>NW_027286069.1:31247039-31819539 GCF_022747635.1 Hetaerina americana
AGGACAAGGGTTTAGTTCTAAAAAAAATGAGTAGTTCATGGAGCTTTCTGTAAACCATCCTCAGAAAGCCTGGCAGAGAATTTCCGGCCTTTACAATTTTGGTTGAGGAAATGAAACTTGGTTCTTCACTAATCAGCATGCTTTTTGTATACTTACTTTAAATTTTTGAGATACCTTTTCATTTTCTAGGATTTATGCTCAACTCTGTCATTAATGGAAAGGCACTTCAAAGTATTATAGGATGAATGACATACATATTTCCACCAAAAGTGATCATTTCCTTCATGTATTTTCCCTAAATTTTCGAAAAATATATTTACTTAAGGGTGCTTGTTATTAATGTTTAATCTCATACCTGCCATATATTGCTAACTATCCCAGTCGATACGCATTTGACATGACCTTAACGGCTGCATATAAAATCAGAACAGTGAAATCATCGTCAGTGATATCTAACAAATTCGATTGGGTTTTAATTCATTAATACCATATGTGTGCATTAAATCATTTGCGTGTAAACGTTTGGAAAGAACGTAAAAACAAGTGAGAGGAAATAATTTAACTGAAAATGCGTACAGCTATAATTTAAAAGGCTTAATACCGCTTGGAAAAAAATATGCAGGAGTGGTAAGACCTTTTTTGACTCCTCCCTCCTCTGCTTTCTCACGCGGACCTCTGGCTGGAAAATCTGAACACGGACCATTTGCAATACCGCAGCCTAACTCTCTGTTTTTCTGCAATCTCTTCCTTCTTCTAATTTATTCTTCCACACTTTCAGGTTTTCCTTCAACCTCCCTGTTGGTATGACCCATGCCAAGCGTTACTTAGCATGTTATGGAGATCGAAATTAAAAAAAAAAATATTTTTTCCCCGATAAACGCTTCCTTGAAAAATGAGTACTTCTATATAAAGCCATCTGATACATTTAATAGCATTAATAGATTTAATTTATTTTTATTATTTGAAATTGGATTATGAATATTATAACAGCCCAAAAGCTAAAGATGATATAGACGACGTTTTAATCAAATTACGATATTGTGTTATGTTGATGATATGATTCTGGTTGCTGAGACTTAGGTCGATTTGAAACAGCTTTCAAATTTCATCAAATAGCCAAAAAAGATAATAATAGCGGCGCAGAAGAGATGAAAAGAATGCATGTAAGAATGATGAATTGGTAAAAAAACAGGCGAAACTTAGACGAAAAACTTATCAAGAAGAAATATTTTAGAGAACTGAAAGAGGTCGAATTACAATCCAACAATTTTAGAGTTTAAAAATCATTCACCTTCAAGGCGAATGATTATAACACTGAAATTGTTTCATTGTTGGGCACACTTAGCGGATGATTATGTTAAAAGTTACTTTCGCGGCATCTCCCGCAGATTCCTTGAATTGGTCGAATAAGCTATAATAGTAACGAGAATAACTAAAAATAGCATCAAAATCGTTTAAGTGCAGTATTCATCTCGAGATCGACGAAGGACGTGGAATGATCACATAAACAGAATGAGCGAAAATAAGATATTTACTAATTTTTGATAGATCAGTTCAGATCAACCCAGTGGGCGTTGAGCGGCGCAGAAGAGATGAAAAGAATGCATGTGAGAAGGATGAATTGGTAAAAAACAGGCGTAAAACCCTATACGAACATAAATAAATGTAAATGGCAACGGAAGCCCAAATGACCTCAATATTTTCTAAAATGTACCAAACATGTTAAAAAAACATTTAATTTGGAATGCATATAGCCAAATTTCGTGCCAAAATAATTATCTGGTACCTTAAGTGGAGTTGCTTACTTAATGGGGTAGAAGATATTTTACCCTGTAATCATACTGAATAATGGTAATTTCGCATTCAGGAACAAACAGGTGTTATGAATGCTAAATGTTCACACGCTATATTCGAAGTTGGAAATCTGTAATTACACTCATCGTAGGTCAGTTCATGAGGAAGAACTTCTGAAAGAAATCCATACAGCGATTATCTTTACGTAAATTATGCCTGTTACTCTTGGTCTTGGTCTCTCTCTCACTCCCTCCTCCTCTCCTTATGGGTGCGCCAATCCCATTGTTATTCCGGAAATCACTTCATCCCCCATCTGGCTCGAGGTTAGTTTGATCGCTGATAGGATGCAATTACTGTCCGAGTGGAGAGGATGGGGGAGGGAGAACGCGTAATTAGGTAAAGAGTGACGTGCGAGAGACATGCACGGAGGTAATGGCTAGAAGGATAGGACTTCCGTCAACAGCAGGAGTCAAACACGTATACACGTAGATTTAAAAGATTAAGAAAAGCGTTATGGGTCAATGGAAGTAAACAAATAATGTTCGGACTTGTGACTCTCTCAGTGAGCCGATACAGTAGCTTTATTAAAATTATTCCCAAGATTTTTTATCAATTTATTTGCATATACTTGGAAAAGCGCGGAATAATTGACACCACACTCTTACCTCTTTTTCAATCCCCACTCTCCATCTGCCATTCTCAACTGAGCTATATGATATGTACACATGTTGCAGATGATTCATCTTTGCCTAATATTATCCCTATTTTCTGTAATTCATTCATTAATTGTACAGTTTATCCTATTAAACCCTGCCTTTTATCACATATGCCTAACATAGAAGTAAAATCTAATTTTATCAGTGAACTAATTGTTGCTATGGTACTACGCGTGCCTCTTCCATCCCTGAACCCAAACTGTTCATACCCTAAATAATTAGTTAATCTCCTATCCATCCTCTTACTGATGATTAAAACTGTCATTTTATCTGGATGCAAATTCAGATTTATTGTTAAAAGGTTATTTCGTATGGTTGCGTTTCCTTTTTTTTAAATGAAAACTAACGAAAGCTGGGATCTGGTAAAATCTTTCGTCAAAATTCCGCTTTCCAAAATGCTACGAGTTAGGCCATAAAATCTATGCCAAAAATTGCTGGACTGATAAATTTACTAGATTGATGTATTGCGCCTATATGTATCATTTATTTTTTGATCGAATATCTCTTTATTCAATTAATGATTTACCTCTCTTGTCCTTGACAGTGTGCACCGATACTCCATATTACTTCTTCATAGTTCTTTAACCTTTTTGTTCAGTGCATCCATTTATACCTTGAAAACTCTTCATAACCTCGCCCTATGCCTTCCACCACGCCTATTTTGTCTTCTTATTGTCCCGCCTTAGTTTATCATTACCTTTCGTACTTTCTCCTACCTATGTCTTTTTTTCATTCTTTAATTTCCTTCTCTCGTCTCTCTTCCTAATCATTTCGCTTGTAATCCATGTTTTCCTTGTCGTTTTCCTATTAACGGTACTAATATATCGTTTTCAGGTTTCGATATTCCTTAATTGATTGTTAACATATTTCTTACTCGTTTCTATGATGAAACTTAATAATATTTCTACTGATTTATTTTACTTCTATATTTTCATTTAAGTTGCTGCTTCTACCTTCCATTTCCTCAACCGACTTCCTTGTTTTTTCATTATGACTCTAAAGTTAATTTTTCTTAAGTAATAATTTAAGATCCGAATCTTCACATGCTCCCGGGAAACTGTTCACATAAATCACGCTGTTCCTAAAACTGTAATTAAACATAATACGGTTTAATATATCTCTCTGAATCTCTGCATAGTTTCCATTGACAAGGATTCATATTTTGTATACCTCTACCCACGCCTATTTTGGTGTTTAATCAAGGTGTTTTTTATGATTTGACCTTTCCTCGAGAACTCAATTACTTTCTTCCCACGCTCATTCCCTACTATTAAACCGCAGTCCTCTATCTGACTACCATATCTCCTTCGCCTACCTTTGCGTTCCAATACGTCATCGCTGTTAATTATTTTCTTCCAGAAACACCCCTAATTACTTCTTCTAATTGATCGCACACTCTGTGGAATTCTTCTTTCCTATGATATTATGGTAGCATGTGTGTGAACAGCAACCAAGTTCGTTGGTTTAGCTTTTTCTTCTCTAATAATATTCTATATTTTGCTTTCGTTATGATTACTACACTTCTTCTTACCTTTTGTTTGATATTGCTGCCACTCCGTGCTGAATTTAGTCCCCTCCGCTGTATATTGCTCTATAGCTATTGCTCCGATAATCCCCGCTACCCTACCATCTCGCCTCATAGAGCTATAACATATTCAAATATCCTTTCTACATCTTCCGCTTCATATTTTCTTATTTCCATGTCTTCCAAATAATGATAACATTCTAATTATTTAATATAACCGCTTTGGTTTTCTTCTTTGTGTCCTGTGCTCCATCTGTGGATTTCTCTTTGCAAGAAATTTGTAAGATGGCGATCGCAGAAGCTTAGTCTCTCCCCATGCCGGGTACGACACACGATTCAATTGACCGAGTCTCGTAGTAAAACATGACTTATTTTCTCAATAGTATTTTTTAATGTGAACCCATGACTCCAATGGCCCCACTTGGGTCAGGGTCTCTTCATTCCACCTCAATTAGGAACAGTCGCTGTGTGGATACGTTTCGTCCAACTCCTACAATTCGGCCTATCTGACATAGTTGAACCTATTATTATTTTTTTCGATGGCATAGCTCTAGACGTCATCGGAACGCACAAGCCCTTGTGTAATTGTCAAGCTTGTAGCCCATGGGGAGAGAAAAAAATGAATATAGTTATTAAATCCGTTTCTTCGGACGGAAATTGTCAGCATTCCGTAAAAAATACTCCTGTTATAATTCCGCAAAAATACTTCTGTCAACGTAAGAAGGTTGCAGCTTTCCTGATTATACACGGAAAAACCTTAAGGTGGGAATAATTGCATGGGAATTATTTTTTCTGGTCACTGTAAGACAGACAGTCAGGTTTTACGATATAATCATGTTAATTGAAACCTTGGGGATTAGAGTATGGATAAACTCTGTATGCAGAAAATAATACTTATCCTCTTAAATTTCTTCGTTCTCATCTTCTTAAATTTCTTCAACAGATTTCGTTTCAATTATTTACAAGGAATGACATTTGAGCCGCTTTGGTAATGTACTTTCTTGATGTTATTGTGCGATTGTGTTTTTTTCCGACAAATTGGTCTCAGTCGCGTTTGCTGTTGGTATCATCAATTTATTTCACTTTCCTGGTATTCAAATCAAATATCCGAATCCATAAAAAGAATTACGTAAAATGTGAAAATGAGAAAAAGGAAGCATATTTTTATGATCTTTCTGTTAACCTAAGTATGCAATATTTGGACACGCATCGCGTTTGGAAACAGAAGGGCGCAAGGGAATGGCAAACATTTTGTCATTATATATACCGTAGTAATACAGTTTAAGTTTTTTCTATCATAGTGCTTTTTACTCACTGTTAAGAACAAAATTCTTTTGTCTGGTTTCATATATTTCATTTCTGGTATTTATTATAACTATACATACACCGAAATCGTATTTATTTCCCTGCCATTTTAAAGAAATGACCAAAGAAACAGCAATTTTTTCAAGAGGAAAATAGAAATTCTAATACGGTTATTTTATTGCATTTATTCCTGGTTTCCTAAGATTCCTCGGCATTTTTGTGACATTACTGGAATGCTCATATATAAATTCAAGTGTTTCAGTATCAGTTAGAAAGCAGAGAATGATACAAGAAGTACCCAAGTCAAACTTATGCTCTAGATTTTATTTAGGAGGGAGGTGAAAGAAGAATTTCATCCACTAATTGTATTTTTCAGACGTGAGTGTGTCTGGAAAACACGCTTCATTCACCAAATTCTAGTATTTGATGTATCGTATTATACTCACAATCATATATTAGTCTGCAGTGTTATTATAAGCAGGAGGTATGTACGAGTATAGAGACGTATAGGCGTTCGTGTAGGCTTGATCGTGTTTTTAGTGGAACCCTGTCGAGTGACTCGGTGCAAGTATAACATTCATCGAACGATTGAAAAGCGGTACGCTATCAAATTTTGTGTCGGACTGAGAAAGCCTTGTATAAAGATGTTGTGCATGATTTGTCATGTGTTTAAGAATCAAAGCATGACACAAACTGCAGTTTAAATTGACAAAAACTCTTCAAATATGGCCGAGAGGGTGTACAGGACGAGTCCCGCTCTGGAGGATCGTGGACGTCAAGAACCGAAGACAACTTGCAATGTGTGCGTAAAGTGCTGAGTTCAGACCATTGGTTAAGTGTGCGCATAATCGTAGTTCGTATCGGAATTGATCATATGACAGTGCACACCATTATACCTGAAAATTTGGCAATGCGAATGATCTGCGCTACTCTCGTCTCGAAGATCTTGACGGACGACCAAAAGCAGAGTGAAGTTTCTGCTAACAAAGACCTTTCCCAACTCACTTAGTTTTTCGAATTGGTTCTAGCAGACTCTTTCCTATTCCCAAAATTGAAATCCTCCCTCAAACAAAACCACCGTGGGAACTTAAGTGCCATCAAAGAAGCTTGCACGAGTATACTTAAGGGCCTTCCAGAATCCACCTATCTGGGAGTCATAGAGTCGTAGAAAAGCCGCTGGTAAAAGTATGTTGACGCTCAAGGGATGTACTTTGAAGAATTTTGATGCACGATTGTGGCGATATCTGAAAGGAATCTGTTTCAGTAACTTATCCCGATATTTTTTATAGGAACATTATATGTGCTCGTTTTTCTTAATATACGAGTGTCCTCGAAATTATGTGGTCATTTAGATTTGAAAATTTTGATCTTAAATGATGAGTCAATAAATTTCATTTTTATCTTTTTAGTTATACCTTTATTTTACTTCTATCCAGCCGTACTCCAGGTTAATATGTTCCATGTGCGAAAAAAATAATCTTCCTAATAATAAGTAATAATACTTTTCATTCGGTAACTTAACAATGATATGAAATAATGATCATGTTTATATTTTTTCATGAATGATATCTTACTAATTGTTTTACCTGTACTTGTTGGTAACATATATAACTCTGGAGAATGGGCGAAACCTAGTTTTCTTTAAATCCAATTTATTTTTTTTAGACGTTGTCGCGTATGATAATTGGAAATGGAGTTGTGAGAATATCATGTTCGTTATTAGGTTTGTCACGAACGCTGAATTTCTTGATAGATGTAAAGAATATGATAACTATTAATGGTTGAATTTTTACATGCTAAACTCCACCGATTGACACACAACTTGATAAAATAATCGATTTTTTCCAAGAGTCATGAAAAAAAGTGAGGAAAATTTTAGAACGCGAATAACTATTTTCGCATCACGATGAGAATAAAAGCAGGTTGAAAATGTCCCAAGAATGTTTCTTTGCACAGAGTTCACGTTATCTTGTATTTTCAAGTGAGTAGATCTTTTCAGTGTACATGGTATTCATATTTCATAGCAATTCATGCAAAACATCTGGGCGTTGAATAACTGTGCTCCGGTACTGAGATGTAATACGATTTATATTAGGCGTATAAAGGCCTTTTTCAGTCGTTTCGTGCATTTATAAATTGTAGTGGTATGTCATAAAGCCAGATCTAATAATGAATGAACGATCTTTTGATTAAAATATTACACTTGGTAAATATTTTTGAAACGAATTAGTTTCGTCCACCCGTCCGATGTCATAAGGATTTTGATTGCTTATACAAGAATAAATCCATGAGAGTATGCACAAAGATAAATTCAGTCTCGTGATATGGCTCTGCATATTTCTTTTTTTTTCTAAAAATTTTCACGTGAAGGGAAGACGGAGAAGCGGGTATTGCGGCTGAAAGAAAATATGATCGCTGCCTCTCGCCGAGGATAGAAGGGAGGGCCAGTGAGCGGTGCATGGGTGGAGTTTTGAGAGGGGGTTTGGTGAGGGGGTACGAGGGAAGGGTTACAGAAGAGGTGGGGGAAGGATTAGAACTTGTTTTCGGATGGTGTGCATGAACAGTTCCGAGAAGTTCAATCCGTCGGGAGGATGGATTGGCAATAAAAGGGGCGTATTAGGGCACGATAGCAAGGCTTTGGAAAAGGGGGAACGATGAAAGTATTATTACGGACCTCCCGATTGCTGGGTAGGGGTGGAGGCAAGAGGGAGGGAGGGATGAGGCTTGTTGAGGAGTGAGTGGAAGGCAGGAAGGAGAAGGCGGAAAGGGGCCCACGGGGTAGTAGGTTATGCGGGTGGGATTATACGGGGTCGGGCTGAGTAGATTGGTGAAGTTTGAGGGTTAAGTCTGTGTGATTTAGAGGGCATTAAGGAATACATCTTTTGTCAGATTGTTGTTTTCTGTGATTAAGTCGCTGTGAAAAGTGTTTCTTTTGTATTTTTATCGCGCGGCGGAATACGGTGGAGCGTATATGGCATCGAAACTGGGTTATTCCTGAGGGAGGAGGAGGTTGGGATATTGAATGCGGAATAAAGAGTAAGTGTATTCAGAACAGATCGGATCTCTTCTTTTTTTTGGTGTTTACGTAAAGATTTAGAAATTTTCTCCCGGTAAATGCTTGTGAAATTGAAAATGATTTATAAAAAAAATGGAAAAGTAATATTTTTAAAGCATTTTGTATTACACCATGAGGAAATTAATATTGAACGTAAGAGTAGACGTTGTGCCCAAAAGTTTTTCAGAAGAATAAATGGTGTAATAAACATTTTCTATTTTCCAGTGTGTATAAATTTCACTTTATTTACAATTTCTTCGAAGTAGAAATGATAAAGATCTTATCCAAAAATCTATAAAATATATAAAATATAAACCCTTAGGATATTTATGTGTTGAAGGTATGAATTTGTAATAAAATATTAATCCGCAAATATATGATCATATGCATACACGCATGTATACACTGTGCTTTGGCGTGTTGTTGACAATGGGATTCCCACGGCTACATCCAGCTGTTTATAAGCGAGAAAGTGCCTAAAAATTCGCGTTTGATTGCATTTGATTTTTGAAATATCTGGGGAGAGGTGATATTTGGTATGCTGAGAGAAAAGCGTTTTGCCGTATATTCGGAATTCTTAAAATATATTTTTCAAATTCTAATGAATTTTTTAAAAAATGTTCCACCTCAGTATTGGGTGATAACTTGCCAGGCAAAGTCTTATGAGCACATACAGGATTAGAGCGGTATTCGAGGTAGGTTAGAATAATGAATAGAAGTGGTATTAGCGGATTGAACTTATTTGAAGTTCAGCCAATGCTAACGCACAACCTCCGGGCTTTGGACCTTTAATCCGTGCCTACTACATTAAGGGATCGCCGAGTCACAAATTTAAGTCAATATCTAAAACTAACTTTTTGTGGATATAATGTATTATTAATTGACTTAAAAACTCGTGCTGAACTACATAATGACCTTCTTATATAGTAGAACTACGGCGCAGTCATCATTAATAATAATTTGTCTTTGAGTTTTTATCGGTACCTTAAATGATAAGAAAACAAGAAGGTACTAGTTGTCTTATTTTGCAAAATGGAACACCACCAAGTTAAGATTTCCAACTGTACTTCAATTTTTTACCAAAAAAATTCTATATTCCTGTATTTTGGTTTCGGCTGTAACGTAAACAACTTTTGAAGTCGATTTGGTCGAGGCTTTGATGATTTATGGTATGGTAAGAATTTCGGGTCTTCCTTTGTAAAAATACCAATTCACAAAAGTCTTAATTTAATGTGATTATATTGTATTCATCTTGAAACGATGGAAAAATATTTTTGTCTTAAAATACTCTGACTGAAAAATTTGACTTAAAAAGTAAATAAGCATTATGAGCAATGCAAGAACTGCTAATGCAGTGAGACAAATGTAATATGCTTTATCTTACATTTTGAGTCAATATGCATCTCGGAATAAGTTGCTGAAGTAAATTCATCTGATGATCTAACCTAGACACCGCTATGCAGAGAAAAAAAACTTCGAGGAAATACAATATTTCTAGAGCCGTAGGCATAAAAAACCTTTAATTTCAAATGTATTTGATAAAAAATAGCCCAATAGATTAGCTCGTAAGATGAAAACTTAAAATTGGCAATATAATGAAAGTAAAGTGAATTCATGTATTTATAATATTTACTTACTAGAAATTTAACGTGGAATAAATATAATTTAAAAACTTGATACTCAATGAAATTAATTTTTATCAAGGCATAAATATAAAACAAAATTAGTGTTACCAAGAAGATGTAATTTTGAAAATTCTTTCCCCAGCAAAATTGAATTTTGAACTAAAAGATATAGTTCGTGGGTCGACTATCGTGGTTTATTACGAATTAGCGTTAGTTTTTCAAATAACAATATGATCTTTGTATTATACTCGTATGTGCTGGCCTCATAATATTTTCATTTTTAATTTGCTAACTTTTTATATTTTGAAAGGAAAAATAAGGAGAATAACGTGAATTTTGGCAAAAATAGTAGAAGATAATAATTAATGCAAGAAAAACTTTTGAAATTTGTCATCAAATTTCCGGGAAGAAAAGAGGCACTGAAAACCAATGGCCGAATTGAAAAAAAGTAAAAAAAAGGAGATAAATATTAGCTTATTAACTACGTGTAGGGATTTGGAGACGCAGGGACGACTGATGTAAATGCCATCGAATAATCGTGCGTGCTGTTAGAGAACGAACGCGTTGAAATTTCTGGCGCAGGGAGAAATCGTTCTCAAGGTGACCCATGCAGAGGTCGACCGAAGAGTGAGCCAATCTACCCCTCGCATCGAGAAAATTCTCGCAGGAATGTGATTATTGAAGGCAGAAGCATTATTGACTTGAGCTAGTGGAGACCACCCAAGGAATTTTTGAACCGCCAGAATATAGGGTTTTATCTATCCCCTCTTGAAAGTTTCCTTCCCTAAAGAAAGGCTGTTTTTATATATTACTCTGCATTCAATTATATTGCGTAACTTATTTCCTCCGACTCAAGAATAATGCTTTTTGGCGGTCATTTTATGAGAAAATATTTTCATTAAAGTTGTAAAAATTAGCATACAAAACAAGAATTAAAAATCCATACAATTTCATAAAGATAATCAGTTTTCAGTTAGAATTGTGTTGTTCGTTCGAATTACAGCATTTTTCCTAGAAGATAAATGCTAAATAAAAGCCTAAGTAGCCTGATTAAACCTTGATATCATTATAATAGAGGATAAATATAAAATTAAAGCCTAATTAAACCTTGATACCATTATTATAAAATTAAAAAGGATTAAAACTATAAGGAAAGTTATTTATTGCTAATCCTCTCAATGAAATCATTTATTTACCTTTTTCTTGGTATAAATTCTTTCAAGTTTTTGTAACAATTTATTCATCTGCATTAAAATGTTTTTATTTACTATCTAGATATCGCCTTGTTTCAACATGGTGCTCCCATTAATGTAAATGCATGGCTGTTAATTAATTCAATTGGAACGTAATCGTTGCCCCCATGAGAAACCTCACAGGAAACACTCAGGAATCCGAAGTGCCCACATGTCACCTATAAACTCCCCCATGCGTCACCCCGCTCCAGTTCTTCCATTTAAGTTCACTGTTTGTCTTGCGGTTTCTATTTGCATTTCTCACCCATTCTGACCTCGAGCCATTTAGAAAGGCATTCTTCTCCGTCCTCGAGGTATCTTAAGCAAGATGCATTTATCCCGCTTGATTCACGCGCTTTACTTCGTCGTAGATGATAGCAGTTACTCTACAGCCTTGTTTCTCGGTCCGTCGGAACTATCGAATCCTGAGACTCCCGCTCTTAGGACTCCATGTCGATGATGATCCAAAACCCTAATAGTGCCATCGTCCCGTGAGACTAAGTGGGTTCCTCGCTAATCCTCAGATTAATGATTACATCTCCCTATTGTTTTCACATATCCCCAGCTCCCGCACCCTCCCATCCTCAAATGTCCCAGTTTATCCACTCTAATTCCCCCCAGGGAACCCAGGTCTCCTGATTGCAGGGGTTGTCGGGAAGAAATGGGGAAAATTATCGATGTGTGCCAGGGTCTTTTATGAATATTGGAGAATCTCCGCTTGCTCGCCTCCCGCCGTCTTCATGCTATCTTGACCGCTGTCGCGGTCAGAGACATTAGCTCTCCCTCCTCGGTGAGTGAGGTCCTTTGTTTGCCTAGCCGTTTCCATTTAGCTTACTGTCACGGCATTGTCCCCGACTGAAAGATGACCCTGGAGAGACGGGTGTCTTGGGAGAGAAAGAGAAGAGGAAGCAAAATGAGATGGGGGATGGAGGCGATCTCGTCTTTTCCCATTTGGGACGTCATTTTTTGAGACATTCGAGAGGATCCTATTAGGCAATATTGGAAGGACTATCAGATTAGCAAGGTCTGGCTGCTTCAAGTTAACTGAATAAAAAGGTCCATTATTATTTCCAGCTGGAACCAAATGCATAATATAATGAAAATAATGCATGAATATAAATTTAGGCTTGGATTAAATCCATGCCAAAGCAGAGATTTTTTGTTTACAGACCGTATTTTTACCCAAAATAAATGTCACTACGATGCGTATTCACAGATGTTTTTCAATTCCTTTTTCAATGTCAGTAAATTATTTTGTTGCACATCAAGATTATAGTTGACGATATTTTTTGCCGATATAATGTTACTGCTGATTTGATATTTATTTTAAAGCCAAGCGCTGTTGTAAACGTTCCGGACGAAGGATACGATTAATTGGATTGAGCATAGATTTTAATGATATAGTGTATTCATTGAGTGTTAAATAAACGGATTATTTATGCAACTTTCTTTTTAATGTTTTTTTTGTATTCTCAAGGTCGAGTTGAAGTTACTTTTTAACAGGACCCATCATAAAAACATATTATACAAATGCTTCATACGTCATCGCAATTATGAGTGGGTTTGGGGTATGTGGAGAAATACTCTTGCCTTAAATGGGTGCGCTGTGAAATATCTAAAATATGTCCCAATAAAAAGAACTACCCACTTGTAATATATATTATTTAAGCCATTTCGTTGGAATGATTTAGTATTTAAGGAATCTTCAAACCGTGGATAAAATAATAAATATTGTAATTCAATCGAGAAATATTATTTCAAACAAACACGAAAAGAATGGAAAAGATTGTAAAAAAGTTAGTAAAATGTTTTCATCGAGTGAATTAGTTGGCAAAACCTTATCAAATATCCACGGCATTCATCGATATGTGCTGCAGAAGGCAAACCGCAGGGTAAATGAAAGCGTTTGAAGGAAGTAATTCCATCTGATCTTTATGAATGTTTTCTGCCGAACGGATTATGATAAAATTAAAACGTTTCGAAGAGGTCAGAAATAAAGTACTGCATTAATTGAGAGACGGCCGAGAGGTTTCGAGAGTTCGGCAAAGGGGGGGGGGAGAGATATGGGGAAGGAGAGGGATAAACGCTGTTTGCGCAGGAGAAAAGGATATCTTCCGGGTAGAAAATGAAGTGGAATTATATTTTCCTACCCTTCCAAGTGGAAATCAAAATTATAACGTCGGCCAGATCCAATTGTTTTATTCCGTAGATCGTCACTCTTTAACGATTAAAGGAAGCGGCCACTTCAAGTCCCACCTCTTTTTCTCTTTTGCTGTTAAAACTCAAGAGCTGGAAGAGTTACAACTTGTCGCAGCCAACCGCCCTCCCCCTTCACTCTCCCGCAACTCAGCTTCTTCCCAGCAGGGTCGGAACCCATCCTTCCTTCCTCAAAATCCCCTCCCGACGTTTCATTCCTCCTCCCCTCTTCCCCCTGACTCTGTGCACCCTTACCACCTCTCCGTCCCTTATCCATTCCCCTTCCCCCTACCCAATCCCTTGGCCCCCGCCACGCTTCCTCTTCCTCCATGGCCCCAAAATACCCTTCCTACACTTCGCCTGCAACCCTTTCCCTCGCCACCTTCCACGCGCCAGTCCCCTCCGGCCTAAGTGGCGATATCTCGAGGGTGAGTCAAAATCGAAAAATACTTCGATGCGACGCGTTTTCGTTTTGTCACTCTGGACATCCGGCATCGATTCCGGAATCAATACTTAGGACCTCCAAATTTGATCTCACCGGAATGGAAAAAATTTCGTGGCGTGACATTCATTTGCTCAGGAGTGAATGACTCTAGAGGAAAAGAGGGCAAAGTTCTTAGGGTAGTCCTTTCGGCACCTGCGTGACTTGAGTGTAAATTACTCCGTGGAAGTAAAGGGAGTATATACATTAATAACTTGCCTCGGGTTTTCTCAAGAGGACGTATTTTTGTCCCGTCTACAAGGAGTATTGATTGCCAAGAAAAGTTTGTTCTTCATCATAAAATTTAACGTAGTGTCGGGTGATAAGGGAAAACGAATATGGCGTTAAAGAATTTCTTTCATTCTTAATGTAAGCATCCCTGTTGCTTCGATAGTTGAAGACAACGAAAGTTCTTAATTGATGGATGATAGTCAGAGGACTAGACATTAAGGCATCCTAGGAGTTTAAGTGATCGATTATTTATTATATTTTGACGTCGTTAACATTAGTCTATAAAGACAAAATTTAGCACTGCTGCTTTCATGGTCAACAACGTCACTGTCAGTTTAGGTCAAGATCGATTAGTCATCATACCACGAAGCCAAGATCGGCGAAGAAATTGCGAGACCATGAAAAATACTCAGAAAACTTTAATGCATATAAGATAGTTACTATTGGTGTGTTTACTTTTATTTTGTATCACTACAGGTTATCGCTTACATTTATCAACTTGGTTGAATATGCTATGGATTGTAACATTACAACTATGTATCTGGAGTGGAAGTACCATACCTAATTGGTAAATCGTTTGATAAAATACTAAGCAAATTTTAATATGCATGCACATTCCTTTTTATCAAGTTCCCCATTGAAACTATAACCTTCGTCGTTGAAGAAAATGCATTTGAATGCACAAAATAGATAACGCTTTATCGATTTTTTTAAACTCTGACCTACCCTTCAGTTTCTTTTCCTTTTACTGGGAGTAAAGCACGATCATAGGTTCTTTGAGTTGTTGAGTACGTTTGTTAGTTAAGTACATTTATTCAATAATACTTTTCTATCCCTGATATTCATAAAAGAAGATTAAAGGGTTCCTGGAAGTGATGCATGAATATAACCCCTGACAGCTTAGGATACGTAACGGCGTAGGTTTTATAAGTTGTCACTTCATCGGCAGTAAATAATCTGGAAGCATAGACAATTTTATAAAGGACTTCAATTTCAGTTTTGAATAGAATTCGGATTCATAAAAACTGGTAGGAGAAAATTTTTAAAAATATTTAGGAAAATGAAAAGATTTTGTTTCAAAGTCATGCCTTCCCACAATTGCTGAAGCACAAAAAAAAGAAGCCGAAGCGTTATGGGTGAATCGATGCGCTGTTGATGTAGCCACGTCGTATCGCGCTTCCCCGGCGTCCTCCATTATACTGCCCCCTCGGTCGCCCGGATCCATACACACACCCCCACTCTCCCTCCGCTGCCGTCCGACCAAAGCTCCCATCCACGCTCATCCACCGGCGATCCCGTGATTTCCCGCGGTCGCCGCTTCCTCTCCGACTGCGGCCGTCCCTTACCCCTTTCCCCGCTTCCGTCAGGGCAGCACACCCCGCCGCAACCAACCCCAGGGCCATTCAAGCGGGAGCTGGTTATGCGACGACGCAACCACCCGATCCACACCTCCTTCCCCCACCCTCCTGCCCCCCCACATCGTCGCCACCGCCCTCCGGCCGACGAATACATACATACCGGAGCATATATGTAACTTCTTCTTCTATATGAACACACACACAAACACGTCTCCACCTTTACCACATACGAACACATGCTACTTCCGCGCGCTCTGCCCTCTTTTTACTGCCTCCGGGATCTGTTTAAGGCCACAGCAAAATGCCCTCAACCCCTCCTCACTCTCTCATCCTCTCTCCCTCTTATTTCCTCAATATGTCCCCTGTCCCTTCATTCTCTCTTTCTCTCTCCACTGTCTACTTCGTTTCCTTCTCTCCCCCTCCCTCTTCCTCTCTTTCTCCCTCTCGACTAACCCCTTCCGCTCTTTATTGCGAGCGCATCCCCGTTTCAGCCCTGCGGACACCGTCAAAACTCGGAGAGTGTGTGGTGGGGGACGGGATCGGACGAGGTAGGAGGGCTCGCACCCTGAGGGGTCCGGGGATCGGAAGAGGTTACGCCACGTCAGGTTGAGGGTGAAGAAGATGGCGAGGATGGGGAAAAAGGGAGAAAGTACCTGCGATGACTCCGGCGACCTCTTTTCGCCCGCAGGAGGTTCGCTAGCAGCAGCAGCGGTGGGTGTCGCGGTGCGTCCGCTGCAGGTACCGTTTTATTTTGGACGGTGGCTATAGTTGGAACGCTCTAGCATCACTCCAGCGCGGTCCCTTCTCTTCGTTGCAGACTCATAATCCCTCACTTTCGTGCCCATCGTTTTGCGTCCCTGCTTCCCTCCCCAACCTCCCGTGGGGGGACCACGTGGTCACGAATCCACACTCCGCCGTCGTCAAAATTCTCAAGACGAGGTCGAGTTCGTGGGCCTTTTCCTCCTTCGTGTCTTCTCGTTGTCGTGAGGAGAGTGGGAGGATGGACAATGCCTGTCCTTAATGCGTTGCGCTCGTCGAAGTTTGAGACACAAGGACCTGGTGGTGGAGTGTCACGTAAAATGGTCTCGCTTGCTCTCAGAGTTTGAGGAAACTCGAATTCCTCTGGATTAAAAGCATAGTCGTCGCCGAAGTAGGAGCAACAGCAGACGGATGGAGTCCTCTCCTCTCCTTCCACGATACATCTCATGTAAAGAATATGAATTCAGTAATTTCCTTCAACCATATGAATGAATTGTTAAACTCAGGACTTACGACTGCATAAATTAAACAGAATTGCACGGTACTTTAGTTTTTTGCCTTTGCATACATGAAGTAATGGCATTTATGGAGCATCATATATGTGTGCGTGTTTACACACACACACACATAATTATATGTACATGTATATAAAGATATATAATTATATGTATGTATATATATATATATATATATATATATATATATATATATATATATATATATATATATATATATATGCCATTCTGAAGATGACAGCCGTGCTGTCGAAACGTCAAATAACAAATTGTGAGTGTCCTTTCTTTGTGTCTCTATATTCTAAAAATCTACATCTGTGTTTTTATATATTTGTGCGTCGCCGAAGAGCGTTCCATTTCGAAGATATTTTATATATGTATATATATATATATATATGTACGAGGGTCATCCGGAAAGTAGTACCCGTTCGTGAAATAAAGACACAAAAGTAAATATTAACAAACATAAAAAATTTTATTTGAAAGAGGATACTTTAAACTACTTCTCAACATAATCTCCAAGCAAATTAAGGCATTTGTCATAACGTGTGACAAGTTTCTGTATTCCTGCTGCATAGTCCTTCGCCGCCAGCTCATTGAGATACGCGAGGGACCCATCTTGCACAAATTTTTGCATAATGCAGATGGTGTTTAACAATTTCATGAACAATTGTTCGAGAAACATTGGGAAAATGCTCACAGATGTCATCAATTGTGACGCGCCGATCGTTCCTCACGAATTCGTCAACTGAGCTCACCAGTTGGTCTGTAATGACAGACGGTCTCCTCGAACGCTCATCGTCGTGTGTGTTCCCCCTCCCCATGTTGAAGTTGCGACACCACCGCCGAACAGACGACTCGTCCATTACATTGTCTCCATACACCTCCTTTAATTGGCGATGAATATCACATGGGCGAACGTTTCTTGCATTGAGGAATTTAATCACTGCCCTCACTTCACAACTGGCGGCGTTCTCAATTTTTTTAAACATTGTAAACAATCACAGAAACAACACAGGCAATGCTAGCGTCACGCAACTTGGCTCAGAGAAGGCAGACAAGCCACTGAAGCTATCTGACCTCGTCCAGCGGCTACTCGCGTCGTCAGCACTTCATGCGGCACGAACGGGTACTACTTTCCGGATGACCCTCGTGTATATATATGTATATATATATATATATATATATATATATATATATATACACGATATATATACAGGGATATATATATATATACACGATATATATACAGGGATATATATATATATATACACGATATATATACAGGGATATATATATATATATATACACGATATATATACAGGGTCCCTACAATAAGTATCGGGCCTGGTTCCAAAAATCAAAATTTATTGCAGCTATCATTACAATTACTTTATAATCTTCAAAATACCTCCTCCTCCTGCATCGAGAGGTTTTTTCAAGTTTCATTCTTCGTTATTTGAAGACTTTATATCCCCTAATATGCTTAATGCCATTTTAGACAGTAATAGCAAATGCAAATTTTCATACAAGAAATGAAAACCTGTCATTTTCTCCCTGATTGAATCTTATTACGTATTTCAGTCACCCGTACAGTTCAGTTCAGATTCATAATTAATATTGCAACCCGTGGATTGAAAAATAGGAATGCTATATTCCCGCTTTGAAACGTATATACGTAAGAATACATTGCATGCTTTCTCTTTAATTGTGCGTTTCCATATCTCCGTTTTCGTCACAACCATTATTTTTTTTATTTTTCATTCCACTAGAGAACCTTTCCTAGTTCTCTAAGTGGGCTAGATTAGATATGTAAATTGCCAACCATCTGATAATTTTCCCCGGTTATGCAAGAAGGCACTCGTAAGGTGAGGAACTATCCCTTGAAGACAATGTAACGATATTGATCCGATATAAGTATTCTTTTAAACTTTTCGGGAGACAGGATGCTTTGTCTATACGCATTCAAAGATTAGGTTGCATATGTGCATTCCCGTGGCCATATGCTCACTCCAAGGCAGTTGATAGAGTTATTAATTGTCTTTCATCCGATACGCTGCAGGCAAGCTAGATGGCGTCACTCATTGTACTGCGTGCCTAGCGGAACTGAAGGATTTATTTACATCACTGGGTAAAATACTTTGGAGCTCATACACTGAGAAAACACTTAGTAATGAAAGTTTTGATACTTCTATCTATTTAGATGCATCGAAACGTTAATCGCGAAATTTTAGCTAATGTTTGAGCCTCTTAAAGCACAAACTAGGTAAACCCGCGGCATCAATTGCGGGGCGAAAGTGCCCTCGGTGATCCTCGTGTCATGAGTTTGGTCCCAAGGATCCCAATAATCCGCCAACCCGACTGTAACCCTTAGTATATAAACTAGGCCCCAAATCATTTCAATATCAGTCCCTCTACTCTCCGATCTCCAGGCCATCGCGGCATCAATCTGCAGTCCCCCGGCGGCGCACAATGCACGACTCCCCTCACCCTTTTCAATTTACCTATCGGTTGTGGGCGGGTAAGGGTGAGTGGAGGAAGGGGCGTATTCCGACCATCTCGACGATACGTCTCCGCTCTCGTCTCCACTCTATTCACTCTCTTACCCCTCCACCCCTTATCCCTCGGAATGGACCTTACAGCTCGGCCTAGCTCTTAATTCTTCCCTCCCCCCATTCTACTCTTAATATCCCTTCCCCAATATCAAATGCTCCTGGTACCTCTCCTCTCCGATTTCGACCTCCATCTCTGCATCTACGGTCTCTCATCCCCAGACCGCTCCCATACATCCCCCACCTCCTTCCCTTGGGCTCCGATTATTGCCGTGTTCACGTCCTCTGCCCTCACGACAGCTTCTTATTCATCTGCGTATCGGTAATCGTTCATGGCTCCAATTTCGCCGCCGCAGGGCTTAAGCGGTTGGGCTTTCTCCTTTATTTTCCTCCTTCTATCACGATCTCTTCCCGCACTCTCCCTTTGTACTACCCCCCCATCCCTTTCCTCCACTTCTCAAATTAATATCAAATTGCCCTTTTGGGCCCAATATGTTGAAAGTAATCTTCTGCTGCGGACGGAATGAAGAGATAATATGCTTTTTTATGTACCCGTTGAGATTTCTTGACGTCAGATTAAAAAAAAAAAATTAAAATGCATTATGGATGATCATGAGATGTGAATGCTTCGATAAATAGAGGGTGTGAACGGAATTATTATTTGAAAAGATTTATATACACTTGAATGACCTCTAATTGTTCTTTTGCTCGTTATTTCTTTGTAAATATTGAAACTATTTATTGCTGTCTGAAATAAATCAACTATAAAATATTGATTGCTTTACAGTTGCTACTTTAATGCTATAAGTAACTCTAGAAATAGGTATTTCCTTAAAGAATTTATTCCATTGGTGGTAAAATAATATGATACCTAGAAAAATTGTGCGCTAATTAAAGGGAAATTGATTCTGAAGGATACGGCAGTGTAATTGATTACGATATGGGATAGTGACGCTACACCGTAATTACCAGCGCTGGCACTCCTCAATTGTGAAATAAAAGGCCACTTTTGCAAAAGGATGACTGTTTTCAGGAAATATGTATATTACACTTTCACTTATTTATTGTTAACTATGTATTCTAGATACCTTAAAGTTCTATGATGTATTAATTTTTATCAAACATACTACTTGCACCAGAAAGTTCACTCTTCTGATAGAGCCCTACATAATCTTACTTTAGACGGATAAGTGTTTTGCTATGTTGACGCCGTGCTCCATGACCTTAGAGAACGCTTCTGTAGAGAACCTTTGTGCCTCCATCTATCTGGAAAATTGTTGATGACTCGTGGTTGAGACTATTTGGTTTGCTGTCACGTAACGATCGGCCTTCATCAAACTGTCGAACTCACGAATGCACATTTTTTCCCACCAACAACACCATCGCCGTATTTCTTATTTAATGGAAGATATACATACATGGTACCCTGCGAGCCACCACTAGGGTTTGTGGCAGCGGGTGACTACACAGTAGACTACTTATGATACAAAATACTTTTCTCCACTGCCACGGCCGGACTACGTTATTCTGATTCCTTACCGTTCTTGGGAAAAATGACATTTAAATTAAAATTTGTTCTACAAAGTATCTCTCTAATTTTATTTATAACACCTCTCCTACCATAGCGCTACGGGGATAATAATACCCTTTCAACATGATTTATTAAGAGAAATCCTTACAATTTATGCAAGTGATTTTCGTATTGTGTAATTTAACCTTCAATCCATGAGTGATTACAAACGTATCCTCTATTAATGTTGACACACTACTCAGTTTACCATATCAACGGTTCACAAATATAGCCCCTCTGCCCTGTTCGCGAACTAATTTGGCAATTAATCCAAATTCATGAGGATCCAATATACGAGGGTCATCCGGAAAGTAGTACCCGTTCGTGAAACAAAGACACAAAAGTAAATATTAACAAACATAAAAAATTTTATTTGAAAGAGGATACTTTAAACTACTTCTCAACATAATCTCCAAGGAAATTAAGGCATTTGTCATAACGTGTGACAAGTTTCTGTATTCCTGCTGCATAGTCCTTCGCCGCCAGCTCATTGAGATATGCGAGGGACCCATCTTGCACAAATTTTTGCATAATGCAGATGGTGTTTAACAATTTCATGAACAATTGTTCGAGAAACATTGGGAAAATGCTCACAGATGTCATCAATTGTGACGCGCCGATCGTTCCTCACGAATTCGTCAACTGAGCTCACCAGTTGGTCTGTAATGACAGACGGTCTCCTCGAACGCTCATCGTCGTGTGTGTTCCCCCTCCCCATGTTGAAGTTGCGACACCACCGCCGAACAGACGACTCGTCCATTACATTGTCTCCATACACCTCCTTTAATTGGCGATGAATATCACATGGGCGAACGTTTCTTGCATTGAGGAATTTAATCACTGCCCTCACTTCACAACTGGCGGCGTTCTCAATTTTTTTAAACATTGTAAACAATCACAGAAACAACACAGGCAATGCTAGCGTCACGCAACTTGGCTCAGAGAAGGCAGACAAGCCACTGAAGCTATCTGACCTCGTCCAGCGGCTACTCGCGTCGTCAGCACTTCATGCGGCACGAACGGGTACTACTTTCCGGATGACCCTCGTACTAGCAGCGAAAGATAATATCGCTCTTTAATATAATTAATCGTCTCAGGCGTAATTTTGTGGAATTTTTCCATGATGAACTTTGAAGTTTATTTTCAGAGGGCAATTACAAAACTTTTTTTTGATGTCATACATTATTTTTCTTTAACCTTTTCGCCATATCTTACCAATCTCTCTTTTAATAAATCTTTATGTTTTGTTATCCCAAAGAAGATGTATTTTAATGAGTGATTGTCCACGCAGTAGGAAAAACGAATGATTACGGTATTAACGTACATGTAACAACGTCATTTTAAGTATTGAAAACGCTTATCACACATCAGCCAAACCCTGTGCAATATCCGGCACAACCATCTATATCATGTGTATAGGAAAAATTCCAGCGTACTTAAGTTAAATCACACCTTTCTACCTCCATCAAGTCCCCGGAAAAAATTGGGATACCTTATAACTTGAAGACACCTCGTATAATGGTTATTGTTTTTCGATCAAATTACGTAGCTCTGTTTTGATCTTCTCAGAAATGACTTATATTCTTCTAGTGATACTATATTTTATTAATTATTTCTGCCGGAGTTTAATCAACAGTTAAATCATGACCAAATCTCATCGTATTTTTCATTTTTACTATCAGCCCTTTCTTTTTATCTTCCATCTGTCTCTCCTAAACTTCCCCGGCAATCCCCCACAATTTTGCGTCGAGGCGTGCGCTTCACGTAGAGGGTGGAACCCACGGGATGCTTGTGATGGTGAGAGTTCAGCGAGAAAGGGGAGCCCTCCTTTAATGTAGTAGTGCAGCTAAGAGACGACATTTCCGTAGCCCTGCCACCCAAAACCGCAGATATTGTTTCGAATCCGAAATGGTGCTTCATCTGAAACCTGCTCGCGTCATGCCCCTTCCCAAATCTTTCTCTCGTGGAGTCGACGCTCGTCTCTGTACCCGTTTACTGTCCAGCAAGCCGTCCACCGTGGGCTCAAATGGGTGCCCAAAGTGCTATTGTTTATCGGCCACTTTACTGTCGTTTCCCTCGGCCTTTTTCGTCCCTTCACTCCTTTAAGTCTCTTGGGGGGCAGTCATCGCTCCACGATGCTCAAAACGTCTGACGTTCCCTTGTTCAATAAAATACGTTGGCTCTCATGGCCACAACGAATGTCTTTCCCGCTCCCCGTCCTCTAAGATCCGCGATCATGAGTTAAACTTCACGTTCTTAGAGCTTCTGCCGAATGAAGTGCGGCTGCCGTTCATTTTTTTCTTATCGCAGGAAAATTAATCTAAAGCTTGTAGAAGGTCTCATTAAATTTAAATAAATATGCTCCGGAGGTTAATACCATTAGCTTGGAAAGAGGTGCCACGCAAGCCAGTAAGAAGAGCGGCAGTGAGAGCGGAGGAACAAGAGGTAATATTTGTTCTTTCCGTGCTCGTGCGGAAGGGGTATTGTTATTTTCTTCGGGTGTTGAGTCCCAGGTTTATTTGGTGTAATAAAACGGTGCATCTCTATACCGTGCAAGTAGGATTTACAGCACGGCAGTTTTGAAGAACCTATACGCACCTGCGTCCGCATTATACGTTCCAGCTGCAGACAATAAAGTTTTCGTCTCACCACTTATGATCAGTGGTCTTTAAGCACGTGAGAAATATCGAATAATCCCCTGCAATGTTTTTATGCTCTACTAAATTTTCATTTTTAGTGAAATTCCTTCAAAAAAACCTTATCACAATTCATATTAAACATCATACGAGTATTATCGTAATTATGAATGAAGTTGTGATATTTCAAGCTCATATGATACCATTTAGAGACTGTTGGATTTGACAGTGATCAAATTGTTTATTCGAGATGAAGTCTATAAATACGCCCCCCTCCTAAATATGCGAACATAATTTATATAACATAATTCATATAAAGTTATGATAACACAATTTCATCGAATTGGCACACTTTTTTAACTTTTGAAATGTGTCAAATTCTAGAATATAGGTTTTTGTAGCTTTGTGTTTCTTTGGTTTTGGTTTCACGTAGCTGCGGCGTATTCAGTATTGTCCCGTGAAAACTTAGTAAAGGTTTTTAAATTGCAAGATCAGGATCTTTTGGGCAATTGTTCATGACGATGCGACCTGCAACGGTCAAAAAAGATCGTGCGTCGATAGCACTGAATGAATAGTAGCTACCGAAAACCGAACCTCATGAAAATTTCGAATTCACTGCAGAGCTATGAAATAAATTTAATGGATACTTGCGCATTTTCCTTGTTCTTATGTTTTATTTGCACTAGGAATTATATCCAAAAAATGCTTTGCTTTTTAATTTTCTTAAAATTAAACATATGTTTCCTTCTATCAGTCTCAATCTTGTATGAGGAGGTAAGCTGTGGTATAATTTTGCTTTCATCTTTTATTTTCACTACTCATTTGGTACTTACTTTTACAAACTATTATATAAACGTCATGAGCTATAAAGAGTAAACTGCCCAAAAACCGTTCTTAAGTTCTTAAGTGAACTAGAGTCATCACTTATGTATCCCAATCCCAGACTGTTTAATATGTGAAAATTCAATTCATTTCACGGGAAAACTAGAGCAAAAGAATAACTCTAATACAGTTTTTTCTGATTTATTTTAGTCTTTCCCCCAGGTTTGATGTTGGTCATTATCTGCGTCTGATTTTTCTGTATTTTTAACTTGAAATATGATATATTTTTCCCCTGGTGTTCTCGATGTATTATTAACAGAAGCTTAATCTGGTATAATCTAGCCTCAATAAGTGAAATAAATTCAAAATACGAGTATTTTTTAATCCCATAAAAAAGAAATTATAGGCTTTCATAGAGTTTACATAAAATTAAAATTGGCTTCCGACCGCAGGAACATGCTTTATTTTCATGCACAACGTATATAAAAAAAGAGTTCATAGCCTAAAATCTGTTGAGTTTTATGTCATTTGGTTTTTTTTTAGTTAAATGTTCCGTTTAAAATCGCGTCGTGACTAATATTCAATATTTTTCTCGAAATTGATTATTTTCTTATTCACAGATACGAGTTTAGGTCTATGAAACAGTGTTACGCTCTTGTATTATCTTCATGTACATGATTTGCAGAGTTTGAATTATTTCCACACTAATATTTCTCTGGCGATAGATTTTTCAGCAGGGCAAATAATTCGACAGTTGCCATTCCCAGTTACTCATATAATCTTTGATCCAAGCACATTATTGTAATCAAGTACCCCTACTTAATCGCAGAAGTCGATTTTTTCCAATGGCAACGAGTGAAAAGTTATTGTTTCACTGTCAATAGTCGAAATTTTCAAGGTATTTTTTACTCTAATGGAGGAATTGACAATAATTTGAGACGTGAAGTGGATAAGTGAAAATAAGCAAGCGTGTTTCGGGGTTCATTTTTCTCGAGTTTCTCATGGGGAATAGAATTCGCTCATAAGTGACTGTAACTAAAAGTAGTAGTTTTCCGTCTGTCGAATTCTCCCCAAATATTAAAAGAAAAACCATCTCTAGAAATGGAGAAAATTGCAATACGTGGACTAAATTTTGTCTAAAATCTGTTGTAAAATCTTTGTCTGAAATATGTTGCTTGAATCAAGATAAATATTCAAAACCTACTTAACATAGGTTTTGAACCTTTCATCTTGAGTCCCGGTCTTCTGTGTCCTAAAATCATCTTTAATTGGGTTGAAAACGTTAAATGGGCTTAATATAATGTCTCATACATGATACCTGTATAACTGCAGTGTCTTACGTACATCTCTTACTGTGCTGTTCGCAAACCTTGTTAGTAGCGTTAGATAATTTTGAACTAAAGCTAAGCCAAATAATATACCTCATTCTATCAATTGGGTGCCAAAAATATTTAAAACGCAGAATTGCCTTTTTGGTGAAATGATTTCGTCCGTTAAATCTAGGAATCGTTGGAGAAAGCCTTCGTATTTCGGATGAATCAGGATAAACATATAGTGCCCACGAGAAGGCATGGATGACAACGTGTTGCACATCCCCTATTTCTCTATATAAAATTATAGTTCGAATATATTTGCCGTGCAAAATTCGACGGATTAAAGTACCTGCCACATTTCAACGCCTAGGAGAAGAATGGTCGGATTCCTTACCCCTCGGGGTCCACGGTTGGCGAAGCCAGGATCGTATTTACCTCTATCGTATTTATTTCCGAATTTCCGGCTTTTAATCTCGCTTTAATCGCCTCGGCCGCTCGCCTCACAAATCGCCAGTCGTAAAGCCTCTCGTGATGCGGCCGTGCAGCGTCGCGTGAAGAGCCTTTCCGTGCACGTGTGACCCTAATGCCTTCCCGCGCATCCCCTACCCCTCCTTCCCTCCCCTCGCGGCCCGACACGATCATCCGCTGCCGAGCTCCACCTGGAGCATACGGTGCGCGGTGCGGGGAGTGCGGATATTCAAGTCTCGTTCGTCTGACTCCCTCCCTCCCTTCCTCTCTCAGCAGCATCCACCCCGCTCCCTATCTTTCCTTTCTGTCTTCCTCTCTCTCTCTGTCCGTCGCAGTCTCGCTTTTTTGCCGTCCCCAACTATCCGCCTCGATGATGGATGCCCGAAATCAAATCAGAGTGGTCTGCCATAATTTCATGCCAAACGTGTGTGCCCGGTCCGCATAATATCCGGATGTATATTTTTTCGCTCCACTTTTTGAACTTTCTACTACCTACATACATGAGGTAGGTAGGCACTCGTTATTAAATAGCTCCCGTAGGGAATGTGCGTTTTTTTTTCTGTTGTATTTTCCTGTATGTTTTCCGATAGAGATCGTCCAAAAGCCCACTCAGCAATGTGAAAACCGAGTGACGTTAATTTTATTTTTTCTGGTGGATTTAAAAAAATATCTTAATCTTTTTTAGCCTAAGCGGTTGAAATATTTCATATCCTGCATTGATGGTCCATAAATTCTGAACGAGTTGTCATTTGAGTAAGAAAATAATAATAGTAATCTGGCATTAATGAGATTCTAGTAGATATGTTTGCAGTGATTAATGCCAAGTTTAGGTAGCAGGTGCGGAATGGTCACGGTCATTAAATCCACTTCCATTATCAATTTACTTCTATTTAAGGTAGTAAAGTTTCAATATGTTTATAGTTTAATGAAAAAAGTCTTGACACATCATTGGAAAATTCTAGTGCACGCAATTCATACGAGCAAAAAATTTACCAAATCAGTTTTCATATTATTGATTTATTGAAGGCATTTGATTTATGACGGTTGTATCTGGTAAAGCAATTCGTTTGCTGAAATTTCAGGTGATATCACTGAACACCAGCCTTCTCAAACAATTGTCTCTCAAGAATGTAATCTTAGGTATCGCTTCCGTATTAGCCTTGGATAAAAAATTTCCGATCAGTTTCGTTTTGAGTAGTGCGTCGAAGAATCGGAGGGATGGAGAAGAGCGAATTAGGCTGAAGGAGGATATGCAATAAGGGAGCGCGGTGTTCAGACTGGGAATAGGTAATGATAGTTTCAATTGACCGTCAATAAACTACACATGAACGACTACTGATGATGATTCTCATTGAAAGTTGAGAGAAAAATGCGTTAAATATTAATCTTGACGTCCTCTCCTCTTGGCTCCGACGCTTCAAATTAAACTCGAATGGGCAATAATGATCGGACCCCCTCCATGTGCATAAAATTGTGTAATAATCATAATCAATACCACATAACCTCATTGTTCGAATAATATTTTCCTAATTCATGGAAAAAGTCGTGTTTTAACTAGTTAAAATATCGTAAACACAAACTTATGCATTTAATATTAATTATTAATGGTTCCTATTTATGAAACAAAAAATATTTCAATGTGGATTTTCAAATGAATTTCATTTAAAAAAATATCATTGTAATCAGCATAGGTAATAAATTTAGAGTGTGCCCATCAGGGTCTCAAAGGATTAATACTCGTATTTGAGGGTTGCTGATTTGATGTGATGTTAATACTTGAGTGTATAGTACCTGGTGAAATGAAGTCATGATGGTTGTTTTCCCAGCATATGATCATATACTCCTGCTTTTGTCTCACCCTACGCAGACTGGCATCCCGTTGATTTCCCAAATTAAGGAATAATTGCTGTGTGAAATAGCCTTTGTCATTTGTAAACTAAAAAAGATAAATTACTTCCAGCCGTCACCAAAGCGTTAAATGGACCGGAAGCCGTACAAATGGCATGCGGTATCCCACGCTTGCTAACTGAATGAATATAATAGCTGTTTTTGCTGGGAAACGGGCGCTCATACAATAACTCTCGGTGGTTACCCGCGTACTTGAATGAGACATGAGTGCCATATGTAGCAGCAGTTGTATTATCACTTTTATAGTGACCATTTATATTCAGTTATACGACGGTTTCATACTCACTTCCTAATAACTGTTCCATTTATGAAGTGAAGAGTCGAAAAGCATCCGCTTGCGAATATGTACTTAGCCGTAGGTCGCCCGGCCCGAGGCTAAAGAGGTTCGAACACGCCTGCGTTAACTAGCTCTACCTGGCACCGTATCGCGCCCTGACCCTCCTTTACATTTCTCCGACCCATTACGTTCTTCCACATTCAGTCCCATTCTTATATTTCCATTTTCATTGTTTCTCGGTGTTTCTATTATCTTACCGTTTCGGTCTCATACCTATGGACTTCTCTCGCCGTTTATGTATTAGGGTAGAAAAGGAAAGGGAGGAATTTGGATTCTTAGGTAGGCAGAGGGGATGTCCCACACCGGGAGAAAATCTTAATTTACTAACCTTTTCCTCTGAGAAAGAAAAAAATCGTAATTCTCTTCTTTCTCAAGGTAAACTTTTCCTCTGCTCACCCAAAAAAGTTTGACATTACCTTAAAAAAATTAAAAGAAGTAAAGCTATGACGAATTTTCACATTGAATGAAACAAAGATTTTTCCCCTGTCCGTGGGCCACTGGGGGCGAAGAAATGAAGCTTCTCTTACTCGCTATTTTTCCCTCTGTCATTCTCCTCCTGCTTCCTCTGGCCTGTAGCCCCCTCTTCCCCCAACTTAACCTACTCCTCCTACCCTTTCTGCCTCTCACACTCCCGTTTCCCATTCCTATCTCTTCCAGCCCCTTCCGCACCGCGTATGGACCGACCTAAATTAAAAACTCAAGGGTCCGTCTTTCAATTTTTAAATCTCTCGACCTCTTCTCCTCTTGAAAGGTCTCTCAAGCTCTCACCCTCCCCATATCCCTTTTCGGTCTCACCCTCCCCCTCCTGAAGCCCTCTCTCCATCCTCTCTTCCACAATCTCCTCCTCCTCTTGCCATCCCTCCCGCCACCGCCATTTTTTGGCATCCCTCACTTTCCTACAACTAACCCTCCCACCCGAAGCTCCCTCTCACTCTAACTCTTCCCTCTTGGCAATCTATTGCCGTGTGACCTTTCTTCCTTCTCCTTCCACCTCCCATATCCCACCAATCTTCCTCCGCCATCTTCTCCACCTCACACCGATTAGGCTCTCCACGCCTTCACCTCTACATTTATTTTTTTTCGCATCACCCCTTCCCCAATCCCCACATAGTATCCGATCTTTCATCTTTCACACCTGTCCGCGAGACACCGGAGCCGCTGGGTCGGCTCGCCAACGCCGTCGTTTCTGCCCCACCGCCTGATCCCCTCCTCCCGTGCGCGCGAACTTCACCTCTCGCTCTATCCTTCGCCTTTTGATTCCTCTTGCTTACCACCCCCTCCTTCAACCTTCTAATCGCAAAACTCTCCTCTTTTTTCCCAATCGGTGATATCCCCTTATTCCTCCCCACAGTTACCTCAAAGTTCTTAATCCACCAGACACTTCTCCCTTTTCTCTCCCTCGTCTTGTACTCAAGGTTGATTTATATTCACTCTATGTCTTCCTTCTTTTTCCCGTCTCCCAATCTCGTCTGCCCGACATTTTTTTCCTCCAGTGGTTCCTTTTTCATGATATTAGTTTATGGTTTTCGCCATGGAGATCTCAATCCACTAGTTATTTATTTCTTTTGGGCTTATATGAGAAGTATTACATTTCATCTGGAGCATGTACTTGACAATTTTCTTCTGTAAGCGGGAGAAATGTAGGATATAATCTTCAGTTGTTGTTTAAACGTAAACTTATATTAAAAATGAGCTTCCATACTACGGCGGCCCTGATCTTATTAACCATTTAAGTGATCAAAGTTTTCGTATGATTATCTTGCATTTTCTCCTATTAAAATGGAAGCATAAGGAAGATAGAGGGTCATCATTGAATGTACTCCATGTGTTTATTAATCGTTTGCTATTTAAAGGTCTTCATTAACTATTTCGAAATTAAAATCATCCTTATTATGGTTTTTATTAAAAATAAAACGATGATATTGTGCAACTTCCCCCTCCCCATTGTACTGTGGTCATCAGAGTACGGCCATTTATATTCCTGGCAAGGATAGAAATGTGAAGGATGATCTTTAATTTCTGCTTAAAAACTTTAATTTTTTACAAAGTTTTCACCTATGCAAGTATTTGACTGAATACTGTATGTTCCACTATTTATTCAACTATTCTGCCATTGAACACAAAAAAAGGTTTTGTTCACAAACTAAGGTTTTCAGTTAACGACTATAAGTGTTTGAAGGATTTCGTATAAAAAGATCATAGTGCTTTTCCACTACTAAAACACGTTTACTAAAAATTTTTAGTAAACGTCGCCCATTTTTACTCACTAAGTGAACTGCTGGTCCAAGGTATATAAACGAAGAAGATGAGAGTGGAGGTGAGGAGATAAAAGTGCTATAACCTTTTTTTATAATAACACAAAGTATTTTCATGATTTGGAGTACTGACATGTGTTTTTCCCTTCGAAAAACATATTCGCTTACTCCATTAAAAACAAACATCACAGTTGGTTACCAACCGGAACATAGGATAAGCTTCTCGTTTGCTGAGGAAGTTTTTGGGTCAGGACATTTTAGGGTTAGGTTAGGTTCCATGTTACTTTAGAAAGATGGCTAAATGCTCCACGCCACATCTCTCAAGGGCTGAATAATTTACCGAATGACATTTCCGTTCTCTGCAGACAAAACAGGCTACTGAACTATGGATCTGGTACACCCGAGGCGAGAACAATAACAGTTCTCTTCATGCCGATTCGCTAACTGACCGTTAACTGCTACTCAAACGCAAAGAGGAACCTTATGTACGGACCCATAAGTCTCCCTTATGGTTGTCCATCCTTATCGTACATTAAACCTCTCAACGCCCTCTATTAAGATGGGAATTGTGTTGGGTAGGTGAGGGTTGTAGTTTCTTCCAAGGTACACGTTTCTTAATACTTTCCTTATTTTACTAGGGAGTTGTTAAATTCATCTTGACAAATTTGCTCTTGGCTTTCGAAAAAATATGATTTTACGTGGTTGCCTTAAACGCGTTACTTGCATTTAATTAAGGGTGTGAGTTGGTAGGATTCGCTCATTTTATTTCCCTACTTCCATTTCCCACTGTCTCACTTTGATCCTATCTGCTTTACTTACTCGCCTCACTCACTCTTGTATCCAAAATATTACAGGAGCTAAGCTGGGAATTACTCACAGTGCGAAGGTTAAATTAAAGAGTAAATCTATAGCATTAATTGGAAGGATGTCTCGTTAGCAATGATGTTTAAGATTTATTACTACCCCCTACGTACTAAGGTCTGAGAGATCATGTCAATAAAATTAGAATCATTAATTGTAAAACAAATAGATTTAATATGCCATTTTTTCAACGAACGATAAGGGGTCAGAATAACATTTTTAAAAGGGGTTGGTAGGGCTAAAAATATTCGGGTCAAAATTAATCTAGTGTGATTCACTCCCTGCCATAAACCCTAGCGGTGGCTTGCAGGATACTAATAATACAAAAAACAACCTTTTATTCACCATATTCTCCGTTCACCCCATTCATTCTCCCCTTATCTTCTCTCAATCAGTGTCTCTTTCTCTTTCCTCCTCCTTCCTTGCATTTCTGGCCTCTTCCCTCGTTCTGATCTCACGTCACTTTTTTTCGCGCGCCCTCTCCAAGATTTCATTCCAGCAGCACGGTAGTCATTTTGAAAATTTTTGCGCAAGATTTGAGATAGTTCCTTGGCAAATTTGGGAACATTTCTACGAGATAACATACATTAAGACGGCATAGAATGCAATTGAAAGTATAATAGCTGAGAATTCCACTGTCAGCGTCTTGTTTTGCACTTTTTTCATGTATTCCTGCATGGTTATGATTCACATAAAATGAAATAAATCTTAATATTCTCTGTAGGTTTATCCTTACACAGTTTTTCGCAACGTTTAAGAAATCCTTTTCCTAATCTTCGATAGATTATTGATATAATAATTAATATATTTTCAATCACAAAGTACCGTAACTAATTTTACTGTTCTATAACTTTCACAGTTTATGCGATTGGCTGATTTGCTGTCGGAATCATCATATTTATAAATTAGAGGATCACTTAAATTAAATCTAAGGATAAAAGAGAATTCTCTGGGAACCTTATCTGATGAGTGTTTGGACAAGGCATACTCGCATAATTACTGAGTAGTACCGCTGAAATACTTATTTTATGATTACGCTTCATCTCGATGAAGCCCTAGCCTTTGATGATGGAGGCAAATGTGGTGAATAGGAAATTATAGTAATTTGACTTGGCTTCACAAATTATTCATTTTTTTATTTAATTGACTGTTTTATTTTTGTATAACGAAAGAACTGTCCGTAGATTCTTTATTTTTCGCTAAGAAACCTTTGGTAAATAATAGTATTTCGCTTTTTTGGATGAAATAAAATTCCTAATATATGCCTTAATGTCTTGCGTCGTCTTTCTTTATTCTTATTTTCAAAATGTCCTCCAGCGGACTTAAAACTCATGCATATCTATCACTCCATCATTGCATTTTTGCATGCACTTTTCAAACTTAAACAGTCCTTTATTTTATAATTTAATTTATGTTATCAAGCATTGTTTTTTATATAGAAATTCTTAGAAATAATTTGTATACCGTTTTAATTAGTTGATAAGTTGTTTAAGTTTTAATGTTATGCTGAATATACTATATACTGGAAATGAAGAGGAGCTCACGAAAAAGAGCTTATGAGGTCCTCTCTCAGGCCACATTTGCAACCTGCCAAATTCCCACTGGTTGAAGTACACCCTGAGGACCCAGATATTAAGTATGTAAATAAGGTTTACATACAATTAAGTGACAAGAATTTTCAAGCGCTGAAATACACTTGGCACCATTTGTGGTCGATCTTTGTAATTTTATTCCTTTATTTTAGAAATTTAGAGTTAATGTCTCATTAAGGATTTGATGAAACAACCACGTGCGGCGCATCCTTCAATTTCTCCATTCTAATATATATTCCCCGCTTTCCCTACTTTGCCCTGATTTCGTCCGAAAATATCCTCCTTTTGATTCTACCTTCTCCTCTCCTCCCTCCCTCTCTCTCTCTCCATCTGTGACTCTCTCTCTCCGACCTTCATTCCACTTCATCATCCGCCATTCTCCTCCGTCCCTCGCCCTCCATTTCTCACGCTCTTCCCCTTGCCGCCCCTCTCTCTCCTGCCCCAGCCCTCCTGCGTTCTCTCTATCCTCTTCTGATACAGCTGCTAGTCCGACCTGCCCTTTGCCATGAATTTTTTTTATTGCATCTCCCTCGACCCACAAGCCTGCACTGTCACTCGGCTCCATTGTTTCCCGCGTTTTCCATCGCTCGCCGCGACCTCTCCAATTTTCGAAGGCTCTAATTAAATCGATAGAGGCAATATCGGGGGTCCTCTGCTTATTTTAAATTCAAACAGTTCCCGAATTTTTTTTCTCTCTCTGATCTTTCTCCTCTATTTTGCTGATAATGGAATCGTGAGTAAGACTCAGATGTCTTTTTTTCTTATTGGTGAATTATACATGAAGGGTATTTCTATATTCTATATTCTCGAGGTAGTCATTGGTCTATGTGTTTCACCTCAAAGGCCTGGGATTTTGTATCCTCCTCAAAGGGTTCGTTGTCGCCTCTCAAGTCTTTTCAACGGATTTGTCATGCACATTATCTATTTTTCGTCATTAAAATACTGAATGGAAAATATGGTATTGGATGGCTTATTTCGGACGCATAATGCTTTTTAATTTCTAAATGATTTCCATTGGGTTTTTTATCCACACAATAAAGACTATTGGTTTACTCGTTTAAAAATGAAAAAAAGAGAACATGTAAAATAGTTGAAAATTTCTAAAATAAGAGAGAGTGAGAGGTTTGTTAATGACTAAACAACTTTCATTAAAATATTAATTGTTACAGATAAAAATAATTCCCTCTCGCAGAAATAAATTGTCTCTATGAAAGCGTGAAATGTTTTGGTTAGCATGATAAATAGATCATGGAAATCACAATGCCCAAATTGGAAAGGTTAAGTGGAATAATTATTTCTAAAGTAAATACCACATTAGGAATTGTGCTTTTTTGTTGAAAATTACCAGAATGAGGCAAAGGCTTCCAATAACATAATTACACCTAACTGATCACCATGTTTATTGAAACTTTTGTCTGATATTTTTCTTGGTACGTCCAGTGCACAAGTTTATTGATAATGATATATATTTAAATGTTATATATATTAGTGACTTCTGCTTCCAACATTTTTGTTTGATATTTTTCTTAGTACGTCCAGTGCACAAGTTTATTGATAATGATATATATTTAAATGTTACATATATTAGTGAATTCTGCTTCCAACAAAAGGTTTATAGCAAATGGCACCATTACCATATATGTAAATTATTCTTAACCGCAGGATTTATCAATCTATAATGATGATACCACTACAAGTATTCGTATTGCAGAGACTTTGGCAACTCGATCAAAATCTAAATTAATATTAAATTGGGAATTTATTTAAATAAAAGCTTTTAGTTGTTGAATTATATATTATTATTATTATTCATAATGAGAAGTGGGAAAAATTTTGGCAAAGAGACTTCAACCTTCTAAGAATTTTCTTCCACCTGTAAAAGTAAATTATTCTTGGGTGTGTGGCTATATTTTTAATATTGTTGCCTTTCGCGCTGTGAATTTTAAATACTTGTTTGATGGAAAATGTCACTTGGAATTTCAATTAAATATCTAAATTTTCACCAGAAGAATTATAATTAAATTTTTAATACTTCAAATCCTATTTTATCTTAAGGAAGGATATGTCAACGACTCTTTACTTATAAAACCATATTCCTTATATTATGAGTATTTAAAATGATATTTCAGGCAGTCATTTGTAATGCCATCGCCCATAGCTTGATTGGATCATATGATTTCATTGTGAGAATTCGGCGAAAATACCTTTCAGGATTTTAATCTTTCGTTTCACCATCTGTGACGCTTGAAAAATTTATGCACTGGGGGTCAAACTCGCTAATGAAGGGCCTTAACGGAACTAAAAGTTACTCAACGTGGGTTTGAATGTTCCTAATACCATATCTTGGCTAGATCGACATCATTGGTAGTAAAAAATCTACCCCCGACTAATAAAATTCCATAGTTTCGTTGCGGTTTCTTCAGGATCACACGACCTCTGCAGTGTTTTTATGCGTTTGCACTGGGAGCATAATGTTTTACTTCAATCATCTGCCCGAAGGGCCTTTCAGAGATGTAGCCCCAGTGTAGCACAGGTGAATCAATATTGTAACATCCTAAATTTGTGAGTGGATACGAGTATGTCATATCAATCTCAAAATGTGAGACTTGTAGGCATATCGACTTCTTGCGGATGACAGAATTTCATCAAATAATGCGGTTAAAAATTAGTTTTAAAAGTAAATTTACATTTTTAATAGAGATATATATTGAAGCTTTGACTTCAGGTTAGGCTAGTTATAAGTGTAAATTGTTTAATTCAAATTACCCACAGCGTCTCTTTCTTATATTTTAAACAAGGTTCAGCTCAAGAATTATTTGAGATGCTCCATATCTTAGCATTTTTCAAATGAGATCATTTTTCTCCTAACGATTTTTATTTTTATCCATTAGGATTACTAAAAACGGAATGAACGGGAAAACGAAAATATCCTAATGTATTTGTACGTATTCTCGGAGATGTTAAGAAAATATCCGGATGTAATAGTAGGTTAGTAAATAATTGGCCGGAAAAGAAATAAAAGATAACTCTTAGTGAGTGATATATCGCCAGAAATAAGATTGCAGCCACCAAATGAAGAACACACGGATGTTCTCTCCATAGCGTGAATAACAGAAATAACGGGTGAGTGTAACTTTCAGGATTGTTTGCAGAGAAATAGTAAGAGGAAGAAGAACCGGAGATGCTGTAATATTTCAATGATTTATCGCCAATAATGGACGGAGGACCTCTTAATATTTACCGGCTTCTCACGAGTTCAATTATATCACGAGATTAATCACCTTGGTCACCTCTCCTCCCTACCCTCAGGAGCCCGACTCACTCCTTCCTCCTCCCTGCCACTTACTACTTACCCCATTCGCTCCACCCCATCCCCTCAATCCCGGGCGTCATATTTCATTCCACCCACCAATCCCCAGATCCTTAGTCTCCGTCGAGAGCGATATCTTTCTCTCCGTCTCTCTTTCCCTTACACCGTATCCGAGACGAAAAAACGTTCCCTCGCCGTTTTCTCAGCAAACAAATCAAAAAAGGGGTTATTTTATGTGCTAACTATCACTAGTAAATTAGGGTGTCCATAGTTTCATTTAATTAATTTCCTCCCTTTCCTCGGAGACATATTGCTTCCATTATCAAGGTTGAACATCGGGATCGGAAGGGTGGGGAAGGCGGCCAAATATCGATTCAAACATTCGCATATCTTCTCCACCACCTCATACCCTCCCAACCCCCTCTAACTCTATGAACTAGTGCCTCCTCCCTCAACCCCCTCTCATGTACCCTCCTCCGGGATCCACCCTCTCACTCCCTTCGCACCCTTCCTCCCTCCTCCTCTTGTCCCCCGGTTCTCCTCCTGACAACCCCAACAATCCCCCACGCTCCATTGAATCTACCCACCCTCCACCCACCAGATCCCTTCAAAACCTCGCGTCTCTTTCTCATCTCGATGACTCCCAATTTCCTCTCTTCTCTCTCCAACTTAAGGGACTTTTTCTTTTTGACCTCCCCTATTTTATCCCCTCCCTCTCCCTCCCCGTCTAAATCTGCATCCCCATAATAGCTTACAGGGCAATGGATAGGGGATGAAGCGGCGAGGAATTGGAGGTGGCAGAGGGTGAGGTGAAGAGGGGATGAAATGGCTCGTACGAAGTGACTGCCGTCTTCATTCCTATTTCGTGACAACCTGAAATATTTTAGGTTGACTCCCTCTTTTGAGAAGACAAGGAATAAATGAGGAAGTCGGTGAAATAATAGAGGAAATCTTTTTTCTTTTCCTTGGGATTTACTAAAATTCAAAAATAGATGGATGGTATGGGAAAAAGTATATTTTTTGGGCGCATGCAGAAATTGCATCGATCTTTTCGCATCAATGCGTGGCTAAAGATTAATAATGGAAAAGGACCGAATGTCGTTACATTAGTGTGGTTAACATATCGATGCATATTTTATGCGCACGCAATAGATTATCATTGAACGTATTTATAATGTCACGGAAGGAGCTTATGTCAGTTCTATAAATACGTGGTGTATATGCATCGAGTGTTTCCTTTCACTGCATAGAACAAATTTCTGTACAATATCGAAGACTGATTACAATCTTAACATTCACTTTTGTCCCCATTTAAGCTGAATTTGGGATTAAAGACCTTAGTCTCGTTTGTTTGGGGGAGAAAAATCAAATTGAAATCTATTCTCACTCGAATATTCACGGAAAAAATCGGTCGTATGTATAGTAGCGCAATATAATTAAGTGACTTTAATCGAAGCCCTACACATATTTAGTGCGAGACCAATAAACTATGGAAGTTGACGTGACAATTTTTTTTCAAAGTTTCTCACCTGATTAACTGAATTCCTATATCTCATATCGTCGGCGAAGCAAATAGGTGCACAATATTATTTTATAAGATATATATGCCATATTTACCAAGGGAACACCATGGGATACATACATTTATACCATGTTTTTCGTATAAGCCGGTCCCACCTCTCTTATAGTTCTTGATAAATGGTGATATGGGACATCTGGTTCATGCGTCATAGAGATCCCGCGACCATACTATATGACTATTGACAAAGGTGTTCCTAGTTCCAATCTTTTAGGCATGGCCTATGATGCGTTCTATCAGATGCCAACTCCATGGATTTTATGGGGACATGAGTAATCGTGGCAGAAGGAAGAGTCCGTTCCCCAGCGAGCTCTAGGGCTTATTTCAGTTAGTTCACAAACTTTATGCATCTGCGACAAAATCCCCCCAAAGGATATCACCCAATAAGAAGCCTTAGACGCTGTTCTCACGACTCCCCAGTGGGATGTGATATCTAGTTCGTGAGCGGCTGGCTTAGTTTGTATCGAACTCAGTCCTGTTTGACCCCAATGTTCGAAACGACCACGAGATGCACTTCACGATATGGGTTTTCATAATTGTTTGAAGCACATTTCTTGAATGACGCTGTTGTATCTCTATTACCACTGGACGCAGTTTTCCTTTCGACTGGATTATTGTGTCTAAATTTTATCTCAGGAAGAATGGCAGATCCTCTGTAAATAATTTAAAGGAAAATAATGTGGATATACGGAATTATAGTCTACATATTCAAAGAAATCAGATACTTCGAGTGAAAGTAACACATCCTTTTAGTAATTGCATTGAAAAATTTAGAATTCATGCGAATGGTTTCATTTTTCTTGCCAACAGTTTTGCTGGCCAATACGACCTGGGGTTTAAAATTGGTCTTCACCAAGATTCCCAGGGCTTTAACCAAACAAGTTGTTAAAAACTTATACCCAACGCGGGTTTAAAAATGACAACCTTTGTCCTGGCATAGGTTTGCGTTACCAAGACAAAAAACCCGGAGATATTTTTTCCTCTTATAGTCAATTATTACGAATAAAATATTGATTTCTTAGTTGGCGAGGTTAATGGGCATTGCGCATTTTTTATTTTGTATTTTTTAAAAATATTTTGATTTTGGCTTGAAAAATATTTCATTAAAAAGGTGCAGCTTCTACGTCACTTTTTCTGTATGCACTTTCATTTTTATTTCAATTATCAAAATAAATGTTATCTTGTAATTACCAAATATTATTGGCAACTTGGACTCACCGCTTTAAATCTCATGCAAGTGAATACATTTCCTGACATTTTGTCCCCATTTAATGATTTGATTGTAAAAATATTCAGATGCTGGTCAAGATAGAGCTGCTTTTTACATATGTTTTTCATTTCCAGATTCACTACTTTTTAATGCCCCTAAATGATTCTCTTATGAATGATTATTTGTCCTGACATCGTTTTAACTGGATTACTTAAATTGCTAATTAGGTTTATACAGCCATACTCTTTATGCTTAATTATTTATAGAAAGAATTTTCACAATATTAATTTTTGTGAAGCTTTCAGGGACATTTGGTCTGATTTCAAAACTTTCTTACTCGATGTGCGGAGGAAATGATTCGTGGAATACCTCCTGAATATTAAGAGTTCTTCTAGTTAAATTTTACAGAATCAGGTATAAACTGGTGGAAACTCCCCATAATGGCTTGCACAGGCTTATATTTAGAGTAAAATTAGAGATGGTTTTCTTTGATGGCGCTGAATACTAAGGTTTGGCACAACCTTATACTTTATTAAGAAAGGTACGAAAAAAACTGGAAGTGATTAATTGTATTATTAATATTTAAATAACGTGAAAGCCAAAAGGTTATTTGTTTTCTCACTCCAGTGTTTATAGGGCCTTAAGAGACCAGCTATATTTTTCAAAAGGAAATCACCCGACTAAGGACTTATGGGCCTACTTAACAGTGCTTTATTACTATTGGTTTCGACATATTATGTATTCATTAATTAAAAGTAGTTTTACATGAAAAATAAGCAATTATTCGAGCATAGTTTCAATGTCATGTTATTTTATTTTAAATTTTAAAAGTTTCTCTTGTAATTGTAAATACTCGGTTTAATTTACCATTGCATGAATGAGAGTTCCATGTTGAGTATTCGTCATAAATTGACTCAGTATTGATGCTGCTCGATACTAATTCAACATTGCACTATTGACCAAGACTAAACATGACAAATATTTGTATAGTAACATGGGTGGGTTGGGAGGCTCTGCGGATACACGAGTTACGTAAGACCTCTGGCGAGGTCTTACGTATTCGTGAATGCTCGCATTTAAATTGTGAATTTTATTTGCTTAAAGAAATTTTGGGCTCCGCAGTTGTGGAAACTGAAGCTAATTGAATATGTATTGAAATTTCAAATGTAACTGGAAAAGGTATCCGTCAAATCGCTGTGAAAGGCGTCACGTTCATCTAAAAAAAATACTCAGTTTTCCCTTTCACTCGGACAAAGAGGATATATAAAAAACGACTTTTTAATGATACAGCCGACGTGTTTTCTTTCCTCCTGAAATTTCTTCTATTTTATTCCAATTATGCGTCTCGTTGTTGTAACGGGTCAATATACACTGCTGTGTGTTTAAGCACCTTGTAATTTAACTTGCCGCCCTTAGGCCCAGATAGTAATGTATACGACTGACGAGGATTCAAAACATCCACCGGAGGGAGTTCGCTTCACTGTGGGTGGAAGGGAAGCCGTTGGGTCGTATTTGAAGACGGATTGAGTGGGGGCACGTGGGCGTGGCGTAATAATTGAGTCAGACCGACGGATTACGGTGTGCCATAGTTGGATGAGCGTGGGACTGGACGAATTGGACTCGTAAGTCTGCTTCCCCTGCCACTCCTCGTGTCGGAGGCGTCGCCGCAACGCAACTACGCAGATTTTGGTTGGGAGAGTTTGGATGTTTTTTTCTTGGCACGTAGGTGGTGTGATGGTGGCATGGGAGGGAACAACAAATTATTTTCGAAGCTAATTCCCAGTTATGCATACATACAGAGGAGGAAACTCTGTTAGCCCTGTGTCAGAATGTCCATTTGATGGTAGGTGCATACTTGCTCGCTTGTTCTCCGTTCCCCTTAATTACCCTAATCGACCTTGTCATGTGCATAGAGGATGAATGGGGCAGAAATAGTATTTTTCAATATGTGATAGTGATGAAATTCTTGATTGGAATGGATTCATAATTGATTGATCATACATTTATATTTTAATAAATATTTCAGTTGTATTAGAGTATTAATCCATCCTCCGGTATTTTATCTGCTTCCAATGGAAATTGATTTTAAGAAGCGTTGTCTAAGATCACGCAGAGCACATTAAAATCAGGCATTTATTGGCTATGATATTATTTTTATCAATACGTTTTCATATATTTCCCAAAAACATAAAAGGATATAAAAAATAAAAATAACCGGGAGTGGCTGAAGAGACCTTAAGGACGATTTTTGATTGTTTTCCCATCCCTCTCGTCCTGGGTCACGCCTTCATAAAAATTTACCTTGCCTTACATAAACGTAATTCTATTTAAGGGTTAGCGAGTTTGCCTTAGAGCTGACAGTTTAGAATGGAGTGCACAGACGTTAATTTCTTCAAGTGAGATTGTAATATTGTTAATGGTATTTAAAAATTTCAGTTTTCAAATTACGGTAGTCTTTAGTGGGGTACAGGTGGGTGAGTAGGAAATAGTGAGCGATAGCAGCGCTATCGGGGATGTTGCATATTCGGTATGATGGAGTTCAGTGTATTGCGTTTGGTTTCCATTAAATAAACATAAATATTATTATCTTGATGATGCAAAGACAATAATATTAGCCGCCATTTTGATGCCAAGGAATGTTCATGTATTTGTCATTGCATGTACGATTGACTCAGAAAGAGAACAGATCGGATCCTAAGGTTGGGTAAACAGTGACCGTATTATTTAGTCATTTATAGGAAACACATTAGGTGTTAATTAATTGTGATCAAGAGGTAAACTACGACACATATATATTTCTAATGAGGCATTAATGGAGATCACGAGATATAGTTGCACTTATAGAATTTGAAAACTCTCCGCAGAGAATATTTCCATACTCCACGTTTAACCAACTTATCTATTTCCTGAGGTATTTTGGAAATATTTTTGCATAAAAATATTATTTTATCTTAGCTGAAACCATAAATATGAAGACCTTGTTTTTATTTGCAACGTCGCTAGTTTTACCTTCGAGAAAAGAGTGAAATTAAAAAAAATATTTTAATTGAAAAGACTGGCTTTAAATACTATATGTCCCTCTCATTCCCAAGTGCAATTTAGGGAGTTCATGAGAAATTTTGCTGCAGTTGTTCCTCTGGTTTTGAAAAACTTTAAAGGATAGAGAATTCTTATTTAATAAAATCAATCTTAATTTCCATTACAGCTGACCGGAATCTGAAACGTAGAATGAATGAATTAAAATCCTCTGTGTCACGTAATTCACGCTGGGAATGAATTAAATGTAATTAGCTTAGGCCGTAATTTCGGAATTTTTGCATTCAGGACGTTGTTCTCACCAGATAATGCATTTTTTGAAGACATTTCTCGCAATTGAACTATCATTTTTTTCTGTTTTAATATGCTGAAATATTTAAAGTTATTTGTACATATTTTCAGGGGGTAAAGTGTTCCTTAAAATAAAATGTTTGCTTGCAAAAATGTCTATGAAATCTTGAATACATAAATAGGAAATTGAGTACTTTAAAGACTGTAATTATTAACATTAAAGTCACAAGTTTCCTACTTTTGGACTACGTAAATTATTTTGTGCATCAATTACTTTTCTAGGAAATACCCAGATTATATTAAAGGAGGAACATTTACAAAACGAACGTACTCCTGGATTTTACCCTTTTTTTTAAGTTATACTCTTATTCTAGGAAAAAATATGCATGCTTACTAGCTGATTAATGCTTCATCTGATATTGATGAAATGTAACCAAGGTTATTGCGGACAAAATAGAGTGAGATACCATATCAAGGGTAATATAAATTTAGTTTTTACTAAATGTTCACCTTAAGCTTCATAAAATAGCCCGATCTCTTATTTTTGTAAGTGGATCTAGGAAATGGCTTTTTGCAAAAGGAATCCAAATGGCTAACTTTTGGGGGAGTTTAAATTGCTAACTACAGAGCGCAAATGCACTTTTCAGGTTTCTATAGGTCTCGCTTCGTGGAACTTTGATTTCCTTGGACTGGAGTCATGGAAATAAGTTATTATTTTCGCACGCACGCTGATTTTTAACCCAGACTCACGATTTCACATTAGAAAATCCTCTAATTGTTTAAATGATAGTGTATTCAAACTTTGTTGAGACCTAAGTTGACGTTTTTTCAAATGGTGCCAAATTTTTGTGCAATCTTGAACACAAGATTTCCAGCTTGAAAATTTCAAATCACATGCATCTGCAGATACAAAAAAATGCGAATGGGCACAGAGAATAAAAAAATGGGCAAAATGATATCGTGAGATTCAAAACTTGCATTGCTATTGAAAGGAGGAGGATTTCGGATGTAATTACTTTTCTCTAATCTCTTACATAGATTATTTGATTCGATTTTTTCTTTTTAACTTTTTAAAATTACTAGTTGGACCAGAACTCAAAAATAAATACCACGATAAATAGATTGAGTGATTTTTTAGTCGAGAATAACGAATAAAAGCAGCAGCTTAGGATTTCCTTGCCCATATATCATCACTTAAAACATTATCCTAATCTATTTTTATTTGGGTCAGGTTATCAGGACCGTACCTTGCCTGATGAGATGGTTAGATGTACGATGGCCGCTCAACGAAGATTGATCATGCACTTTTATTTACACAGTTTATTGTACCAATATTATTTTTTACTCTGTTACATTAATATGTACTGTGAACGCGGAACCAATTTAATGAATTTGGCTTAAGTATTACGTTAATGGCAGCCATTAAAAAGTTGTAAAACGTGCAGTTCTCGTACGCCTGCTAGAACGTATTTATGAAAAACGTTTCCCACGAAGGCGGTGTCGTACATTTGGATGTAAAATGCAGTAAGGCACGGATTAGTACATCGTTTCGTCACTCATTGGCATCTCTTTTCCCTGCATGAAGTTTTTCTGCCGGTTTCTTTAAGGGTGTACTTCTTGAGGCACAGGCATAGGTCCCATTTCCCTCCATTTGCGGTTCATTCCTCATTTCACCGCCGCCTTTCCGCTCGCCTCTCTCCCGTATTCGCGTCTCTTGCTGAGGATTCAGGTTGAATCTCCACAGGGGCGGATTTGTCTTCCGGCGACTGCCCCGTCGTCTACTTGTGTCATGGGAAGAGAATAGGACGGGGGAAAAAAACCTTTCGTATTTAGAGGAAGGCTCACTGCGTGACCCCACTCCCTCCTCTCTTCCTCAGGGCGTCTTTCATTGATGGAAGACTACTTTCGCCGCGTTGTTCTACTCTTCTTGCTTTCACAAATGGTGACGCATTTGGAAACGATAAATCGAGATGAAAGAGACAAAAAATGTTTCCCTTGGAAGAGGTATTTCACTCCTATCCAGAGTTTAGCACACGACACATGATATTCCGTCTGGATCGCTAAGATGGATATATTTTCGTCTCCTCCAAAAATGCCTAGCATATTTCAAGTATTGTTTCCTCTCTGGTATCGAATATAAGTTTTATCTCTCCAATATGTTGCAATTTTTTTGTATTCATTAGGATATCCAGAAGAGATTTTGTGAGTTATTAAGCAAATGTATGATTCATTTGGCTAATGTGAGGCTGATGCAATTAAATCAGGGAAATGTTGGGAACGTCTTCTCTTGAAGTTTGATAAACAAGAAATATCAGAGCACAGTAAGCCTAACATATTCTTAATTACGAGCATAACTTCAATATTAACAATTTTTATCAATACATGCGGGCGTTATTTTTGGGAGCCTCTGCAATTAAAAAAAAGCCATTGCACACATTCTTTCATGTATAGGAGCACCGAGTGGCGGAGGCGCGCTAAAAAAAGGGCCATTCTGAACGGAGATTTTTTTTTACGACTACGGCAGATAAGACCGAACAAAAGATCTCTTTTATTTGGCTAATCATAAAATTCCCACTTCGGTGTATTTCCCCTCCTGCATGTCTGAAAAACTTTCTTTTACTAATTATCACCCTTATACTTTCCCCCATACTCTCTCTTACATTACTCGTATTCGGGAATATTAACAGAGGAGTGCTGTGTTTTATAGGGCATCATGTACGTAATGTGAGTCGGTGTGAATGGTTTCCTTCATCTTAATTGCTAAGTGGATTGAGTAAATGGACGGGACATTTCCTCTGATTCTCCAACCGGGGAATTCTCTTGCCTCCTTTCATTACTGTTCTCTCATTTTCCCTTTGACTATCCCATCACAATATCATCCGGATTCTCCTTATCACCCACTTCTTATTTACTCGTTCGCATTATCCGGAGGTCTCGTTTGCGAGAACGAACTTCAAACTTCTGTGCATGTGGAAATATTGTAAAAGGGTTTAAATACGTATCTCATACAGGAGTGTGTGAAATAGGATTTATATACTCGTGTATGACGTATCCGACTTGATTAAATCAGTTATTTGTGGAAATGCAACGCATTTAAAAGGTAGTGCCTTGGAGAAATGTTGTGGGAGGTGCTGAAAGTGAAGGTTATTAAGCTCGATGTCTGAGGTTTTTCTTCGGGATTATTACAAAGCCGAGAGGAAGGCATTTATTTTTATTTTTAATCAATTTTTTGTAAACTAAATTTGTAAAGTTTAAATTTTAAAATTGTAAAAGATATTTATTGTAAATAAATAAAATGAGAACAGTGACTTATATCCCAGTCAAGGCGAATGATTTTAATATTCTGAAATTGTTGCAGTGTGATCATAGTGGTCTTTTGACTGCATATGCATTATATAAATAAATGCTCCACTTTTGAATGCGTATATTTATGAACTTGGTTGTATGAGGCGTGAATTAACTTTATTTTTGTTAAATCACGATTTACCCGATAGCATTTATTTCAGTCATAGGAGTGTTTATGTTATTTCAGGATTGAAAAACAAAAGCGATATAGGCAATATTCTTGGAGGTTACTTGTTCACTCCATCATAAAACACTGATGATTGTACATAATGTTCATATTGTCATATTTTGATTGATCGGGCAATCGTTAGGGGAAGTGATGAATTCGTATAAAAATCAAGCGTGCATGAAAAGCATGCGTTTTCATAAGCATCAATAATGGGATACAATATAAGGGTTGAAAAATGGTGAGCGGTCGTATGGTTACTTACGTAAATGATTGTTATATCAAATTACTCCAAGGTTCAGAAAGTTATCTATAACTGCAGATAGATGATCACAGTATGAAATCTGATACTTCAGACGTAGAAATGCTTTATCAAGACTAATGTTCAGAATAATCGCGGTAAATGTTTTAATTTTAACATCCACATAACAAGTGTTGGGTTAACATTTATTTGCAAATATCGATTTTGGTAATATGTCCTTTTAACAATTCTTTTCATTGCAAGAGTTTTATATACTAACATTCAATGATGGATAATAAAAAATAATTAGATCATATGTAGTGACTTATTATAGATTTCGGTGAAATTTCTGCTTGATTTTGGGTGATGCAAGTCCATGGACACATATCTCTTTCTAACTACCAATTCACTTCAATGAATTTAAAATGATCTTACGGACCAGCAACATTTTGGGAATCGTTGAATTTATTCTCCATGATAATTCACATTGAAAATTAATCGGAAGTGTCCAATTGGTATGAATTTCTGATTTATCGTTATATTTTTACAATCCAGAACGCATTAGATTGTATTTTTTTAGCATCCAATTTTTAGTAATTTCACTGGCCTAAGACCAAAATATGAAATTGTAAAAGGCTGTAGTGAACACTTTTAATATCTGCCTCAGTATGTAGTACGGTTCCTTCTGAATACATATTTGGGCGTGAAAATGAGAAAAATTCTCATCTCAATTGCTCAAAATATAGGTGCAGTCTATTATGAGCTCAAGGTTTGATTTTAAAAAAAGCGCAAGAAGTACTTTCATATTCCTTCCTACTTATTCTTCCCGAGCAGAAATATGAATGGAAAATCAGGGCGTCGAAAGATAGAGTTCTTGATTCGATTCAATCTTTAACCTTTTTTAGTCTCTTCTGAAATCTTCTCGTACCGACAAAAACCCTGTGCCCGTGCATTTATTTTCATGAAGCTCCTCATATAGTTCTGAAAACTAGAATCGATGTGTCCTCTTCACTTTGTCTTTGTAACACCTGTAAAAACTGCATTTCTCCAGTAGGATAATTAGTAACAATAGGGACAATTTTACTCGGGAGAAAAATCACTTTCTGCAGCAACTTCTCTGATCTTAGTTATACTTGGCCATAACTGTTTTTGCTCTAAATATAAAGATTAAGAAGCCTTTTATCAAAGTGAGTGCCAGAATGAAGAGCAATTTATTTTATCCATCCAAACTTTATTTCTTCGATTAAATTAGAGAGATTAAGTGTAGAACAGGTAGGTTTAAGATGTCATTTTTTCTACGAATAATAAGGGATCAGAATAGCACTGCCCGACCACGGTAGGGTTAAAATTAATCTGGTTTGTATCCACCCACTCCCACACACACTACTGATGGCTTGAAGGGTAATAAAATAATTAAATAACTATTTATTCGTAGCTTACACGGTAGGCAATATCTTTTTTAATTTTAGTGTCAACTTAGCAATATTTTCCACTCTTCCATTTCCGATGAGTCAAGATGACGCTACAGTGTAAAAAACTATTTGATAATAATAAATTTTTTCCTGTAAAAAAGTGAAGTCTGTGATTTTTTCTTCGTGCTTTGATAATAGTAATGCTGTTCTGGCTAAACTACGCGTAACCACGTGGACATAAATACGCTCTGCAGGGACTTTGCATACGCCTATATCAAATTAATATTGGTTAAACATTTCTGCAAAGTACACCTGATGATGACGTTCAACGTCGAAACCTTGGTCGTGTTTTTTAATAAAGTGTGTAGAATTACGAAGTAAATTATTTAATTTCATTTCAAAATGCTATGTAAATTCCATAAAGTTACGCCTGAGACAACAAATTTTACACCAGTGTGATCATAACATTGCTGATTAATGATATTACACATTCCTGGAAGATAATTTATGAAACAAGATTCAATTGATAGTGTCGGATGACTTGAGTGACCGTTGCTAAGGAAGCTTGGTGAGAGAGACTAATCAATTATTGGTAAATATCAATGTTTGATTATATTTTACCATTATAAGTTAACATTTAGTCCTAAAATATTTTTGCCTTGTTTGAAAATTATCAGTTTATGTATGGGGTTGCTAATGATTCACGCATGCATTTCACTTTAAAACTTTGAGACGTATCAAACATTGCCCTGGGTCACCTGAAGACGTAGTTCATTCACGGCAGTACAACCGAAAGTACTTACCTGTAGACTTAGAACACTTATATCTCCCTAGGTAACGTGGAAAAGTGTGTACAGATTTTCTTAAAAACGAAAGTATTTCAATTATTGTGCTAAATATTTGTTATTTTAATGGAATTTCTTTCACTTTTTAATATATTTCACTAAAGATAAAATATTTATATTCACGCTATTCGTATTTTTACGAATCTTATGGGAAAATTGGCATAGGAAGCGCAGTTATCTTAAACTCAAATAAAATCTGAGCAATGCAAAATTTTAGTGAACATTTTTATAGAGAGGAGAACAAGTGATAAAATAATCCATGGAAAGTATTTTTTACTAGTGATATTTTTAATACTATCTTATCGATTTGCTCGGTTATTACTGCCGCATTTTCAATAAAAGCAGACTGAGAGTTGCATACAATGTTTATCCTCCACTTTGGTTTTTGTGTTTTTCCCGCAACTTGTCGTTACGGAAATAGTGTGATGGATAGCACTTTTATATATATATATATATATATATATATATATATATATATATATATATATATATATATATATTGTTAATATTTTCTTACTGCTTTAATTGAAAAATGCTCATGGATTGAAGTTTATTTGAAAGTAAATCATCTACTTCTTTTTCCAGGCCAATTTCCTTAAAATAGGGAGCCCCAAAGTTATTTATGTGGCGAAAGGCTTTTGAAGCACCCCATCAGTTTTATTTTTTCCTTGGACATAAAAAAAATCCTCCTGGTTTATTTGCGTTCGGTCTTTTCCTGCCCATCAGCTAAATGTTTTAAAATATATAAAAATTAACATACATACTAGTATTTGAATCTCGCTTATTGGGAAATATGACCTCAGGGTATAAGATCGTTGCATGAAGCACGTTGGAGTGGCCGCTCAAGTTTTTAAAGTGAAAGGAAACATACTATATAAAGCTATACGAGGAAATGAAAGCCGGGAAATTTCCTTTATTTTCCCTTACCTCATTATGAAAAGGTAAACCTTTGTAGAGGGACTTACGAAGACAATTTACTTGCGGGAATTGTGTTGTTTCTTCATGGCATCAATAGTCTACATGGAGCATTTGGAGAAAACATCGTTGAATTAACCCGGCTGTCTTAATTAAGGTAGTATATTAACTAATGGTATATCAGGATTGCAGTTAATATGAAAGATTTTATGGGTAGCTTATACTTCATGTATGTTTTGAAAATAGGGGTGCCCCGGATGTAGATAACGATAATACGTTTGCCCTATGGATTTTTTTCTTACCATCAACGTTCAAATCGGCATGTATCGATTTAATCGTTTCGGGTTAATTTATTAAAACATTCAAGAAAAAAGTAGAATAAACGCAAATCTTTGGAGATTGTAATTGATGATTCTTTTATTGTGCTTTGCATTATTGAACCCCGAAGAACGTTGATTGGAAATGTATGGAATTCGTTATGCGTGAATATCTATATGTTCTGCCGAAAAATGTAAAATATCGTGGTATCAGTTAATTTAAGGAACGAAAATGTGGAAATTTTTTAAAAATCTTTTTCAAAGCCGATGAATCTTTTTTTTTTACATTTAGGCTTTTCCAAGAGCAATAAGGCTTAAATTCCTGATGGCAAATGAAAAAAGAGGGAAGATTTGATGAATGAGAGCATAGTTGAGAGTTTTAATTTTTATGTATGAAAACATCTCAACATCCACATGCAACGTGAGTTTGTGTGCTTGTGTAATTCTGGATTTTTTGTAAAATAAATAGCAAGGGCTGGAAGGAAACTTCTTTGCTTGAAGAAGTTTCCTTCCAGCTCTTCTTTGATTGAAGGAAAACCTTGGCGAATATGTAACTTAATTATTCCAGTAAACAAAAAACTTGATGTTTTGTACATAGGCGTGCATAACGAGCAAGTCAACCCTTTCAGGCAATCTATGCTGCTATTGTGTAACTGGATATCGATTCCTAAAATATGTTATAATTTCTTTTGTGTTAAAAAGGAAATGCAATTAAACTGTCTTTTCAGGCGCGCTAAAAACAATATAAATCAATAAAGTAATGCATAGGAGAGATATAAAATATACTTCCTATTAAAGCATAATTGCGAAGCGTCCTTTTACTGCATTATTGGATGAGAATTTTTATAATAGGAACAAAATGTTTGGATATGGTCATCCATGGCATTGTATTTTATTGCTTATTCATCAGTATAATTTTTGATCTCGGGTCCTGTACTCAAAAGAATGATCCTAATTCACAAGGGTTCTTTTTTGGAAGCATGAAAATAAAGAAAGATGAGAAGTCCTTTCTGACAGAAATGGAAACTGAGCCGCAACCCCCTCCCCCGAGTGTCAGTGCGATAAATTGACGTGAGGGGTGCAAAGAATCAGACAGTCGACGACGCCAAGCACCCCGCGATTACCAACTCTCATTTCCTTAAATACCGTGCCGCCGGCGGGCACACCCCATTTCTGCCGCGGAAAAAATTTCAATCATTTACACTTGCCTAAGGTATGAAGCTCCGTTCTCCTCCAAAAACATTGTTGAATACTCGGCAAATTCGATGGAAAGGCGAGCCTGGAGAAAATAAAAGAAGGGGAGAGCTGTGAGGAAAAAAAGTGAGAGAAGAAAAAATAATAAAACAGGGAAACGGGAAGAAGTTGTTCGGAGCTTCTCCACCACCGCGTAGGTACGGCAAGGGGCGTGTGAGAGGAGGGGAGAAGTGGAAATTACGGAGGGAGGAATAGAAGAAGACAAGGGGTGAGGGGGAGATGGGTAAGAAGGCCAAGAAAATCCGAGGAGGAGATCGTCTAGGGAGGTGTGAAGGGAGAGAGAATGAGGTTTTTTCGGGAGCGCGCGTCTGTAAGTGAGTGTGTGTGCACACTCTTGGTAAGGGAGGAGGGAGGGAGGGAAGCATGGTGGGATAGGAATTAAGGACCTGGGAATGAGTCCGGGGGGCGAATGGTTTGCAGGCTGGCGAAATGTTATTACTCTTCGAGTCACAGTCTTTCCTCGCTCTGCCTCTCACCATCCATCCCCTCCCCATCCACGTCTACCCCCCAGCACAACTCCCTTCGCGCACAGTCCTTCTCTTTTCTTTGGCCCTCCTCCACCCTATCTCTGCCCCTTGGTACCCTACCGCCAGGCCACCCTTCTCCCTCCATTTCCGCCAAATTCCAAATTACTCTCTTTCGCAGTCACCTCACAGTCTCGTTTTGCTTCCCTCTTCATTCCACACTCATCCTTTTCTCCTCTCTTTATCTCTTCATCTATTCCCCACCTCACCCCACAGCGTTCTTCTTTCCTCTCTCTCATTCAGTTTCAGTTCCTGAAAGATTGAGCCTGGTGGAGCTTAATTACTTCTTATTCTAATATTTTAAAAATGTTTTAATCCCGTGAACGTATTTAAATAGTTTTCCGTTTGTCAATCTTGGTATTTTTGAGTATTTTGTCTCATGTAACTTCTAAAGTTACTCCCCCATGGAAAATTTAGTTTTTTGTCCTGCGCGCTAAAACTGTTTCGCATTTCTACCCTTGTCATTAAATATCTTAGGCGTCTCAAATTTCGGCTTTGATTTCTTCCACCATCCGTTTCCTTCTTTTTAGTCTTTAGAAGAGAGTGGGCATTGTTTTCACTTTCATTGTCAGAGCTGAACAATTTTGTTATTTAAATTTCTAATTAGTAATATTGAAATTTTGTTAGATTTAATTTATAAAGAGATTATTGAAACAACAGAAACAGGTCTTGGATTCGCATTTCCATCAAAATATTGGCGCATCATGGAGCGATTAATATTATCCTCAACCTTTATTGTGATTTATTGGTGATGTGTGCACAGTACACATCAAATTCTTATGGGAATTTAAAATGTGTATATTTCCAGATTGAGGTCTATGAAAAGGAAATAAATCATGCATTTATTTCCATAATTTTCGAATAATTGTCTAAAACATATTCTAACGGTTGAATATAATCGATATCTTCCTCTTGTAATAATTTTTTGAAAGTTCTTACTCTAATGCCCTTAATGAGGGAAAGTTATTTTTGAAATAGCTGACACTTAATCATTGTTCCATTATTGTTTGCACAATGGGGGACTTTATCTTGTAATTTTTCTTTATTTACTTGGGAGTCTTTGACAGCTTATCGCTGGACTATTCTTTTCCTCGAGCCCATTTTTTCCTAACAAAGAGGAAAGGAGAGCATGCCTTAGCCTCCAAACTCGGAGGAGTAGATGCAAAAGGGGGGCATAATGCTTAACCTCTATTCTACGGACGGTGAACTGCACCTGGCATTTTATCCATCTCACAAGCCAAAGTCGAGCACGGGGAGGCCTTGGGGTTTAAAATCCTACGCTGTACAGCTTTTGAACTTGGTTTTGGAAGATGTGCAAACTATTCACACCACCAATAAGGGCGCAATCCCTTATAATCAAAAACCCTTTAAGCAGTGTAACACCAGGAACAAGTTTGGTCGAGGAGTGAGATTGAGTTTACTTAACATTAATGGCTGAAGAATTGGGGACCATGTATTCATTCCACGGAAGGAATTGTTTTGTATTCCATTAATTATTCACTCCAAACTTCGTATTCGGAGTTTAACCAAAAATTGGACAAATGACATTTTACTCGAGAAGAACCTTCTCGCAGTATTACGCAACAAAGGAAGAGAAATGGGACAGGTAAAGTTTTATTTATTTACATTCTTTAAGAGGTGTTATCTAACTATCTTGTAACACTCTAAACCTGAAAGCTTTGCGGGCGAGTTTTCTTAGACGATAGGGAAGGTCATGGAAGCAATTTGTGCTTATCCATGGGTTTTTGGACATTTCAAACATTTTTGGTCGCGACCAGAAACAAAAAATGTGATTCAACTAAAAATTAGTGTGAGTCAAATTTTGGACCAGAGAAAAAATTTTAACAACTGGAAATATATTCTGAAAGGATATTTTTTGAGATATTTCCATACACTTTAACATACTGGTCATTTAAAATTGGACAAAAATTAAAATAGGTCATTCATGAAATTAGCGATGATTAGTTAAACGTTATAAACACTTATTTAAAACGAGAACATTAAAAATATCAATTATCTCCTTAAATCTCAACTTATTTTAAAGAGAAAGTAATCCTCTATATAATAATTTTCATGTATACACGATTGACAAATAAACATTAAATTATATTTTAAATTGATTGCGAAAAAGTAATATTCCAGAAGTTATTTGTCATTTCTTGCTTTTGCATAACCCACAAGTACGTAAAGCACGCAAACTAGTAGGCATACGGCAAGACATTTGTTTGCATTTGGCCTTAGTTAATTATTTCCGCTCAAAATAAAAACTTTTTCAGTTAAAAGTTTGATCCATTTACGTACGCTGAGACGTAGAGGGTTGATATGCATCCGCAGCACTGGTTTCGTTGATTAAAATTACTTCATAAGGGACCTTTGTAGTAACCTTCAAATTTCAAACTGGGAAAAATTGGATTTGCAATTTTCACCTTAGTCAACCATGATGATGAAGTGACTCAGGGGAGTTTTGACGTTATGTTTTTACCATCAGTGCAACCGCTACCTGGAATTACGTCGTTCCGGAGATTAAGGTAGCACCCTTTCTTCGATCTCTTTCCGAAGAACAAAGTCGCGCAGAATGGAAAAAAATGTCGCCGACCTCGTGCGACGGGGCCGCCGAAACCGAGGGGGAGCTCTGATTCGATTTTTCATCCCATTTCCCCATCAGAGATTCTCCTTCGCATCCCTTGTTCCTCTCCTTTCCCTTTCACCCTCTCTCTCCATCTCCAGCTCTCCTCGTCCCAGCCACCAATCTCGTCTCACGCCTTATCTCCCTAGTCTCATCGTCTTCCATCGTTTCCGAAATCCCTCCGCCACCCTCTCCACACGGTCATTCATTTCGCTCGCGCGTCCGCCCTCCTCGCTCCCTTTCCCTCCCACCTCTCAAAACCCCTGATTCTTTGAATCCTTCCCTAATGCGCCATCTTTTCTCGATACCATTTGCTCATCAAGAGTGTCTTGTGCTCGTGATCGCTTGCTTGTGTTTCCTTCGCCTTCCTCTCGTCTCCAGGGAGATCTCTCAATCACTGCGTCGCTCTCTTATTAAGGGTTTCCCCAACTCCTTTCTCTTCAACAGCACCCCAATGCCCTCCTCTTTTTGATAGCCGTGGTTTTTCCGGCGTTTTCGCTGTATTAGGCTTAGCCGAATCCTTTTCCAGAAACTTCTAGCACTTTGAACGCATTTCCTAGCCACATTTGCAATAATTATTTTGGTATTTCCTTCCCCACACCGGAAGGCAAACTTTATGCATTTAGCAATCATGTAATAAGTAAAACGATTCTACCCAGAGGACATAAAACCATCTACTCGTCTTTGATATAATGAAGCATGCCTTTTTTTGTGTCCACTGCGAAAAATTGGATATGTGAGCTTTTTTCGAAAGTATAATTTGTTGTAGTTTTCATCCCTTTTCGGTAAATTCTATATTTAAATATTCATAAATTACACACATTTAATAACTTTCATGAATACTGTGGGAATGTGGCTTTCCAGGAGGTTGGAAGTAGTAAGTAGAAAATACAAATTAATAGGGTTAAGAGAGAGGAAAGGTTTTTGGCGAGTGAATTTAGAAGAAAGAAAATGTTTATCAAAAGATAGGGCTCTATCTAAGGATCTTTTATAAAGCATAATTCTATTCAGGAGTGGAATTTAGTGGAGAATAATAATGCTTTTTAGGCTCTGGTGAAATTTAAGAAATAGCCCGCTCGGCCATGTCGTGCGGGCTGATACGTGGATGCAGGTGAATCACGTAATTCCGAATAAGATTTATCAAAAAAGGAAAAATATTAATAACGATTGATATTTTATGTACAGGGGACTGAAGTTATGTACAGGTCATGACCAACTTTTACTCAACTGAAAATTTGTCCCTTACTTTAATCACTTGACAGTTAACAAATAAATTACGTCAATCACCTTAACCCGTCGTGTAAGCTTCTGAGAAAACTGACGATGGGAAATTAGGGTATTAGATTCTTCAGAAATTTGCTTGCCATTTTTCCTTAATGCAATGCTTAGAGAATTTTGATGGAAAGAAAGAAAGCAAGGAAAATTACTCAAAACATCCATTTCATGGGTGTTTTAGAATTTGGAATGCAAGCAACTTTTTCTATTCTCTCCTAAGTAGAGAACTCATTTCTTAAATCCACGAAATATTGCTGACACCCTTATAGGTTTCGGGCTTAATTTAAAGGACGTTCGACTCCAATTTAGACCCTAAATTAAGAGCTGATTGGTAAAGAGTTCCAACGGTGGTGGATGGGACACTTGGTATATGTCATGATATATCTACCTCGTTTGGAAATAATACAAGTGTCGCGCTGGCAAGCACGTACTTGAACGGCAGGAATTACGGTGATTGATTCTTAGATGTTCAAGGAGAACACCAGTTCTTCAAAATTGCGTGAGTAAAAAGATATCTCATTTTCTCCTGATGCTTGATTCGGCACGAATCTGAAAAGGATTTAAATGAGTGTCTAAATTTCGCCCGACACGCAGCAGTCATCGCATCTTACATTCCCCACCCCCTGTCCCCCTTTCCTTATTTGGCCTTTCCTCTCCTCCCCATCCCCGCATTTACATTCCTTTTCACCCTCCTACTACGCATCCCCCCTCAACCCATCTCCCTGCCTCTCTGTATATCTCTCCCTCTCCCATTCAACGACCTCTTCCTTCGGCACGCTCCGTTACGGTGACTTTTCGTCATTCGCCGACTATTGCTCCCGAGGGGACGTGTGTGTGACCCCCATGACTCCCTTGCTCCCTTCCCCCGTGAGTGAGCCCTCCTCCTCTCTCCCACGAGAGAAAGACATATGGGATTGAAGGTAGGGGGGTGGTTGTCGTGGGGGTGTGAGTTGAATTTGTGGGGGGGGGGTGTGGGTCAGAGTCGGAGGAGATGACGGTAGAGTTTTAGAGTACTGGGTGGGATGAAAAGAGAAAGAGAGAGAAGGAGGGAGGGAGAGCTGGTTGTCGCAGGAGTAATTGAGAAGCGCGTCTCATTTGCTCGAGCTCTGGGGGTAGCGGCAGAGGGAGCGAAAGAGAGGGGTTGGGAGGTTATGAGGGGGACGAGGATGGGGGGAGGATCTCTCGTTTGGATCCCACCGGCCTTGCAAAAGTCACGGGGCACACAAGTTATGACTAGAGAGGAGCGCATTTCATTCCGAGCATTATTACTCGCTTTAGTTTTGTTTCGTTGTGTGCTCGTTGAGAGCACTCGCGCCATGCGCTTGTTTTCAATTGTTGTTTAATGAACCACCTCCGGAAGGAGTGCGTTCCCTGAAGGAGCACCAACTCCAAAATACGGGAAAATATTAATTTCTGGAGCAATTTATCTCTTCGGGGGCCGCAGTTTTTGCTCCTTTTTCCCTCTCCGTCTCTCTCATCTCTCCCCCACTCCCTCCCCGTGCGCCCCCCTCTCGCATTTGCCCCTCGCCTGTCGGTCCCGTCCTCTCCTCTCATCCCACACACCATTCTCCCACCCCAACTCACCTCAAAATCCCCCAGCGTTGTCCCTGCGCGTCATTTCCTCCGCTATTATTTATGTACACTAGCCCCTATTATTCTATTTTATACCTGTCATTAATTTTGTTCGTGTCTCCCAGAGTCATTCCGTGAGGTTTCATTTCTCGCTCTTTTTGTAGATCTTCCTTTCTTTCTTTCTCTCTCTCTCTCTCTCACTGGGTCGCTGGAGCAGGCGGATCGTTAAAAAGCTGTGCTTAACAACATGCTCCAAAAATCGTTGGGTCTAGTCTCATTTCGGGAAATTAACTTGAAGATGTTAATTGGGTTAGGCGAAGATGTCTCTCTGTGATGGGATTATACAGTTGACTCCAGCCTTTGGATGCTTTTGGCCTTTTCTTTTCCTGTGTCTTAATGCTCCCGTACCATTTTTATTTATGGTTGTAAGACTTTGTTTCTACCTTTTAAACTCAATGGTCATGTTGAGATATACTCTTCTTCGTGACTAAACTGCATTAGTCCAGTTAACTAAAGTACATGTGACTCGGTTCCAATTAGGTTAACTCCATTACTCGGAATCTACACCGAATATATAGTACTACTAATTTTCCTGTGTGTTTTCATTAAAATAAATATGACTGAGCACTCGATTATTATGGATTCGATATATAGTTGAATATTTCGAGCATTTTCCTGTGTACGTCGGTGGTAAACATGGAATTTTCTATGAGATTTTTTCTATCATTTTAGAGTTGATATTAGTGTCATATCGTAGGTCAACATGGGATGAATATGCTGACCCTGACCTAATGTGATACTGAACACGTAAATAACCGAGTCACGCTGCTTACTATGCGGAGTGTTTCTCATGAATAACGTTAAAGAAGTTTTTACGTGAGCTAAATTTTTCGTGAGCCTAGTTTACGTAGTCATTATGCAAAGAGCGTGAATGGAACGAAGTATAAATGTTTGTACGAAGGTTGAACGTTTTATAACGGACATCGTATGAAATAGGCGAGTGAGAAAGAGCAAGTCGAACACTTTTTTCAATTAACAATTCAGTGCAATGCATTTAGTATTGGAAAAGCATATAGTAATTTATTTCATGCATTATTAAGTCGATGGAAGTGCAATTTGGGAGGTTGGGTCGTACAGATAACGATCGATGAGGGGATAAAACTATGTCCTTCTCTATGATTTGGTCAAAATAACCCCGTATAATGATTGAAATTTAAATCACAGCGCTGTAGGTGACAATGATAGATTAATATTTTTTTTGCTATCAAAATTTCTCTACCAGGGATGCCACATCTTCTCTTTGCGTGGTAAGGGACGAATTTGCGAAAAGAAGTAAAAAATACGGAATACATTGATTAATTAACACGCAGACGATACGGCGATGATATGGTTTCCTCCATAAACATAGAATAGTTTTTTGTGTTGAGGTGATCTAACAATACGGTCTCGCTAAGTTTTTAACGACCTTATTGCGTATAAAATAGATAACTTTTGAATTTCAACTATTCATTGAGTGGCGGATATATAGTGAGATTTGAGGATAAACAAACATAATTTCACAAACAATAATATTACGAGTATCAGTAGAATTTGCGATCAATGAGTGTTTATTTGGTGTGCTTCACGTGGAATAATGGCTTACGAAATTCTATTCGATATTGGTTTCTTGAACTGGATGTAATCGATAATTCTCTTTCGGCAAAAGAATTTGAACCAACCAATTCTTTTTATTCTGTGAACTGGTGTGACACTGGAAATTCTTTACCTTAATGATCTTACTCTAATCTTTTCGTTGGATTCTAGGTCCTGGTAGGTGAGGAAACAATAGTCTCCCGTCTCTCCGTGGCAATCCTGCTCGTATCTGCCTCGCCCCAAAATACCTTCCTTTCTCCTCATGAGTTGATGTCTTTCGGTCACAATACGAAGCCATGACACAATACCGTTCTACGTTGTGGACTCAGGATCGAGCCGAAGCCGGGTCAGGTTTTGTTTTCGGTTGCGATCCGTACAGTCCCTTCATTGAGAGATAAGGGAAAGCAGTAAGATCCCGAGTTCCGGCGGTCGGAAGGGACGCTTCGGCATCGTGAATCCTTTGTCATTGCCGTTAAAGAATGGCCCGTGTCGCCCTAACGCCTTCCTGAAAATGGAGAAGTAACAATGTTAAAGGAACCAGGTAACATCGTCGCAGCCCACAATTCTCCTAACTTCTCTTGCTTTAGTATTAGGTTGTTTTCCCAATGTATCCAGTTTACTATTTTCTCTATGTTTCCATCTCACAACAACGATGTTATTTCCTAATTTATCTCACCAGTCATGTTACTAATTGATTTGTAACATCGAATACCTAAATATAGGATAGGATATCTTGCAAAGGGACTGAATGTGAATGACATGCATATGTACCAAAGAATGAGTCGCGATGTAATTTACGAGTTTTTGTGCCTACCCTCAAACACTTCGCTGTCTTTACACATGGGTTCCATCAGTTTCATTACGAGAAACTTTTCCTTACTTTCGAAATAGATCCTTGTAGTTCTCTCGCTCTGAAATAACGAGGAGCTGATGAGAAAACAACATCAATATGTGTGCACTAATTTCGATCCTCGTGTAATTGTGTTTGTCTACATGTATTAAATTTTGTCAAGGGTGACAAAAACCTTTAGATGGTGGTGAAAATGAAGAGACAAATTGTTTGAGTTCCCGTTATTATTCAGGGTTTTGAAAATCACCTCGAAGACTGAGAGGGTAGCTAATCACCTGATTTCGCTCTCACGGCGAAAGAATGTCATTGTCTAGAAATTGATGAGGAAGACTTTATTTTTCTCCAGAAGAGCCGTAGGTCGCGTCCTGTACCAAACCGGGGTTGAAATGTTCTCCCTTTGGATGGAGTTTCAAAAACCTTGGGTTTCCCTGTGTGCCTGGTCCGGAAGATGGGAGCAGAAGTTGGGGGTTTTCCATTTCGACCTTCCCGAGAGGAGTTGTTAACAAAGTGTGCGACGTTGCTGTGGTGGCCCATTTGGAGGAGAGTTCAATCTTTCCTTCCTCTCTGGGAAAAAAATGAGTGGAGAGGGCGGTGGGGAAGAGGGAGACCGAGGGAAACAATGCAAATGAAAATGGTGAAGTGTGCCCACCCGTCTCGCTCCGCCCCCCTCCCCCCATCTCCGTTTCTTCCTTTTTTCCGCGTCTCCAAATCTCGCCCCCCCCCCGGATCAATCTTCTCACCGTTCAGGGATTTCTCTTCTTCCTACGGCGAATTTCGCCGCCGAAAGGTACCCCACCCCCTCTTCTTTCCTTCTTGTCTCTCCTGTTTTTCATTGCTTGCCCTTTCTTCGTCCCTTTCGATCGACCACCTCCAGACTGCACGCACATGATGCATTCAATAAATCTGCGCTCACCCATCTTTCCTTTCCCCCGAATCATTAACCGCAAAGTCACTCAGATTTGTGTTTGCTTTCCTGAATGTCACTGTTTTGCCAACGTATGGGAAAAAAAGAGTAATCGTTCCTTTTGTTTTCACGCTTATCCCGTAAAGATACGATTTTTTGATGAATTGGACAGATTTTTTCTTCACGGCCAGTATTTCATGGAATGTACGCGTCCGCAAATCTTCACGTTGAGTGCATGTCGGGTGTGGTTTTACATCCAAATGTCTTGGATGGTACATTTAAATCTACATGACACCCTCTAAGCCGCCATCAGGTTGTGTGCTTTTGGGTGATTCCACACCAAACAAAGAACAGCAATTTAGTTAGCTCAAATATTAGTTACTATGAAAAATGAAAACTATTTAAAATAATGTTAGTAATGCCTATGTGTAAATGGAGGTAATGGGGGTATAATGCAGGAGAAAATGGTGAAATTTTTGAATATTAAAGTTAAATGAGATGGTTTCTAGTCCGGAGCAATTACTTTGCCTTAGTTGGACCTCAACTTAAATACGAGTCTGGTGTTTGTTATCCTGAGCAGGACTTTGTATCGGAATTAAACAGGATGTAAAGAAAACTTGCTCGTTTCGTAAAGGGTAGTTAAGGACGAATTGAAATTGTCGCATAATTATCAATATCTACACAATACTTCGCAAGCATTCGCAAAAGTGTATGGCAGAGGGTGTTAGGGTACCAGCCATACACGAACAAGCGTTAGTTCATGCATGTACGACATCGTACCTCTTCTCATGTACACAACTAATAATTCACATATACAAGTATACATCGGCATAAATCATGCAGTAATCGAGTAGTAAACATGTACGGGTGCTTGGATACGATATTGCTATGGTCTCTTATCCTGTGAGGGAAGGACAAGTTTTCCGGGGTGGAGTCTATACTATATATCATATTTCATCTCGGTGGTCGAATCTATCAACGTAATTTGAGGCCATAAAAATATCAGAAGTAAAGCCATCAAAACTTTTGGATAACCGTTTTCGGGAGACCTTGGAACACGATGAATGAAAATGTACACGGCTTAAAGTATAAAATAAATACATATAATTCGATTTTAACTATTACAGAGAAGAAAAATGTCAGATTTGTGAAACTTCGGGAAGAAGTTAAAGAGAAATACACTGCCGAACCTATCGTCATAAGTAGTCATTTTTCCTTCGCACAATAACCTCAACAGTAATAAAAATGGCGTATTAATTTAAACTAACCAAGTTCCATTATGTACTAATTTGAAAACAACTTATCTGGTATCTTATGCTATTGCCTCCGTGGGTTGCTCGTACGTGTAAAGTATAGTTTGATTTTGTATTTAAATAGCATCCGAAGCGGGGTTAGTTAGCTATATTCGGTCCAATCGACTGGATGGCCTGAAGGACTGGACTTCCTCCCCTTTTTTGGAATCAAAATTCACGGATTTTGATTTTTGAACACCATCTTAAAAAATGTGAATGTTGAACGAACAATTCTACAATTTGTGGACACACGCATGTTTAAAAATGTACAATATTTTTACAGCTCCTCTCCAAGGATGTTTCAAAACCATTCAGAATCGTCCTTTTATTTGCAAATTTCCTGCAGGAAATATTTGCATTGCCATTATTGCATGTTAAGAGTTAAGGGCATAATTATTGTCATGAGAAAGAAATTGTTCAAAATCTGACGCCCTATCACATACAAAAATGGAACTTTTTCCTTATGAAACTTTCTGCTCGACAAAATGTAACAAAAAACTTACGAAAAATATGAATTTAATATTGTTTTGTTTGGTTTTGACCTTAATAATTCTTTTCAATTCGACTTTTTTATGCGTCGTGCTCCTTAGAAATTTGCTATCTCTAACGTCTTTATTTATTTATTTCCCAATTTTCTCGCGTTTATTGATTTTTTCATCCCCCGAAAACAAACATTTTCAACTTTTCGTTCTCTCATTCTTCCATGGATTCTTTCTCTCGTTTCTGCAGCGGCTTGTCTCACCTCTTTCGCTCCTCGGATCCCAACCTTGGTCTCCTCATGTTCCGCTCCCCTTCAACTTCTTATTTTTACAACCCGAGTTCCAGGCGTGATTTAAATGAGTAGCTTAAGGGCCCTGTCACGCTGGCGGATTTCTCAGCGCCCGTTCGCGGGTAAAAATTCTGTCATCCTCTTTTTGTTGCGCAATTTTCGGTCCCGGGTAGAGCAATAGTGTGGTAAGGAGTGAGTTGAATCTGCATCTAACTTTAATGACTTTTGGTGTTTTATTTTAATGGTTTTTTTTACCATCTCCATTTCCTTGGAATCCTCTGAGGTTGATGCAGGTACGCCATCACCTGAAGGCTGCGGTTAATTTCGGAATTCGAATCAATAACTTACATGTAAGCAATTGTGTAATTCTCCGTCTTTGTGTACCACACAATGTTTCATCGAGACAATATTCTTAAACTCAAATTAAGGATTAAAGGGATGAAGTAATTACTTGCAAGTGAAATGGGATGGAAATAGTTATTCTTGATCAATACTAATATTGTTCAGTTTTAGTTTATGAGGTTCTTTTTCGGCTGAATCATCCTGCAGAAAACCATACTCTGGACAATATGTTGTCGAGCTTCACAATATTATTGAACATACACCTAGCTATTACTTAATAATACTGAGGGGAAATTGATTGGAAAAGTGATTAATTCATATTCCACCGCTAAAACAACGGTAAATGTGAACAGTCAAAAGTTGGGTAAGCTAATGATGCATAAGCATAAATCCCCTGGAGAAGCAATATTATTCGGCAAACATATTAATGTCCAGGGAAATAAAGATTCAGCTGGCGGAAGTCCTCCATTTCACTCAGTAGCAGATCTAAAAAAATTCGAAGTCGGGTGATTTTTAATCATGAAAATTTTTAAATCATGCTACTTTTAAAAATTTTCTCTCAAATTTAGAAACCGTAGGGGACAGTGAAGGAGATGATTTTATGCACGGTCTCCCTTTTCCCATTGGATCCTTATCTGCTTTCGCCACATGGATTTGGGGTGAAAGAATTGTATTTTAACTTTATTTTAAAATGTATTAAGACATTGAATTTCACTGGAAAAATAAATTGGAAAAGCGCTGATACTTAAGAAATACGAGTCTCGTAGTCGGGATTGACTACGAGATTTGTACAGGGTGATTTGAAATAATTTGTGAGTAACCCTCACAAATTATTTCAAATCACCCTGTACACATTATTTTATCGCGGGTATCTTAATATTTAAACCTGCGATTGAATTGCGAGTGTCTCAACAGTCCCAATTGAGTACCCCCGCTTGTAGGTTATAACGTAGTTGGATGAGCATCTACACCTATTTGAACCCTCTACTTAATTAAATGCGTATGGACCAGACGGCGACTACCTTGCGCACCGGGCAACTCGGGTTGACACTTTATTTATTATTGATTATCGCGAACGGTGTGGGAGGGACGGGAGGAATTCTCTCTGGAATCGCTGATCTCAGCATTTCACTGGAGTCTCTGCGGAGCGAAACGGCCGTCCTTTCAAATGAAAGGGTGATGGGAGGTAAGAGCAGAGAGAGTGGCGCATTACTGGGTGTTGTTTCACTGTCCCGGGGCCCTGCAGCCATCCAAAATGGTAGACACTGATTTATCCCATCTGCCCTGCAAGTCTTCCTGTAAGTTTTTATTTCCTCGTTCACCTTGGTATTTTCTCTGAAAAACCTTATGTCGAATGTGTGTCAGTATGCGCTTGCGTCTGTGAGGCCGCTTCCTTTTTTGTGGCATCGCGTAGCGAGAACCATCTCGTTACGGCCCCAAGGGTGTGTGTACAAAGGTAGTGAGTGTAGGGTGGGTGGAGTTATGGTGGGGCTTGGCTTAAAGCGCTCAGGGGGGATGGGATTGGGGGAAGCGAATGGAGATGAACACCGGCATGAAACGCCGGTGCGGGTCGTCGCTGCTCCATGCTCTCCCTCCGCCAACGACGCACCACGTGGCCTGAATCGTGTCGTTCGACGGTTTGATACAAGCCCAGAAGTACCCGAAGTTACCCAGGTTAGCAGGCCTGGAGGGTCGCGAGGCGCCCCTTGGAAATCCCCTCTTTCGGCACGCTCAAGGGCCAAGGGTTTTAAGATTCTGACGCGATGGCTGTAAAAGCGGCAGCCCTTGGGATGTGCGTGGACGTTGTGGTTATTTTTCCATATCTATTCGGAAACGAGAGCGCAAAGTGTGCGACACGCTCAAGGCATTCCGCCGTAAATTTATCGTAAACGTGGGATATTGTTCGGTGGACGAACTATTACGGTTGAATTTTTTTATCATTCATTTAACCGAGGTCATATACACATACACATACATATATGTGTGTGTGTATAAAAATATATATTTATATATATGTATATACACACACACACATATATATACATATATATATATATATATATATATATATATATATATATGTATATGTATATATATGTGTGTGTATATATATATATATATATATATATATATATATATATATATATATATATATATATATATATATATATATGTAGCAACGTATACATGAGCTTCGTGTATGCACACCTCGAACAGTGTGTATTTACTGACAGATTGGAAAGCCGGATTCGACGTTAATCCAAAGAGCATTCTATTCAAGAGTTTTCCAGAAATTGATACCTCTCCTTCACGATAGTATGAACCGTGACCGCATGGAATTTACCCTAAAATACACCACGAGTTTGAGGATTTAGCGCGGGATTGATGAATAGGGGAAGTTCATTTACATCAATACCCTACGAGCCACCAAAAAGGTGTGTGGCAGGGGATGCAGTACCAAGTAATACAGGTATACAAGGTACGTTTCGAAAGTAATGCAATTTTAAAAAAGTAATTAATTGAAAAGATTTGCCCAAACACTCAAAACTCATCAAAGTGCTGTCCTTGGACCTCTTCACGTTTTTTCCAGCGACTCTGCCATGGACGGTACGCGCCCTGGAAGGTGTCCTAGGGGACCTCTCGCAAGGCCTTCGTCATAGCTGATTGGATCTCTTCTATGGACGAAAAACGGGTTCCTTTCAGGCTTGCATCAATCCGAGAGAACAAAAAGAAATCTGCTTGGGCCACGTCAGGACTATAGAGAGTGTGGAGCAGCGTTGGCACCTGGTGTTTGGCCCAGGGACTCGCGGACTTGAACCGTGTTGTGGCCAGGGGCGTAGTTGTGATGGAGTTTCCAGTTAACGGAAATGTCTTTTCTCGTCCTGATTACCCTTGTGCGGAGCACATCCACGTAGTATGCAGCGTTAACTGTCTGTCCTTGAGGAACAAATTCCTTATGGACCACTTCTTTAGTATCGAAAAAGACAATGAGCCTTGTTTTCACTTTTGATTACCTCATTCTTGGCTTTTTGGGCTTAAGGGACTGGTTGGTGTGCTACTCCGAGCTTTGCCGTTTTGTTTCTGGGCTTAGTTAAAAAACCCAGGTTTCCTCACCACTTATGAAGTATTCCAAACAATCAGGTTAATTTTCAATACGTTGCAAAGGTTAACTTGAAATTTCCGCTCGGTTGGTCTTTTGGTCGTCTGACGTCTTGGGCACGAGCTTGGCGCACACATTTCTCATCGCTAAATCTTCAGTAAAAATGGAAACACAACTGTAGAAGACAAGTTCAGTTCATTGGCAACCATCTTGATACTCAATCGACGGTCAGAGTTCAACAATCTTTGAACACGAGCCACATTGTTGTCGGTTTTGCTGGTTGACGGTTGCCCAGAGCGTTGACCGTCGTGAAACTAGTCCCAGGCCTGCTTTAAGGCCTTTAACCACCTCGATACTTGTGAGTAGGACAGAGCAGAGTCCCCGTAAGTCTCAAGAATTATTTTTTTAGTCTCCTCAAGAGATTTTTTCAGTTTAATACAAAACTTAGGAATCGCGTAACATTACTCGATCGTCCATTCCATTTTTTTCTTGACACTGTTGGCGCGCAGAGATTTACAATAACTGACCTCCGACCCTTTCCACCGCTTAGAGAGCACTGAAATTGGTTTTACGGCAAAGCTTAGCGTTTCTTCCACCTACCCCAAGTAGTTTGAGCCCACTCCGACCAATAAAAGCGGAACGGGAAATTTAATTGCATTACTTTTGGAACGCTATGTGTATATACCTGTATACCCCATTGAGACACAGCAATGTTCTCATTATGTATACTACCCTTTACCTGTACATTTTTGAATGGGATAAATAGGCCAAGAAATGTTTCATCTATCTCATAAATATTCCAGGTAGATGATAACAATAGCTTCATTCTCTATGCAACAAATGTTTTATTCTTTTTCTTTTACGGCGAAACGAAGTCTATTTTGCGGCTTAACATATCATATTACGAAGCCAATGCATTTAAATCATGTTATGGGGTGGCCTGAATCGAAGAAATACTGCTTTTTGAAACCTCTGTCAGAAATGTTTGCTGATTGCCCACTATATGCAAGTTTCATAAGCTTTCCATTCCATGAAGCAAGGTTCAGAATGATTTATACCCTTTTAAATCACGTTGAAGCGCCGGAGGATAGTTCGCGCTTAAAAACCGTATAGTCGGAGCAATAAAGGAAATAAATTCATAGCAAAAGGCAGGGTACACCGTAGCGTAGACTTCGCGTGCGAATGTCACTCAGATTAACCGCCCCTGCTCTCTATGTTCGTATATGACTTTAGTACTTCAGAAGGAGGCGGATAAATGCACTGGTTTCGAGTCGTATCTAAATGTAACCTATAAACGTCACCCCACGGCCTTAAACTCTCTCGACCCGAGTTCATCTGCTATGTAGCGAAAATGGTGCAATACGCACCGCTGCCCTTGAGATCGAGTTTGAGGCCGCCTACTGGTTGAATACCTCGTCGTTGCCGCTACCCCACACACACCCTCGGAGTTCCACCCCCGCACCCATCCTCCCACCTGTTCTCTCCACAATCCCACCCTTTCCCTTCTCGGGGAAAGGGGGGTGGGAGGAATGGGACACGTCTCCAGACAGACAAAAGACGGGTAAGAGATATGGCAGGGTGGGGGAAAGAGTGCGGGGGAGGGAGAAAAAGACAGGGAGTGAAGAGAGAGCCGCGTAGTGATACGGCTGAGAGGAGGGACCCCATTCCACGTCCCCTTTCCCTTCCGGACTCCATGGCCACCCCGCCACTCCCTCCTCTTCTCCTTCCCACCCACCGCTCCCTCAGTTCCCTCCGACACCGTCCCTGCCCCACTCTCCTCTCTTACCGCTCATTCGTTGGCCCTGGACACAATGCCAGCGAGACCCATGGAGCGCCACTAATAATTCAAACGCGCCCTCCTCCTGCACCACCACCGACTGCCTCCCCCGCAATCCTCCTCTCCGTCTCCACACGATTCTCTCTCTCTCCCGGAGTGTTTCTGGACGCTATCTTTCACGCCCTCCCGCTCATTCCTCCCTCCCCCCAGCCTTCCCACCGGTCTTTATTCCATTGTTTTTTCAAAACGACTCTCATATGAACTTCGCCCGGTGACGCGTCCGGTAGGGTGGCTTGGTCTTTGGGGGATACCTACCTATTTCTCTCTTTTTTTTTCGTCTTCCCTCGGTCGCGTTATGCTTGTAATATTTTAGGTATGTCATGCCGGAGCATTTCGCCTCATGCCCTCGCCTTTCGACCTTCAATGCAGACGCCTAAACGCGTTCGTGGTGATGGGAAGGGGGAGAGGGCTGCAGCAAGTGAAATAAAACAGTTGATTCCTTCGAGGAAATATCTGCGGCAGCTGAATATTTTGTCTTTCAAATGTAATACTGTTTCTTCTACCCAAAACATTCACAGTGCTTTTTAAAATATTTTTGTTTAATTATATTTTTAAATAAACTAATAATATTTACAATTAAGCTAAACGTAATATGTCCGAGTGCAGGATAACCTTTGGAATATTTGAAAATACTTTTTAGAGACTGATTTCATTAAAGTTTGCGCAGTGCAATATTTGCTGAAATACGATACAAATTTTCCCTCCAAGGCGCAAAATTTTCAACCACTCCAGTTCCAGACCCGTACCCCTATAAAGCTGTCTCGTGGGATGTAGCGGTTACCTTTGTTTGCTGACAAAATATTGCCGTTATTTACAGTTAAGGGTAAATCCAGTACCGTCAATGCCTCTTGTCTTGCTATTAAATCATTAGACTTCTGAAGTGGGCATATTCTTACATTAGTAGAATTCGTGAATGACGCAACATTTGTTTTATTCGCCGACTTTCCTCAATAAAGGATATTAAATTAGTTTTAACTTAGAGTTGAGTGCAGTTCTTTAGTCTGTGGATTCGTGAAAAACTTATCTTGGGCGATAAAACACTTCTGACGCTCTTAATCTCAGAATAACGGCGTTTTTCAATGCCTGAAATCTCTACTCAGCTGCTACTGCAATTAGTTCTTTTTAAATGTGTCATTTCTGCTAAAAGACTGGTACGATTTCAACTCAAATGGTGACAATCTGATTTCTTATTACTGAATAGCTATTTATACAGCTAATATGAACATATAATGCTGACCTATTTAGCAACATTATAATTTAGATGACTGCAGATTTAAAATGTCATTTTTTATGCGAGCGATAAGGTATCAGATTTACTGCATACAGCCTCGTAAGGGGAAAATAATAATTTTTATATATGTTCAGTAGCTCGATATAACGTCATTATTTTGGCGTCCTTTTATTTTATTTATAGTTTTTTTTTCTAGCATCTCGTCTTTCATGGATAGAAAAATATTTTCTAATTGCATACCATATGGCATGTGCCTGTAGTAAAGATTATACCCATTATTTGAAATATATCAAGTATTTTTTGGTAACTAACAATTAAGTGGAAATTAATTTTCGATATTGAATCAAATTAAATGATTAATGCGATATAAATATTCTAGCATTGACTTAACTGGTATTTATATTGGAAACTCGATTGTAATAGTGACAATATTTTTGAATGAGAAACACTCGCCCGCGCGTTATAAAGTCAATCCTTCGTCCTTCATATTTTTAGGAGGTCTTTCATTGGACCTCATTGCGTTGAGAAATGCGTTCAACATTTCGCTGAGGTTGTGAAAAAAATGTGAAATTGTTTCATGTCCATTCCAAATAACAGTCTTCTTTTTTTCCAAGCAACGAAACCCACCACAGTGATCGTGACAACAGAAGTTCGGCGAGTTGTTTTGACAGCTTCAGTCACGTCCGAAGTATTTCACTTCGACTTTTTCAATTCCTTCACTTGAGCGCTCACGTTTTGTTCAGCAAAAATACGTTCATTGTTTGCGGCGTAAACAGATGAAAAAACAGAATCCACGCACATAGAGCCGCCATATTTTTTTCCATGGAAGGCCGCTCTCTCCTGAGAAACCAGGTCCAAGTTGTCTTATTATTTCTAAAATGGCGACTTGGATTGGCAAAAGTCCTCACGCAACGACGACGAACTTTTTAAAACTGGTATGATTTTCAGCGAGTAAAATTGGGTGGTAAGATAATAACTCATTCTCTGTTAGATGAGTTTCGCTGAATAGGCATACTTTAAACTTACTTCTTGCCCTAAAAAGAATAGAAATTCTGAACGCCAAACTTAAATGTCGGAATATAGAATTAGAAACCTGGCTGAAAGGTTGGTAAAAAATTTCTCCGAAAACTTTTTTTTCATGAACATGTCTTTTAATCTCTTTACTTTATTTCCATTGATCTTCCATACTCCTTTTCATTCTCATCCTTCAATCCTCTTAACTTTTGTCCATTCTGGTCTCTTCTGCTCACCAGCTTTTCCTCCTCTCTCCTCGTTGGCCTTTTGCGAATGAATTCCCTCGGTCACAAATTCGGCCGAAAACGAAGCCTTTTGACGGGTTACCCGCCTCATGACCCAGGCCCTTTCTGCTTCGCGGGTACCTACCTGAGCTGCTCTTGCGTACCTGATGGAAAAAATTTTAACCGAGGTTAAAAACCCGTCCGTGAGTCATGTGTACCCTACTCCGTGACCAATCTCCAGATGGGTGAAGGGCAAACTTCTCTGCAAGGGTGCATGGGCATTTGAAAAAAAATTAATCCATAAAGTAATACCTTTTTATACTCACCGTCATGAACGTCATCAACCAGAAAGAGTAAACCTAAAAAGGTGGTAAGGATGGACTACCGACCTTTTCGGTTGGTATAAATATTGAAATATAAAATTTAATGTTTTCTCGTAAATTCTTTATGAATTTACGTTATCATAATAATTAATAACGGATATATATATATATATATATATATTAATATATATATATATAGTTTATGTATGCATCACAGTCAAAAATGTTTCATTTTATACCAAGAGAAATGTAGTAATGGTGTTAAAAGCAAGGATTTACGTAAGAATTTCATGGTCTTCTGCTTTTCCTTGACTGCGTTTTAGTATCTTTGAAAATACATTCCTTAAATTTGAAAAAAATGTAACTTTTTATAAAATTTTAAATTAAATGAAAACAGCAATTATTTAGCACTTGTCATTTCCATGCATTAGAGTACAATTTAGCTAGAAGGAAAGATTACTTAAAGCATTATCTTTGATTATGTGCCCTTATTTCTTCCTCATATCTTCAACTTCATTAGTAAAATAAAAAATTAGTGATTGCATCTATTTTCCCACATGCAAAAAAGGTGATAGGAAGAAGATGAAGAGATAGAAATTCATTTTATGATTTTAACTGCTCTTATTTTATACCATTTCGAAGTGCAAAAATCATTTACCATGACAGGGATTAGTTTCACGGCGTCTCCTGCAGTTTCTTTGAATTTGGTGTTATATTTTTATCTGAGAACTCGAAATGGGGAAACAGGAGGGATACATTTCTGGTTCCAGCAAAAATAGCATAGTATATGCACCGTCACATGGATAAATAATGATACGTATAAATGTCTCCCGCTCTCCTCTTCAAGCATAATTTTCAATAATTGATAGCTGTTCTAGGGATAAAATTAAAATTGTTAGTTATTGTGAAGACTTTAAATTGAATGTACCCACTTCCTTAGTCATTTAATGATGACCTATTTAGCTATGGCACTCTTACTGCTATACTTATTATTAATTACTAACGCAATACCTCTTTTTCTCTTTTTTACTTGTTTAAGGTACTGTTCTTTGAAATGATACTTGCTTTTTTGATCCGCTATGGCTCTAGAAATCAGAAAAATATTGAGATAGAAAAGTGAACACTTGCTTTAAGAATCAAGGTTGGATGAAATTAGTTCAAATGTGATATCCTTATTTTACTGCCAAACTGGGAAATTGGGGTAAATCCAAGATGCTTCACCTGCCATGTCTTATTCTTTTTAACTAGAGATGACTTATACGAGGCAATGACATTAAGTGTGCCAGTTAATAGATAAATATATCTGATGATTAGCCGGAACAAAATTAACTAATGTTCATCGCTTATCTGCACACCTCATTATGATGAATTTACCCCACTTTAAATTCGAAATTCTTCCCATTTTATTAAGGAAATAACTATAACTGCGTCTCTTGTAATAAACGATCGCCTTTTCACGCGTTTATTAATAGCTAAGAGTATGTGCATGGAGTTGCTCAGCCTTTCTCAACTACGCCGGATTTGACCCTCCACACCTACCACCTGACCAAGGGCATTAGTGCCGGTATCGCAGTCTGGCCTCGCCGATGATGCCCCACCACCAAGTCCCCCGATTTCCCTTTCCCTCCCTATTCCAACCCACCCGCGTTACTTTTTTTTCTTCTCGCCACCACCAGAAACTGCTGCTGGCCCATAGCCAGCTGCTACGCCGCCCCCTCGCCCCTGTCTCAACCCCCTTCTTCCCCCTGCCCAGTAACGAGATCCCGAGGCAACAATGGCCAGAGCCCCGCTCGTAATAATAAGCCCTTGTTGTTCATTGTTCTTGATGCATTCCGTGACCGCGATAACCTAGTTTTACCAGCTTCCGCAATCGACGGAGACGGCGCTTGAGGAGCTGAGGGCCGATGATGGTGGGCAATGAGGGTGGGGAGGGGCCAGGGTAACCCAGCGAGATTCTTTCGAACACCCCGCGATAAGGGAAAAAAATAGTGTTTCGGAGGGAACGGCGTCAGGATGGTTGACCTAAATATCGCATCGCATAAGGCGCACTACTGACAGGCCCAACTGAAGGAATATAGGAGCCTTCCCTGTGAAAGTTACCTACTACACCTCCTGGGCGGAAGAGTGTGTGATGGGATAGGATGGAGGAGGAGAATGCTGGGAAGGAGTGAGGAGGGGTTTGCATTTTTACCCCTACACTTCAGTCCGGCGGTGCCTCTCGGAAACGATTATTTAAATCACACAACCCATCATGTCTTCCCATGATCCCTCTCCGCACTCTTAAGGTCATTTAGGCTCGGGTGAGCAAAAAGCGGCTATGCGGCATCTTCTAGGTCAGTCGATGGCGTAGTATCGAGGGAATTTCTTTATTCAAACAAATCCGGGGAAGCTAATCACCCTCGGGAAATTGCAAGGGCCGAGTCGGCTGGGACTACTTCCTGAGGTTTCTATTCACCTTCCAGAGGTCAACTTTAGCATCGACTAGCTAGTATGTTCTCGGTGAATGACGTCAAAAGAAAAGAAATAGTTGGGGAGCTAGGAGCAATTAGAATTAGCAAAGCAAGCCAAATATCGACTGAATTAAATGCTAACGAGAAAGAAAGCTAACCTAATCCATCTATTGATTTGCATAGATTAAAGGATGCCATCGCTGCTTTTCTGCAAAAGCAGAGCAGTGGAGCAGATCACCTGAGTGATTTTAAGCTGTTCCTGCTCTGTGATATGGAATCGGCGGAGGCTGGCCATGCTTATTATAATTTAAATTGTCAACGACCACATTTTTGCGCGTTATTTTCGATTATTGAAACGTAGTAGCCCATATAACATTTCTAAAGCCCGTTAATTTTTTAATGCATTTGTAATTCCCAATATCGGTTCTCATTTTCCCTGCGGTCACTTCCGCCGGTAAAATGCACACCTTCGTGTTAAAATGTATCGAAATGTATTGTTCAAGACGCTCCCTGGGAATAAAGTTCTGTCTATTTACTCTGGAATTGCTTGGTCACGAGAGAGTAACCATAATTCCCGGGGATAATTTTTTTAAATTGCGAATAGGAAGCAGAATACTTCCTGTTTATATTGGTTTAAATATACGTTACATGACGCACAGGTAAACTATCCGGCGGCAGGCTCGTGAAATGGGACGGTGTATTTGACATTTCATAGATTGAATTAATCCGAGGGCGTACAGCATGCGGCGGCATGACCGTGGCCAGTAAGACATAAATTAAATATTTTTTTTTCAATTTAACCACGGAGAAAATTCAGGTCCAAATTGTATTGTATTGATTTTTTTGCTAAAATTCCACGGTGTTATTTGCTGGAAGAATATGTCTTCAAGGGCAGGATCATATCTGAATTTTATTGTCTGCATTATGATTTAATATTTTAATCGGTTTATGAATATTAAATGATAATCGAATATTAACATAAAGACATGGTAATAAAAGAAACAATGTATTAATTTCTGTAATAAAGGTCATTATTTATTCAAAACAAAATTGGAGCTTTATGCCACTAAAAGAAAATATTTTAGCGGCATTAAGCTCTGCGATTCGGTCGTATGCTTTGGTCAGTTGTGATTTTATATTTCATTTATTAAACCCGAGGTAGAAAAATTTCATTATTTTCAAAGAATCATCCGTTTTTTTATATTCTTATTCTTTTGCAAGAAGCGGCGCAGTGTATGAAGTTAATTTGGTGGAAACATTTGGACCGATAAATTTGTGAACCACCGTCATTTATCGTCGTTTTAGCGATGGAGACCTAAATCTATATTTCCGTGCGTTTTACTGAGCAAAGCGTCACGGGTGCGAGAAGCAAATAGTGGTAGGAAGCTATTCTTAATTATGTAATTTCAGGTGAATATTATGCGTGAAATAAAAGTATTTCAGGGATATAATAAGTCGGTTTTTAGCCATTATTATTTGGATTAAATTAATCTTATTCGTGCATCAATTGTTGTTGCATATGCGAGAACACCCCTCCCTACTTTTCCAGTAATTCTACCACACCTTATTTTACGAGTATTTCGTTACGAGAGTTGAATGATCTAGTCAACATTCCCTGGGCTTAATTTTATTTTTGATTTAAGTATTCTCCGAGGACAGAAAATTCACTATGCAGAAAAATAGTATATCTTCCTGTCTGGGAACTTTTTTTTACGCTTTGGAGCTATTTTTATCACTTCTGTTATAATTGGCACGAAATACTTCATTGCAGGAATTGGAATGGTTGCATCTGCATTTGCGTTTGAAATGTGTTATATAGCAATATAAGTTGTGGTTGTATCTTATAGGTATCCTATCACATACCGCGAATCACGAAATATTTGAAAAATATCCGGTTAATTGAAGAAAATCATTTATTTTGTGTACCGCCGGATAATGCTCATGCTGAACCTAGCTTGAATCATATAGCTAAACAATAACACTTACCATTCAGCATTGTCACCAAAAAGAAGTTCATATTAATTATTATTTTCGTATTGTACCATTTAATTTAGGTTTTAGATGACACAGACTGACCAAAGATATATTTATTTGACCCTCCTAGCAATACACAACCTGATATTAGACACAACAAAAATCCTTATTCAATTCCGCATGAATTGTTCCTCCTTTCATTCCGTCCGACAGGCCTACCCATTTCCTAACTCTTCCACGCTCCGTATCAGGGTTACCACGAGTCTTTTCTTAACATCCTTACTCAACTTCAACATCCTACTTCAAGAGAAATATAGAGAGAAAAATCAGAAATTATTTTTAAATTTGCACATTTTAAATTATCTACATCACCTTGTACATTATTTTCGTCGTTATGGGCTTTAGAAATTTCAGGAGCCTATCTTTTCATATGGAAATAGTTGGGATAAAATAAAGATCTAAGACCGTTCACGGCTTCTCTTGACGACGTCTAATACAGGTCCAATGAAAGATATGTGTTTCATACTTCCTATATTGCAAAGCGTCTTTGTATTACCATTTATTATGCATCACTTTCATGTTTTCGAAATGAGGTCTCAAGTCTAAAAATTTGGTCATGGAGATAAATAGGGTTATCTCAGTTTATGATTTAGTTGTTAGCAATGAGTATAGTAAGTTTTAGATTCAACGCATGACGTTGAGCATACCTATACGACGAAATTCTCTTTTACCTCCAGTCTTTTTCTATATACATTTTAGATCACTGCAATCCACACTTACGTTTGGACAAAAATTATTCTTTTTTCATAAAATCTAGGGTTTTTTCGAATTAAACTTTCATGTCATTAGCACGGATTTTAAAGTTTAAAATGCTTTAAAAGTACTCGGAAACCCATAGGCCAAATGGAGCTGTGGCGTTTAAAGTTTGGCCAGATGAAGCACCATATTCTCGGCTGTTCAAGATAATCAATATAACCTGTATTGTCATTGGAAGAGTTTTCAACCATAGGATCAATGTCCAGGAAAAATTCTTTATTTACGAGTAAATATATTCTCCTCAGTAAAAAATATAATTTATGGCCTTGAAAGTGATTTTCAACCGGGAGTAACTTAAACCGAATTTGATGTGTCAAATGTGAGTAAATCGAATAATTGTGGAGGAACCTACGTTTGCAGATCATTGATATTTTCTAGATGATCTGGGTTTCGACGTATTTGCGTCATCAGGTATTAAGTATGTAATCACCATCTAGGCTCCCTTGAATAATCATTTATAAAATCTAATTATTACTTATTCAGTTGTTAAATGGAACAATATCTCCTTGAAACCGAAATCTCATTTGTCAATATATGGGCACATTTTGGATTGAAACTCCTAAGAGTATTAATTTTGTAATGATTGCGACGTATATTATCTTGCAATATAGTTTGATTTATAAATTAGAAATACCTACTTTTTGCATGGTTCTTTATTCCCCCGTGATAGTTGTTTTCGGCGCAATGCGAGCTCCATTTATTTTTACCAAGTTTCCGTTTTGGCGTTGCGGCAGCGATGCGAATCGTGCAGGACGGAATTTTTAAAACTCTCTGCATCGCCGGCTAGGGAATCAGTGTCAGGGCCGCTAGATCAAAGGCCGGAGGAATCTAAAAAAAGCCGCGCTGCGTCACCTGAGATGAAAACAAATAATAACTAAAATTTCAATTGAAAAATTGGGCAGCGGTCTGACCACATTCCTCTTATTCCATTTTTTTTCTGGGACTCGACAAAGGAATCTGCTCTAATAGAACGATGGTGTGTGCGCTCCTGTCACTGATGTGTGTGTGTGTGAGTGGTGGGGCCAAATGCGGGCTCGCTGAGCCATGCTCTACTTGAAAAATGGCGGAAAGTAACGTAACGTTATTATTTTCAAAGAGAGAAACGCCTTTTGAATGTAATGTAATTCGTCGTTTACACGTTTCATAACAGTTGAAAAATGCCGCGCGTCCTAAATGTGCCCTTCGCCAATTTCTCCTCCTCCTCTCCCTTCCCCAGGCCCTCCTCCTGTGACGACGGCGGGACCCATTCAGCGCCGACAGTTGACATCTGCAAGCGACAGAGAGGGACGACGATAGAGAGGGGCTGGAGGAGAGAGAGAGGCGGGGGAGGAGGGGAAATGAGGGTGGATGTGAGGGCAAGCGGGGACGGTGAGAAAGGGAACGTGAGTAGGTTTTTGGGGTGAAGAGGAAGGGAGAGGGAAATGGGGATTGGGAATAAAACTGGGAGGGAGGACGGCTTGGATTTAAAAGGTTGGAGGGAGGGGAGTAGGTTGTGAGGAAGGAGCAGTGAGGGAGGAGGTCAAAGGGGCGGATGGCCCGCCAACTCCCCCCATCTTGACGGAAAAAGGGGCAAGGGGGCGGGTTATATCGTGGCGGGGGCCACTCCTTAATTCACAGAGAAACACTTGCTCCGAAACTCGTCGGAATGTCATCACCCATTTGCACCGTGCTCCCCTGTCGCCGGAGACTTTTTATCTCCGAAACCTCCCTTCTTCTTGATCTGAGGAAACGAAAAACAATTTTTTGCCTCAGGTGGAACTTGGTTCTTAGGAAGCAAGTGAGGAAGTCGATAGACGGGTCACCTAGAGCACTCATCTCTGAGTGCTATGTTGTTGATTGAGTTGGTGCTCTGCTGTTTTTTTCCCGAAAAGTTCCTTCGAAAGCTGATCCATGAAGAGTGTTGAAGGGAAATTAGTTTTTATGCCTAACGATGATCCCAATATGGGGTTCTCTACGACTATTATAATTGGAGGGACAAAATTAAATGAAAATGTTTTAAAAACTTGCTCAAAACAGAACTGTTGTCTTTGATCCGTTGAGATTTGAGGGAGTGTCGTAAAAATGTTGTCCCCATTTACGTATAACGTGTACGTACAACCAATTCAAGGGTCAGTCGTATATTTCTTTCGAATTAATGAATACCATCGTAAATATAGGGTACGCCACCATAACTTCCTTTTTTCAAACGCAAAACGCTTTCAAAAAAGGAAGTTATGTTGCCGCACCCTGTAGTTAAGATTTTACTGTCATTCAAATGACTGGAAATCGTTTTAATCTTTAAACACCTCGTGTTGAAAATTTCTTTACATATTTCTAGAAAGTGGCATTAGACTTAACCAAAATTTCAAATTTAAAAATAATCATCAAAGAATTATACATGCATGCCATTCAGTTTATTGACTTGTTCAGATTTTAGTATACGATATATTTTAGATTTTCATTATGTAATTTTATTAGAATATAGTAGAATGTGTATCATTATACATTAATCTGTGTTTAACCTTGTTAGGCCAATGAGATAAGTTACTGTGAAATTTAAATGGTATAGCCAATGTTTTTTACTCATGATAATTATTCATTTAAGAAGATATTTTGATTTATTTTAAAAGTTATTTCTCAGAGGTTTCGCGATATTACTACAATGGATCTATAAATTACGTTTGCACATGAGGAACGTTTGAGGTAGGGCATTGGTAAAACTTCTCATTAAAATGTAGCGACAAAATGGATATGGATATCCACTGTCCTGAGCATAGGAACAGGTTAAATTGTAATAGGCAAAAGTGTCTGCTATTATATTTCCAGTTTTTACTTTGATCGAGAGTGGTTTTAGGTCTGAAGGATTTCAATCGTATTATTTCGCTGCCTTGAATTAATAGTAAAAATTGACCGAATACTATGAAAATGTTCTGAGATTAGCTAAGAGTGGTTCTATTAATTATACATAAGGGTATTATTATGTTGAAAGCGTTATAAATTTCTTTTTATGTAAATTACCGAGGGTTTCTTAAAGTGCTCGTTCTGCTTTTATAGAATTCGCTGTGGCATTGGAGGTTCTTTGACTAAAGCTATTTAAATAAAACAGTTTATTTCGTAAACTGTTTTAGTTTTTGGCTAACTAGAGGTTAATTTGGACACAAATTCTTTCGTCTTTCGCCAAATCGTTTGGCACATTTTAGACGAAATCTTACAACGACTGAGATGCTAATGGAAAGATTACAATAGAAAATGAAGATATTGGAAAGAGATGGAAGGAATACATTGAAGAAATCTACCAAGGGACCAAACCACTTAAAGATGACTTAATCAAAGAAGGAATCGTAATGGGAGAAGACAAACGGGAGCCGGGGATACTGAGAAGCAAATTCGACGGAGTCTTGAATGACTCGAAGAACAACAAGGCACCAGGAGTTGAGAAAATAAACGGAGAAGAAAGCGCTCGAGGTCAAAGCGAAGGATACCCTCTTGGGAATAATCAAAGATAGCGACGGCAATGGAAAACTACGAGATGACTAAGAGAGGAGTGTGATGATCGCAATACCGAAGAAACCAAGAACAGATAAATACGAAGGTATGCAGTGTAGCAGAGCGAAGGGAACATTCGGCTTGATGATCTCATGCATTGGAAATACTTACTCGAATATTCAGTCGAAGAGTAGAAGGAAAAACAGAAGAAAGCCTCACGGAAAATCAGTTGGTGTTCTGGAAAAACTAAGGGGCATGAGAGGAAATACTCAACTTGAGATAACTGGACAAAAAAATTGTACAAATAAATCTGAAAAAACCATGCAATTGAAAAACGGGAGGGAATTTAATCCAAAATAGATAAAAGTTGAACAGGGTTGCATTCTTTCGCCAGTACTATTTCACTTATATCTAGAAGAAGCAAAAGACTGAGGTATCGAATGAGTCAATGTGAATGACGAAGAAATTAAAATTCTATGGTTTGTAGATGACAACACAGTACTAGCGTGCAGAGTAGTGACAGTAGAAGCATGAGAGGATTTGAAAGCCCCTCTGAATGCTGTGGACTACTACTTCGAGAGTATACTTAGAAAAGAAAACTAAAATTCTTGTGTGTGGAAGTGAGGGGATGAAGTGAGATATAACAATTCGACCAGTGAAGCTAGAGCAAGTGGAATCATTCGCCTACCTGGGCAGAAGTAAAATTTGCTATGGGAGATATTCGACCAACATCAAGTGAAGAATAACTGAAGCTAAGTACGCGTTCATGAAGAAAATGCAACTACTCTGTTCAAAGAACCGAAGGATAGAAGGAGACAGTTCGTCAAAACGTTCATATGGAGCAAGACACTCTACGGATCAGCAACGTAGAATTTTGGAAAAGTAGACCAGCAAAAAGAAGCATCCTTTGAAATATGGAAACGGGGAAAAATTCTGGAGATTAAATGGACAAACTAAGTGAGAAATCGTGAATTCTATGTACAGATGAGCACTAGAGAAAAGAGTCGTACGGAGAAGTCTACGGAAAAGAAGAAGTAGACGGATTGGATATACCTTAGACATAATTGTTTGATTAAAAACATAAAAGAATAGAAAACTGAAGGGAATACCCCACGAAGAAGACACAGAGATACTGATAGACGAATTAATAAGGACGTAAAACAGAAAACCCACCTTGGGTGAGAGTATTTAAACTGAATCGGAAAAAAATGCAGGGCTGCAGTCAAATAATCTTGGGATTGAATGCTGATGATTATACAAGTAATATTTGACATATCATGACTGATTATTATACAAGTAATATTATTTACACATTATGTACATCACGTAAACATAAGAAATATTTGAAGATAGGTGACGATAATACTGAGCACTAAAACTATTTTATTAGTCACTCAACAGGGTTAACAATTCATCCGCACACGTTCAAACCTCGTACTACTGAAGCGATTTTGTAAGTAGTCAGCGGATAGAATACGTAAAGAGAATAGGCTCAACACACAGGCCTCGCCTCCGCCTTCATGCCCCTATCAACACACTCATGAGGAAGGAATCGTTCCCCACCGACCCGCCCGAAGTCTTTCGAGCGGTGGTAGGAGGCAGCAGGCAAATCTCGATATTCTTTTCCCGCTTTCCACCGCCAACTTGTTTGCCCGTGTTCGTGTTTCAGTTACGAAACCGCTCGCCCGAGTTCTGCGACCTGCCAGATGCAGCTGTCCCACGAGCGCCCGCGTGAAAGACCGTATCCCCCACAACCCTCTTCCCCCCCCCCCTATACCGACTGCCCCACTCACTGCTCCACTTCCCTCCCCGCGCCTGTCTCCTTTCTGTACACGCACCCGCGTCTCTCTATCCCTTGCGCTCCCTGGCCCGATCCCCTTTCTCTCCCCCGCAAACGTTCTCTCCCCACGTCACCACTCCACCGTAGTCCACCCACATCGAATCCCCCACTATCTCCAATTCCCCCCCGCATCCGTGTTGCCCCTTACCCCTCATTTCCTCTGCCCCCACGGTGTACTCCAATCCCTCCCCTCCACACTCAGCTGTCCTCCAGATCGAGGAGAGTCATGCAAAACTGCTCCCACCTTCTCTCCCTTTCTCTCCTTTTCCCTTGCTATTCACTCAGTCGCAGGGATTGACCTTCGGGCGACAAGTATGACGAATGATAGCTATCATTTATCGTTCTCGTGTATGTCGTCCCAGAACGAATTAAACTCGGTTTCGATTCCGCCACTTATTCGGTCGATGCCCCCCCATATGCTCTTTTCATTCGGTCGGGAAGCTTAAGATGCAGGAAGGGTTTTTTTAGCCGTGTTAATTAGAAGTCTTTTATTGTAACCGTGGTCCCGCGTCTTTTTAAAATGAACCACCCAAACGAGCGCTAATTAAAACTGAGTTATATGCATTTGCGGAATCTTTCTCTCACCCGGACATTGCAATTTTTTGCTCCCGTCGTTGAGTGGAGGCGTAGGTATTGCGAAGCTTAAAGCAAGTGAGGCAGTCGGTTTATCATCGTCTGCAGCGGTTGCTATATTAATGAACGAAAACGTTGAAATTCTGGCAAGTTACTTTAAAATTAATTTTTAATGACACCCGTCGTTAATATTTGCAACAATGAATCGTATATAAGTTTTTGTATTCCTATTTTTGTTTGAAAGAAACAAGTGTAAAAGACCGTTGACGTGAAGTTCATATAAGTAATAAAAAGTTATATTAGTTCTTTATTACCAATTAATTCATAAAAAGTCAAAGTTTAATTCAAATGTGTGTGCATTAATTGTTTAAAAAACATTAAATGAAGAAGTACACTCTTTTAATATGATCTTTCCAACGGAATGGAAGCAGCATTAGGAAGTTCAAGTGACAGAAGAGACTTAAAACGATACGTTTTATTAAAGAGGTAAAATGTTTTCATATCATTAAAACCCACAGGTGATAAGTTCCAAGTATTGGCATTACCCATTTGTGAAACTCTTTCTAGGTGAAAAGTATTTTTTATAACTGAATGGTTCGATGCAATGAAAATCGTAATAATTTTCAACGCTATGGTTTACAATTTTCATGCTTTAGGTCGAAAAAATTATGCAAAATGTTGGACGCGTCGTTAAAATGTTTCTCTATCCGTATCCTTTTATATTTATTGAAGAAAGAGTTTTTTAATGTATGCAATTACTCCTGCCGGGTATCGATTAAATTTTGAGCATCACCAAAATGGAAGCTTTCTGTTAGGATTTCCTCAAGTAGCATAACCGCAGGTTGTGATTTTTGAATGGAATTCATTCGATGGCTTTGGAATGGAGCGTGTTGGTCAAGCGAGTCGTGAATCGAACGGTAATTCTTCAGATACACGCAGAAATGAAAGCATTTGCCCAATAGTTTTTTGTTTTTGAAATTCCCGAATATTTTTAATGAATTAACACAAAATATGGTACTTTTATGCTGCCATTGTCAAAAAAAACAGAAAGTTCCTACAAAGTCCCACAGGATCTTCGGACACTTCACAGAGTATAGTATATTGGATTTCTTTATTACTACGGGTCACCTATAATCATCGAAAGGCGAAGAGAAACACGAAAAAAGTGAGTTGAAATAATTACCTTACGTTAATATTTTCTAATTAATTTATCTAAGTATAATTATTTTCTGAAGGGTGACTATTTTTAGATGGGAGAAAAGGGAGACTAAAGGGAAACGCAAACGGAATTCACATCACCTTCGTCCTTTGTGCCATCATTTTTTGTCTTTTGTATTGATCTCTTTTCTCAGCGGACCATTCTCTCTCTCGTTCACTCATACCATCTTCTCACCCCAATGTTTGCCTCGCCTCGTCTCCGTCTGCAGTGCTTTCTCTCCCAAATGCATGTTTGCCATTTCTCTCCGACTCCACTTCTTCCTCCACCTCTTAGCGCTCTCCAATGTTTGATTCCTCCCTCTACTTTCCGAGCCTTTGCCAACCCCCTTCCCATCTGAGTGTTTTCAAACACTTTTGCTTCTCTCAACTGTCCTCGGATTTCATCTTTTCTCTTCCAATCCCGGACGGCGCAGATTGGGGGAGAGTACCTGTCAGTCAGGCGCAAACAACTGGACTCAAAATCCAGTTCAAGGGCGACCTACTGAGGTGCGGCGTATGGATGAACAATGATATGTGCGAATTTGCAGGGGATGAAAACTTATTGGGACAACGCTTTTTTGACGCGAGTTGTGAGTTCTTTTTCTTTTCCCGCTGACTCTGGTTTTAACCTCTGGTGACAATGCTGAGCTTGATCGTTCTACGGCTGCTCGATACTCTGTTAGCCATCTACTAGGTATGAGATGATTCCACATTAACATAAACCACTCTCATCGACTATTACTTAAAATTTATTGGCTAAATCAAAATTTGTATGTTACTGACTATGGGAAAGTTTGTACAAACAGATTTAAATACACAATAGAGTTTAATTTATTACTATTACTCTGCGTATGCGAGACGAGTTGCTAGCAATTTACGTGCTTTGAAAGCCATTGGCGAGTTGTGTAGTTGGGAGTACATCCACACCAGGCATTCGCGGTACCTGGTGTCGTGGTAACGTGCGTGCAGTAAGTATGCGGAAACTGGTAATAAAAAAATCTATTCTGCACGGCAAAGAAAATTATGAGTTTCAGACTCAATAAGAGCTCACCACCATTCGTAAAGTAGTCATACGAACAAAGGAGCAAAATAGATATTTAAAAAAATGTGTTGCATGTTAAAACAAAAAAGCGATCGTTCACAACATGAGAAAGAAAATATATATATTGTCTGTCGTGAGCATTCAAAAACAGGCAATAGGGTAGTACAAGTTAGTATTCGCACAATAGAAATGAAAAAAAGAGCTTCCCTGCAGTCTTACTTTCTAGTTATGCTATTCATTTCCTGGTCAGTGTGAGTCGTAACTGTTTATCCCATTTCTCTCGAGCAACGTCATGCCAAACTTATCCGTTTTGAAAATTACATTACCGTATTTTGATGCATTCTTGTAAGATTAGGAAATTAGCACATAGAATGACGGCAACAAACTAGGCTCCCGAGGATAAATTGTTTCCCCTTTCAGCGGCATCAGTGAAAATTATAATAATTCCTCATCATCCTTGGAAAAATGATATTTTAAATATATTAGAATTTTGGTTCTACGTTTAGTCTATGGTATTTTATCTTTTAATTTTAATTTGAGAGTTCTCATTCCGTAGTGCAACGAGGGTGTCAGAAAATGTTTGGCGATCCACAGAAGAGAACCGCTTCTAATTTATTTGGTCTGTTGCTTAATATAATGTCTGTGAGCGATTCTGTCTGGTTGAACTAATATTCTAGTACTCTACTAAGATTATTCATTCTCGTTTTATAATTGTAGCTCCCCTCCGCTGTAGTACTCGATGAAATTGAGGTCAAATCAACGTCGTAATCAAAATGACTCTGTGTTTACGTTAAATAGGGTTCTGAAATGCTTCAGCAATAGACCAAACAAAAAGGCGGAATAAAATTTGAAGATTACTTTGCAATTTCACTTAACAATGTTCATTATGAACAAGTTATTGTATTGAAGGCACATATTTTTGCAGACGACGAAATACATGAAAATCATAAAAATGATGACACAAAATCAAGAGCAAGTAATTTTAATTCATTTTTATTTCTATTTGATTTTATTTTAACAACTGTCGATTCTGTTCAGCTCAAAATGGAGTAATGTCAGTTTTATTTCGAGTTGAGTAATGATTATTTAATAAATCGAATTCAAAAATACTGCAAAAATGTATCCTTTCCCTTGAGCTATTTTGGTGGTTGTGACCATATATAGCTATTGTGTAGTGAGAAACCTCATTGTAGCTTTTCGTGAATAGAATTCATAATTTTTATCCAAAAAAAATTTCTTAGAATTATTTGCATATTGTAAATAATTTCCAACCATTTTGTTCACATCTTACGTCGTAGTAATCGTATAATATGATGGAAATGATAAAGAAAGCATCGTAAGCGAGGAATGGTAATCCATGCATTTATTATTTTATCCGATAACTTTCTAAACGCATGCCAGATGGGGAAAGATTAAGATTACGCACGTTGGATGGAAGGAAGGCTGAAAGTATGAGCATCTGAAGACGTGATTACTGTAGTTCAGCGTGCCACATTGTGTTCTGTTAGGTATGACTTCCAAATTTCGCTGTGATAAGTCATTATGTACATCCAAAACTACTTTAAGCGGAGGACTATCATTAGCTATAATAATAACTTTTTAATGGTATTTTACCATTCAAGGTAGGTTTTGGATTTACACGTGGTATACAATAATCTTAGTAAAATGCTAGTTAACCATTGTTTTACTTCCACTTTCTAGAGCGATTTTTCCTTTAAATCTCTTCCTTTGTTGTATATCTTATTAAATACTTTAAAACATTGAACTAACAAACTTTCTCCTCCTTGAGCAGGCTAAAGATCTTACTTTTAATTTTGCGGAGTAGTTCTATCTAGCACTTGGTGGGGCGTCCATGTTTGCATTTGCAGTCCAACTTCGATCTTTGCTACGGTTATGTGTGTTTTATATTCTGGAAAGCAATCTATAATATTCGCAGTAAATTTGGAGTGTTTTTAGTTTTGACTCTGCGATAATTTTTTATATTTGGGATTTTGTGAAAATATTAAGGGCGGACGTCAGTGAAATATGCTCTGTATGCAACCACTCGTAAGTGGGTACGGCAGTCCTTAACTCGCGAGGGGCAATGCAATTACTACTCGCAAAAATGGTCGACTCGGTGCCTTTCTTTTCGTTTAAACTGCATAGCTCGCAACGACTGCATGCGACGGAGAGGAGGAAAGGGAAAGCAGAGTTCTCGTGCTCTTCTCCTCTCTTTCCCCTTTCTCCTTCCCCATCCACCTTATCTATCACTGCTCTTGCCCTCCCTTCCCGCTGGCGGCAAGGACCAGAGTTCCATGCCAGCGCAGGATTCGCAGTGACGCGCGGTACTTGGCCGCCTCTTTTTACTCGAGCTGGCTCGGAGCGGATTCACGGAGAGGTTGAGCACACGCTCCGGGGCTTCGTGGAACGTGCTAGCATACTATGTAGTATCGTCGAGGCCGTGGTTGAATGAAGGCCTTCCAGCTCGTCCTCCCAGCACAAATTCTTTTTAACTATAATGCCAAGATTTTGTGTCCCAAAATAGCAATTGAAGAAATGTTACTTACTTCTTCCAGTCTTTTCAAGAACGCTTCCCATTTATTCACTATTTCATAAGGCTAAGGTTCTCACACACACTGTGAGAATGCTTGAAGGATGCTCGGACAATATCTCATACATAGATGTAGATACAAATACTCATTCTTTCCCCGAACAATCAGAAGTCATAATAGTAGGAAACTGAAGTCACTTTAGAAATATTAAAAAAATTGAATTTACAGGTCGGAACAAAAGTAAACATTGCAATGATGTTAGGTATACTTTCAGATGCATCTGTATGTTAGTTGGTAGTTTGAGTGTTTGCATGTGTGTGGGGTGTGTTCTTGGATGAATGTATGCCATGTTTTTTTGTGGATGTATGAATTTGTGGTTTTTGCATGCGGTTTTTTTTCTTTTCTAAATTACGGGTGGTGTCCTAACACCCCCCGCCACACGCCCTTGCGGCGGCTTGCAGGGTATTAAGTAGATGTAGATATACCCTACATGATAACGCGGACGCCATTTTTTTATTTTTCTCGTTTGACCATCAGCCTTAATTATGAAACTGTAATTTAAGATTGTGTTTGCGATAATTATGCCAGATAATTATAATATTTTAGATCGATTTTTATGTGCACCTTAATTTAATGCCATATTGAACCAGACAAGAGATAGAAATCTGTCGATACTGGAATATATTTCTCTTCTTTAATGTGCCATAAAATGTTTTTTTTCTTTCGGTTTTAGCTGATATCGCACACTTTCGTGTTTTAACATCGCTTAGTACATTAGAAGGGATTCTGAGGGAAAAAATATGGCATTTATGTTATTAGAGGAAGGTTTTGACGAATCTGTAACTAATTCTTTCATCAATGTCCACTAGAATAGCGCAAAAACAGGCTAGAGAAAATTACAAAACTTAACACCCATCGTGTGTTAATTTTGTAATCAGTTTTCCAGGAAGAAATAATTCTAAAGCTTCCTTTGGTGATGTTTCACTCTTAGTTGTATCCACTAATGTGGTTAAAACGAAAATTGAAAGCGCGTGAAAGTAACCCTTGAGGTCTTTTTGGACAAGGTCGTGGCCCTTGATCAAAATAATTTTGGATTTCAATATTCCGTCAGTCGTTTGGCGGCGCTTCCTCGGGTCTCCCCTTCCTCACCCCTTTGTTTCGCACGACTCAGGACCTCCGCATTGGGTTCCTTCGTCCATCAGTCAGGGTTTATTTAACGCTGGAGGCCCTCGAATGCGAGGCCAAGCGATGAGCGCGTGAACTTCGCTCCTTGTCTCTTCTCCCCAAAGATCGCCGAACACGTGTTTCGTTCGCAAAGAGGAATTCATCAACGGGAGAGTGTTCTGTTCTCGGGCTGATGAAGTTCGCTCGGTGAACATGGACCATTCTACCACTCATCGCTTCCCATTCAAACGCATGTCTCCCTTCCTATTCACCGACCTTCTCGCCCCTTCACTCCTTTCTCATACCATCCCCGCCTCTCAGCCTTCCGAGCCCGCGCAATTCCATCCCTCTACTAGTTTTCTTGTTTATCTCTCGCCCACCTTTCCCTCACCACACTCCGTCTCTTACCATTTCACGGTCGGTGGGATAAATTAGGCTTCAAAAGTGTGTGTAATACGGCGTGTTTTATTTCACGTGGAAATTTCCCGTGCCGGCGAGGCACAAAGATTGAGCGGTGGTGTATAAGGGGCCTCGATGGACCCGAGATTCGCTCTAAGGCGTGAGGAGTAATTTAAGACCAAAAAAAGAAGGATACCTTGTGCTTTCCAGTTTAATTCACATTTTAGCCATAAATTATAAATATAGAGATACATTTTAAGCAAAGTTTATGCATACGTATTTAGTATCACAGTTGACTGAGTGCCTAGAATAAAGGCACGACTCGAGAAAGGACCGTTTTGGTGGCGTAGTAGCAATGATAATGTCCATGTTATATTTCATGCCTTTATTCTACTTTATTTGAAACTAGCTGAATACCCGGCTTTGCACGGGTTAGGGAGAAACAGTAATATAAATATACTACATAAAAAAAACAACAAATTATAAAGTACAATAATACACTACTTCATACAAATTTAAGAATCTTTTTTATTTAACACCTGTTTATAAACTACATTTTTTGTTTCATATCCAGGAGAAAGAATATATAAATTTTTAGGCGAACCTACTCTGGAGCAAGCAACATAAAGTTGCCCGTGGCTAAAACATGGCGATCTTAGATCAACACCACAAAACTTTAAAGACTGTCCCTGTGATTTATTAATGGTAATTGAAAAAGCTAGCCGGACTGGAAACTATAATCTTTTAAAGTTGAAGGGAAGATCAGTTGGGATTAGAGGTATCCGTGGAATAAAATTTATTTCACCTTTTCCTTTTCGAGTTAAAATGACTGCCTGGATTATTTTTCATCAATTTTGTCACACACAATCGTGTCCCATTGCAGAGTTTTGGTGGATCTAAATTTTGCAATAAAATTATTGGAGAACCTACTTTAAGTATAAGGCGATGTTGTGGCAATCCAGCTGGATCAAGTGAATTTAGGAATTCCGTTGGATAATTGACGGCTTCGTCAACATCCACTACGGTATCAACCGATTTATATTCAATCACGTCTCCTGGCAGCATGGCTAGTATCTCCTTGTTAATTTCATTAACATCATCGTTCTTAGGAGCAAGAATGGCTCTTTCTCGAAACCATTCTAAATTTTTATAATTTTGATTAACGTTAGGATAGACTGCTTGTATCATATCGCGGACAGTTTTCACCGATACACATAAATCTGATGACAATTTTATCATACCAGATGCTTCAATAACTAATGTATCTTCTCCAATCTCTAAAAGTTTATTTGCAAAATTTTGAGCATTCCCATCTCTTAAGAGGATTCGCATGTTCTGTTTAAGGCTAATTTCTTGGACATGATTCCATAGAACAGAATGTTTTAAACAGGCATAAATTTCATCGGCTGGAGTCGATTTTGGAATGACAGGCAGAGTTTGACAGAAGTCTCCACACAGGAGTACCAGAGCTCCTCCCATTAAACTGCAGTTTCCTCTAAGATCTTAAAGTGTTGCGTTGAGGGCCTCAAGAGATTTTTTATGAGCCAACGTACACTCATCCCATACTATCAATTTACATTCTATAAGAACTTGTGCCTGGCCGCTTGTTTTATTTATATGACATGTGGGATTTTCTTGTCGGGAAATATTAAGTGGCAACTTAAGGGCAGAGTGGGCTGTTCTTCCTCCTTCCATTAATGTCGCTGCAATACCTGAAGATGCAACGGCTAGAGCAATTTCTCCATGAACCCTGATTTCAGCGAGAACTAAATTAATTAAAAATGTTTTTCCCGTGCCACCAGCAGCATCAAGAAAAATGATACCTCCTTCTTGTTTATCTACTTGATCCATTATTGTTTCGTATGCGAATTTCTGATCTTCATTAAGAAGTGGCTTTTTATCCGCGATGTATGCTTCTAAGTCTAAGACATTGTAGCTAGTTTCACGTATATAATCTGGATAAAATACACCCTGTTGATCTTGCACAGGTGCAAAAAGACCGAGTTCCACTAAAGTCTTGTTAACCATGGTGATACACTTTTCCTCCAAAATAATCAAAGTTTTATTAAAAATGTCGGAGTTAAACGTAATATCCAATGTAGGATTTTCACTTCGAACTTTAGCCAGTATATCCTCACTCATTGATTCTTTATATTTTTCCCATAATGTTTTTGGGTTAGATGGATTACAGGAGGTTATTATGATGGCAAACAAAATTCGGATTTGTCCTGGAAGAGAAATCAAACTGGCGTCTCGCAATGAGTCATCCCAGTGTTGATCTCCTTCTAGCAACCCTAAATTCTGGCAAGCTTCTCTGAATGTCTCACATATTTCTCCGTTTACCGTTCTTAATTCTGCAAATGAGCGAGGTCCTCTAATGGTATGTAGAAGCATTCTTAAAAAATAACATTCGGCGTTGTTAGGATGGACTGTGTAGACTCGGCCCAATGCGTCACATGAATAAATATTATACTCAGGATCAAAGTTGCCCATTTTTCTTCTACAAAAGACTTTCCTTGATGTATTCCACGTATAATATCTCGGCAATTCTGAATATAATAGTATTCTTGCAAAAGTATCCTGCTGACATACTACCAACTACTAGTAGTTGGAAAAATGCTGTTTCTATGACAGCAAAAAAGTAAACAAATTACATACATACAAACAAACACTCTCCTTTATATATATAGATAAACAGAAAATGCTATTGCCTAATGCATGCAAACATTAGATTATGCAGTTAAAATGGAAAACCGTCAGCAGAAGACTTAGATATTCTTTGCTCTTTTGGCATTCGGGTTGTCCAAGAGGGGGTATTTCTTTTTATTACAATTACCAAGAATCTGCAATCGGAAGAGGAAGATAAACGAAATAATTTAAAATTTTTTTTCGGGTGAAATTAGGTAATTATTCGGTTGAATTTCTCCTCCGTACAATAGCTTTGAATGTTCACATTTTCTAATGATGTCAATCTTTTGCCTTTCATAATAATTTCACGATACTCTGAATTCAATCTTTGGTCTTAATGAAATTTCTTTAGCTATTACGAGAATCAGAAATTAATTTGTAACCGGGTTGGGGGCGCGAGGATATTACGTTTCCTACATGTGGGTCTAGTGGTGTTTATTCCACCTAATTCAAAGATAATTAACTCAAAGGTTTTTGCTGATAGATAAAGATGGAGCTCAATACTAACCAATCTCTAAGGTCGTTTAAATGAATATACTTTGTAACTTCCACACAATTTTTATTCGTACTACCGGTTTCAACGCAACGGCGTCATCATCAGGTACAAACATTTTTCGGGCACAGGGTTGTATATATATGCATATATATATACATTTTCGGGCACATATATATATATATGTGCCCGAAAAATGTTTGTACCTGATGATGACGCCGTTGCGTTGAAACCGGTAGTACGAATAAAAATTGTGTGGAAGTTACAAAGTATATTCATTTAAACGAACATGAACCTCCACAAAGTTGAGCCCGAGACCATAGAATTCAATCTCTAAGGTATTGGTAAAATCCTTACCGTTGAGTCATTATGGTACTAACTTGGAGTGGTCGTTAAAGACACAATTGATAATTTTGCAAGAATATTTTGAAAGCTTGCAAAATTACGCTTGCTCAATAACATTAAAAAATCCGAAGACATGATAAGTGATGCAATGATAATTGGCAGAGGATTAATTCAACGTCTGGTTTTCACCGAAGTCAATGTATCCCGAGGGCCGAAAGGATTCCAACGCGAGCAGTGAAAGAGTTGGCACAAGCATCGCAAACTTCCTTGAAAAAAATATTCAGTCCTAACCTAAATGAAAGGTATTGTCTTGGAAAGACAATACCTTTCATTTATTGTCAAAGTCTTGGAAAATATTCCACAAAACTCTTAGTTATGAAAGTTGAAATTCATAAGATCCCGAAATTACAAATGGATGTTATTAAAATCAACCTCACGCTCAATATCTTGGGCATATAATAATGAGTACGCCACGCATACATCACGCCCTAGGTGGTTCAAGATTTTTCACAAACTCCTAGCAAGGATTCCAAAAGAGTGTATCAACATCTACATTATGCTTTGTAAGTCAACGGGAAAGGTGTAGGAAAGGAGGTGCATCCACATCAGGAATGCAAAATAGGCTAAGAACTACGGTCACAAACTGGTAGATAGAATAAATCTCTTCCATCATTAGCGCCGAAAAATTCATAGAGAAGAGGCCACCACCGTTGGTTAAGAGGCGGTGCAAATTTAAAAACGAACTCGTGATCTATAATTAATTTCAGTGTAGTTGCATCAATTAAACAAATGTGAACTACTTTAGGAAATAGTGGAAAAGAAGAAATTACAGACACGTTCAACGGCAAGCAATATATATGGTGAAACACATCTGGAAATATTCACTTCTCGTTTTCATAAAATAACGGCCGCACATCTCAATCATGGTATAATATCTACAAATTAAAACTTCACCTTTACTTTTTCGTTATATTTTTCTTCGAGTTGTATGCTGAACAAATGTTCTTTTAAAGGGAATCTAAATGTTCTTATAAAGTATTTGCCTCGAGCATGTTTCAGATAAGACTGAGCCCCAAGTCTGGTTTCAAATTCTTCTACAACTGCGTATATTCTTTTGTAACTTTGGGCAGGTTGTAAAGAAATGGCCTACTTAATCCCATCTCGTTTACTTTATATGCAATATCGTGTTTTTCATTTGTCTTATTGCAGAATTTTAAAGACAATTTTTTAGATCAGAATGAAATCCATCAATCTTTTAATCAGTCTGAAAAACTACCTTGAGACGCCCTATAGAATATACCTATTACCTATAGCAACGTATTTCCTATAGGGTTGCTGGAAGAGAAACTTTAGCTATCCGATCTCTCAATTATTGAATCCGAAAGTGTGAATGGTGTTGGCCTCAGTCGCAAGTCAGTAAAGTTATTTCTTTTAAGAATGACCCAACAAAATTGTTTCATCTCAAGTACCAACAGAACATACCCTCTCTTCTATTTCTTTGAATGGGTTAGTCCTGCCAACAATATAAATTTATACAATTCAGAAAATACAAAGAAATATAGTTCAATATAGACCCAAGTACCGAGGTTTTCTTTGGTACCTTTGTAGCGTTTTCCATGTTTACTGTTAATGTCAATTACCTTTAAAGTGTGTCATAGATAGCATAAGATCTTATAGGGACATGGTTTATAAGGCAAAATATAATTACAGGTTTTTTTAACTGTCTGAAACTAATGAATCTCGATGGAATTTAGACCCATGAAAATATGAATCGGGAGTGGGCCTTTCTCATATAGAAGCGAGACATATACGAGTATGCAACTAGCATCAGCACCATAGAGCCATCCTTTTTAAATAGTAACTTCTTGAAAACTAAATGCAAGGAGTCCTAGTTTTAAAATCAGAAATATAGTTATATTTGCTTTTTCCGAATTATATTATTGCTAAATAACCTCCGTAGGCAAAGCAAAGCTGGTGTTCAGATACTGATAGTAGTAAAGTATAAATTTAATCGAGTTATTTATAATTGCTAAACTCTGTAGATCAAAGATCTAAGCTATAATGCTAATAGTCAATCAAAATTAATTTAATTCACTACATAATCGAGGCGATCACAACGCTTAGGTCACTGCAATATCAATACGTTGCGAGACGATCTGTGAATTGACATTTCACTTCAAATCAATTTTAATAATATCTTTATGAAATTAGTATAATTTTTATTACTGTATTACATCATACTTTATAAAAAATGTCTTTATTATATTATTGGCAATAATGCTCACATTTTTTTCATAATAATATCTTTATGAAATTAGTATAATTTTTATTACTGTATTACATCATACTTTATAAAAAATGTCTTTATTACATTATTGGCAATAATGCTCACACTTTTTTCATTGCCCTTATTAATTTTTTCTTATAGGATATTGTCTAAGAGATTTTATTGTAGCTTGAAATAAAACGATCTTCGATATACAGTTGTGGCGATTGTGTGCTCCGGTCTTTGACCTCTTATGAACATTGCTACATTACTCGTTTTTAAATTGCCCAATTGCATTCCTCCCGTAACATTTTGGATCTTATCCATCAGTTTTGAATATCATGATTATTAAAACTCAAATTAGCGTATAGCTCATGAAAATGTTTCGCAATCTAAACTTAATTTCCGTTCTTCATTGTGCTGTTTTGAACTTTATTACAACATGCACACTAAAAAGGAGTGAATTAACCTTCCAGTAATGCATGTAAAAGAAGTATTCAGTATTTTATATAGTAAAAAAGACTTTTGAGTTTGTACTACAAGAATTTTCAGAATTTTAATTTCTCGGCGTTTGCTCCCTTTTTCCTACTTTACGTATCTGAACTTAATTTCCTTCCTTCTAACGGAAGCAGGCCTGTATAGTAAGAGGGAAAAATATTCCTGTGCTTCGTATTAATCTATTTCGTGTTCGGAGTATGGATGATGTTTTCCTTTCTAAGTGAATAGCTCATATTCCTCCCGCCCCAACGTACCTAATGATTGTTTCATTTCGAGTTCCATTCCAAATCTTTTCCCACTCCCTTCGCCTCTCCGGTCTTGCAATAAAAAATGTTTCCCAGGTGACACAAATCTATAATCAGAACTATTTCACCTCCGAATTATTTTTCCCTTAGGGGGCTCATCAGAAACTGAGCCTTAGAGTGGACGTGATTAAAATTTGAATACTCTTTTTTAAAAATAAACCGTAAAATATGGGAAAACGTAAAGTTGTTCAGCAACATAGCATAAATTTAATTATAACGTACCCAACGCACAATAACTCTGTTAAAATAACGATAAGCTTATTTTAACATTCCCATTTAACGTGATGACCAAAGCGTTCTGATGTTGCTGATATGGATTTTAATGAAAATTAAAGGTAAGAGGCCCCCAAAAATTATTAGAATTACAGGGCTACGAAAATTTATAAAAAAATCTATGAAAATTTTGCGCATACTTCTGCCGTGCTGGAAATGTAGAGGACGTTTTGATCTACGCATTTGATTATCGTCCAGTAGTTAGTGAATATTTCGCGAAACGCATGCATATGGATCCAATAAAAGATTTATCGCATTGAGCACAGGAGATGTAATGACGATATGGGTATAATATATCAACTGTTAATTGTAATCTACCAACAATTTTGGTTTTGTTTAGCGTTGGTATTAACGCAGTGTCACATACTATCAAAACCTGCGGAAACGCAGAGCATTAAAGGGATAAATCGGATATTAAATTGAGCTTTTTTATGATAAAGCTTTGATGTTTCGCAAAAATTTCTTTCCATAAAGCACTCTCATAAAATTCTCAAACAATGGACGCGGGCCACTCATCACGGGCACTGAGAATCTCGTTCTTTTGTTTGGTAACCGCATTGTTTCCGGGAGACTATGGGCACCTCAAGTCCCCATATCTGATCTCTTTTGACGTTTTTCTTCGGGGGCGTATGAAAGAGGATTGCATTGAAAACCTTCCCACGCTCTTGACTAATGAAAAGCGAAAGAAACAAGGCCATGGTTAGGACTCGCCGTGAAACTTTCCATGGCTATCTAGGGAGTGACCCATCCTTGAAGTCTGCTTGGTTGTTTATAGTTTACAATCATCAGCGTCCGCGTTTTAGCTTTTATTTCCTACGCCTGGTGAATATTTGCCGTATTACATCGCAGGTGTTTAATTAATGCCTAAGTTCATTTTGACGTTTAGCGCCAGTAGCGATTATTTATACTTTTTCACAGAATATGTCTAACAAAATACATATAAATTAGAAAAAATATTAACAAAAGAAACGCTGCAGTGACTTCTATGAAACTCTATGAAATAACGACAGACCGCCGATACAGAGGTAATGAGTCTCCTCTACTTTCTCCTGAGCAAATACTAAATGTCCATATGCCTGCAAGGATATATATATATATATATATATATATATATATATATATATATATATATATATATATATATATATATATATACGCGCAGAATAGTTTTGTGCGGGTTTAAAAGTAAACTAATCTCTTAGCATCATCATTAATTGAAGACAATAAGTTTTATTATAATGATATTGATATTTGTAATATGATTGCATTTGTTGAGGAAGCTCTCACAAAGAGGGGGGAGTATTGACAGGCACCTAAAATAAAGTGACAAAGAAAATACTATTGAAAACTAGAGTATAAAGTATGGAACGTAGTGTTCTATGTTCCGGAAACTTGATCGTTGAGGCAAGAGACTAAGCGTAGATTGGAGACTTAACAGATATGGGCTTAGAGAAGAATGTAGAAAATATAATGGACAGAAAGGAACACAAACGATGAACTTCTAGGCATGGCAGTGGAAGAGAGACGGCAGTTGGTAGAATTTCAAAGAAGGCAGGATACATGGATAACGAAGATAATGGCGAAGGCAAAGAGATATTGAAAACGGTAATGGAGGGAAGAATGTTGGGTAGGTGAGGGAGAGGGAGGAAAGGAATATTCACTTTGAATAGAAATAAGGATAGCAGAAAGCATACAGAGCTAAAGAACGTGTTACTATACATTTTAGCTTATTTTTGGGAATATTTACTGGCACGTTAGTTAGGGGTTAGAAGTATAGTAATATGTATGCACTGCCAGGGTCCATCAAACACCAACCCTAATCTGGTCGACTACTTCTAATAATAAAAAACCTTTAGGTATACCCTTTATGAAAGAATTATGGGCGTCTAAAAACGTGTTGAAAAGCATCAACTATTTCTTAGGAATAGTTATCCTAATGGTCGTTTCAGGATTAATTGATAATTTTAATTATATTTCAGTGCGATGGTAATATGGAATCTTTCGCTTGAGAAAAGAATTACTCTTTATGAAATTAGTTCCTCAAGTGTTTCATAGAAAATAAACTTTTGAAAGCTATGCCACACCAAATACTTCTTTTTAAACTTCAATTTTACCTTGCTATTATTTTGATAGTTACTAACGCCCCGGTCTTGTGTGGAAAAATCCTTTCTCTTTCGGAGCTGATACAGGTCGTATGAAACATTCTTGGCATCCATCAGTTTTTTTATTTTATGTTACCTGTTCGGTGCTAAACGTGTAATTTGACGAGGGTGAATATTTCAAAAAGCGATTTCCCTCAGTTTCGCCGAATATTGGTTATTCCTCTTTACACCCTGACCATGACTTTAGTACCCCATCACCAATATTTTCCATTTAGTATTTCCCAAGGTTTAGCTTCCACGCGTTACCGTTAACGGGAGAGCGGACGTATTAAAAAAAATCACCCCGTGAGACCCGAAGGATTCCGTGGTATGCATTTGATCCGGCCGCGGTGTCTCGGGGAGTTATTTCGACGCTCGATAGTTAAGAGCGGATCCACCCCAACCCCTCCCTCTTCCTGCCCTTCTCAAACTCTTATTATATCTTCCCCACATTTTCCCTCCTGCACTCTCCCCTCCTCCTCCTGTAGCTATGTGGAGGCCTGGGGTGGGGCAAGGAAGAGGGATGGAAGGGTGGCTCTTTTGCAGAATCTTTAATGGCCACTCGCCGCTAACCTCTCCGACTCCACAACCTTCTCCCCTCGTTCACATTTAACGCTCCGTCCTCCCTCGTCCTCAACTCAGAGGTGGTCCCGTCGGACTACCAACTCCTCTCTCCTCTTCCCTCCTTCGTAAAAACCCCTTCTCGCTCCCTTCTTCCCTCCTCATCTCCTCACGAAGGACTCGCACCCCCTGCTCCACCTTCATCTCCTTCCGGTCCCTCCTTGGAAACCGTCACCCTTCCCGTCCCCGTTAACTCCTAGTACACTTTCATCTTCGCCTCCCCTCATCCCGTGTCCCTTCCCTTTCCACTCCTCCTCTCGCCCCCTCAAGCCTATTTTCCCCTCTCCTCTCCATTCTCTCCCTACCTTTTCCTCACCCTCACCCACGCCGCCCATTTATCTTTCTTTCCCTTTTTTCACTCTCTGCTCCCGCAGTTTTCATCTCCTCCCCTCACATCCGCCTCTACCCCACCCTACCAAAATCCCTCTCGCCTGTCGTCCCTGTCTCCTCCTTTCTCTCTCGCTCTCTCCCTCTTCTAATCCTCCCTCAGTAGAAACCCCAAGCGCTCTGCTGACCTGTCGTATTCCTCCACTTCCTCCATTCGCCTCTCAAAAACCATGTATTCCGTCGAATTCACCTATCTCCTTTCTCTCTCCCTCTTTTTCCATCTCTGACTTCTCGCCCTTTCTACTCCCCTCCTTCTTCCCCACCGCGCTTTCCATCCATTCTCCTTTCTTTGCTCTTTCCCTTTCCTTTCCTTCTCTCCTCCTCTCTCCCCACTTTATTTTCCTGCCGTAATCAGGTTTTTCTGCAGCTGACGCTGTTTCCTCCCCGTTCCCTGTTCTCGTAATAGGTTTTCTTCCTCGAGCTGCCTCCGCCGCCGCCCATGTGTTGTACGTGGATGTCCGGCAAGGCAGTTTTTCACGGCGGAGCGCGTACGGAAGGAAGGAAGAGGGAGGGAGGGAGAGAGGGAGAGGAACACGGCGTCGGCACTACGGTGTGCACTTAGCGGGAGGCGCCGCCGTCAGGAAAGTGTTTCGTGGGTTCGGATCGGGGAGGTCGTCGTACGAGACCTTTTAACGTCCCGCGCTTCGCGCGTTTGCGAGCGGCTCACGAACGCGTGCTGGCCGCTTCATCTCCGCGTGAAACGAGAAATTTTCCGGGTGTCCGTGCCGTGGGCTTAGGAGAGCACATCCACGCCCGGACTCTACCGTGGACTATGGGGTCGGGTGAGAGCAGCGGGGGCTGAAACTGTTTCACACCACAATCATTTATGGACTAAAATACTTAACCAATCTCAAATATTGAGTCAAAGGATTGCTGTTAGACTTGTTTCCACAAAAAATCTTATGCGAATTAGTCTAAATACGCAATTCATTCTGGATATAATTGACATAAAATTAAATCTGTTATGCTTCCTTTATTTGTTACAATACATTAAATGTTGAGCGTGTATGCCGTTAATATCTGATTTCAAATTCTTCATTATTATAGAAGGAGTAATAAACTTAAAAGAGTGGTTTGTTTCTTGATTCTTCATTTCATTTTAGGAGTTGGTGCAGCGGAATCTTGTTCAACCTACCCAGCCACCCCCGTTTTTCATTATTCCAACCGTTCAGTTGATTACCTCTGCTAACTTCTTTGGCCACTATCTTCTTAATGTGGTACCAGGCATAGCAACTAACATTCATATTTCCTCTTATATAGGAGGCATCAAAAAAACCACGCAGTCTCTGCTAGTGTCTGGGATTGCGATAATTTTGCCTGCAATAATCGGCATGATAATTTCCGGGCGATTTCTAAATATTACAAGGGAAAAGTTCGCGGGGAACTCGTTACTCTAGCGCTGACATCAGGGGGTGATTCAGAGAATCTTTCAAACTACCCTCTTATGTTAAATATGCATCAACAATATCTGCAGTGAAAATGAATCAAACACTTTTAAATTCTTAAAAAATTGTGGTTTTACTTTGAACATGAATTTTCATAGATAGTTGTTTCATCTTCCCGTTCTCATATGATGTTATGTAAATACAATTAACGGACAGACTTGCACTAAATAAAATGTTGTTCAGATTCTGATTAATATTTGTGTCATTGTCTTAAGTTCTCATTTTATGGTTTTCATGACTATTAGTAACACTCCCGTTAAAAATGTAAATATACTTAAATAAATTTATATTTTAGCCCACGAACGCCGTACAGGCGTATGGCAGGGATTGTTTTTACACAATCCTTCGCTTTGATTTAATTAATTAACTCTTCCTGAATCTAACATGTTAATTCATTTTTAATTATTTTTAAATATTTTGAATGTTTGGCATCCGTTATGCCAATAGTAGTAATTTATATTATGATTTATATTAATATAATTAATTGCTATTTAACATTTTATAGCATGATTTAATACGTAAATAATCCTGTGCTATTGCTTTTGTTATAGAACATGTTAATATTAAATCCTGCCAAAAAGGAGTTTTAGCGTATCACTCCGTACATAACATTAATTATTCATTTCATAAATTGTAATGAGTTTTAATCAGCTACAATAGGTCGCGGTTGTATCCTAACTATCTATCCGCAAAAAAATGCCACTGGCCCTTTGTTATTCCTCTTTACATTTATCGGAAATATAGCCACGATTAACATCAAACTAAGCTTATTTTCTGAATATGCGATCATTCAAAGTGATATTCACAGTCCCGATGATACAGTGGCATTAGCAGATGACTTAAATGCAGTGCAGTCCAAGTTGACAGTTATCATATTGGATGTTAACAGAGAAATGTCATGAATTTTTGATTAGGTAAATCATCCCCCTAAAGATCCCTCAATCCAAAATACCAGCCATAAGAAGAGTAGGGAAGGTGGACTTCATTAAATCCAAAGGTGCTACTCTAACTCTTAATCTCTCTTGGAGGAAACAAATATGGGAGAATGCAGAATATCTTACAGAAAATTAAGAGTTGTTAAATGGGAGCTGTGGAAGTCTGAAGCGGGGGGAAGGAGAGCGATGTTATCTCTTCTGTAGTTAGTTTCCACTTAGAATATGCTGCGGGTGTAAGAGGTTCTCACGGAGTCGACTTAATTACCAAATTAGATCGTGCGCGATGAAAAAGAGCAAGATTTGTTAACGATGTTGTGATAAAGCAAGTCTTCTGACTGGATTATATGAAGAATAGATTGGGAATCACTCACGAACCTAAGGTTGAGTTATAGGTTAAATCTCTTGCATAAATTAGGAAGTAGTTCTCTTTTGTAGTGATGTTAACAGTGTAATACTATATCCGTGGAACTACGGTAAGATCATGAAAATAAGATCAGAGAGAAAACCTATATAGCCTACAGGCTCAAAAATGAAATCCCTCCAAACCCCCGAACGAGAAGGGATCAAAGGTGGTGCTCAGGAGATATTGAAAAATTCTAATTATCTCAGCTTGTAGTTGTTTTACTACATGGCACCTTTTTTGCAACTCTCATAAAAACTTGTCCGCCTTGCGTATATCCGTATTTTTAACTTAGATACCGCAGTGAATCCAAGCTGTTTTGATCAATTATTGCCCTCGTTTTAATGTGTAACTCAGCTATAATAGCTGATATATTAGTAACATTCAATACATATATTGCATTGCTGGTGAGAAATCCTCACAGTTATTAACTCGAAGTTTGGTTTGATTGGTGAGGGTAGACCTCACCTAGTAGAGAGCTCGCCAATTGTATGTGGCATTTACACCTCAATGTTGGGGGAACAGTTCCTATCCATGTGTCCTTGGTGGTTCCCCAGGAACATAAATACCCGAAAAGTTATACCACTTGGGTGAAGCTGAGGATGCTCAGAGTACCTGGAATCACACCAGGGCCCTCTGGTCAGCAGTCTCTGTGGAAACAGCTCCTTTTAAACACTATAAATTTTAGAGCACCATGCTGATATAATTTCATATTTACTAATTATTTTTAATAGCAAATGATTGGAGAAGGTTGAGTTTCTGAGAGATGAAAGAATCATTGGAGGCGTTTCTTCTTCTTATTTACTCTCCGCAATGTAAGGGTACCTTGGGATTTTGATTTCAGTTTTTCAAATTTTTTAAAGTTTATATCTCGAAGCTATGGTTTCATCTTTTTTTCTATATCATTTTCGCTAATACCTGTAATTTCCAATACTTATACTTAACTAAATTCTTGCATCTGGTTGCTCCACGAAATTTCAAACTTTCTGCGGTGTATGTCAATTATCTAACATGATGGCTCCAATAGAAATATTGTCGCCTTTTTAATTTTCGTGCGGGTTTTCTGATGATGAATATGAACATCATGAGTAATTGAGCTTCAGAGATAAATTCGCGGGAGGAAGAATTTAAATAAGCAGGGCATTAGTATAATTTTGGCGGAAGTCACTTATGGATTGGAAATTTCTCATTCAATCAGAAAAACATAAGTTTTGTGGTGAAATAATATCCATTAGCAAACATTTATGGATTAAAATACTGCGAAAACATCCATTGCCTCAATTGAATCCGGGCTCTCGGCATGATGGAATTCTATCCTCCATTGGTCAGTTTAATACTCAGTGTTAGATATTTATAAATATATTCGAAGAAACTGCGGGAGATACCGCGGCAGTAAATATTTGACTGAGTCGTCCGCTAATATGCATACATTTAGAAATGCTCTTGCCGGGCATACTTTATGGCAAGTTCGAAATGGGTGAGGGCATGTTAAAAGAAGATCAGATTTGTACGAGTTTACTTCAATTATTCCATTTGAAGATTTTGGAAATAAAGGAGCTGTATACGGATTGCATGTCCATCAATTCTTAATTGGCATCGGTGTGTTTCATGCTGTCTTAAAATTTAAAAATTTAAACTTAAAATTATCAAAACAAAATTGCATGGTCAACGTTTTTGGGCGCCTAAAGAAACCGTTGATGCATTAAAAAACCATATTTAGGAGGTACCTCAATCGGAGTGGAAAAAGCGTAGTGAAAATATGTTGGAGCGCATTAAAAAATGTATTGATTATCATGGAGAATACTTCGAAAAACAATAAAGCCATTTTAAACAATAAAGTACTGTCTTTTCATTACTAGGCTGAAAATATAAGTGGCAATCCTCATATTTATCGGCTCTCTGTTGTATTTAGCACATATGATTATGTTTTACTTGAAGTAGCTTATTAGTTGCACTAAATTCACTTAAAAATCGGCTGTATTCAATAGCATGGAGTATTTTCTTCCCATTAAATATAGTTTCGCATGAACGAAATGCGAAAGCCCTTGATTGTTTATTTTATTCGTCATAGCATCGCACTTTTCCAGGCTTAAGGCAGACTATATCAGAGTGATGTTTTAATTTGCGAATGCACTATTTAGCTAACCCTATCAGTTGATGACAAAATAACGAGTAAATTTTATCTAGGAGCTTAAGTTATCAAAAAAGTCATTGTGGATGTGAAAAATGTTGTTGTAATAGTGTTTTAAATTGGTGACCTGAAGTATTACGTTTCGTTCTAACTATCGCCAATAATTGTTAATAAAAGCTTCTTTTTCGGCCATAATACGGAAATATGAATTAAGCATTTGAGGTGCAAAATCGTGGAAAATAAAGAGAAAAGATGAAGAGTAATTTAATTGAACAGGAGTGATTTCGATGATTTTTTTAAAATCAGGGTAGCGATGTTTGTTTCGAGGAATTTTAAGTATTTTGGTTGATTATGAACTCATCCAAAAGAAGTTTATTTTGCCTGGTGTTTCTCTGGGAAAATCATTGGATAGATGTATGCCGTGTTGGTGAAGCCGCGCATACGTTTTCTAATATATTTTTTTAATAATTTATATCATGGAATTGAATACGGTGGTCACTTATTTTGTTTCACGTTTTTGATCTCTGGAAATTCGAGGGCAAATACGACATATTTCCTGGAGTTATTCGAACTTGGTACGCCTGATACGCATTGCTAAACCTCTCTTTTACGCTGGGCTATTCGTGATCTCCTAGTTTTATTTATTGGTGTTATTTATCTACAGTCTATAGTGTATTATTTTACCATGAAATTTACCCCAAAATGGTACAAACACGTCTTGTTTTGAAATGATCGAAAAATATATGATTCACCAGTGCTCATACATCACGGCATTACGATTCCAATAGCCCCTCCAATGCGAGCAGGTTCTCTTTAGAGCTGTGTGGGCACAACTTTGCATGCTGATAGAACAGCTGTAGATAAGAACAGAATGGGGTGTTTCCAGCATTAATCCTGGTAAATTCCTTTATTGATCGTCAGATTTTTCAATGTCGCAGAGGAAAAAAATCCGAAATGGTCTGAGGCACGTTCGATCCCATGTGGCTTCCAGGGGAGTATAGTTATGAGGGCCGCTCACGCGATTACTTCTCTCATTGTTCTGAACTTTTGTGATACCGTTTTTCTATACTTTACCACTAGTTGGCATTCAGCATTTCAACACTCCACGAAAAATTTCTCCGAGTTTTTTTTACTATAAAATATCTTTTTAATGGCATTTTATTATTATTTTTGGTGCGAGTTTTACGTTTTGGCTTCATTGGCGATAACAACGTTTTTTCACTTTAATCCATAACAGAAGCATGATAAATGTGGCAGGTTGGATTAGTCGTTAGGAGCGAAAAATAAACCTCAGCTCTAACTCTTATATTTCAGATTATGAATGTAAAAGGTTTCAGTCCGCTTCGAAACCATTAACAACTTATGATCTTTGTATCTTGGCAATGTTAGGATTAGAAAAAAATGTATCAATTTATTCTGCTAGGAATTACGCCTCATTCTTTATGGTCAAGGGATATTTAAACTACCTTGCGGTATTGTTAAATATTGTTATGGATCACTTCTAGAAATATCAAGATTTTCTTAAAAAACTGAGGGGAAGACATTATTCTTGATTTTCTGCGACGATCTAACCTCCTTTTTTATGGAGATTTACGTTGCGTATAATTGTAAGCAGTTTTTGTTATCTCGGTAGTGTACTCTGTTTAAATGTGAACAATCCCACTCCAATGCGGTCTTTAATTACTGTTACTGATCGGCCTTTTACTAATCTGAGCAATACATGCATGAAATAATAATTACCCGAGGGGAGAGCTAATACTCTCCATATTCTGACTGCGGAATTTCACACGCTAATTTTCTTCACTTGTAAAATAAAACGTCTAATCGATGATTGTTGCTGTAATCGTTCGGCGTTGAATACGTTTAATAACTTACCCTAATGGAACGGAGATTGAGTTAGACGGAAATGTTATTTGCTAGAGATAATTCTTAGAAAATTGCCAAGCTAAGGTTGTCCGATTAACTCGCGTTCACTTAATGATTTCGCATTGCGCTGAATCACCCAGTTAAAGTACATGCTTTTCTGACTAATAAATCAACTACTGGCAATTTAAAATGGCGTAATAATTCTATGCTCCTGGAATTTTAAAAGTGGTTGAAAGTATTTTACCAAGTGATTAGAGATTGTGTGTATTTCATTTTAAAAGTGATCAGGCATCCTTGAACCCGATGAAGGTATTATATTTTAGACTGTGGTTGGAAATGAATAAATAACCTCAGGTACATGAATAAATGATTTCTCATTGACTTAACGGAAAACTAAAGCTTTTATGAAGAGAAAAATTTGAGAAAAATTACAAAAACTGTAATTAAACATGATATAAATTTCTACTGTATCTTCTATTTCAAATAATCTTAATGTTTCAAAACCGTCAATGAGATGGACATTACAGGTATAATTCATAATAACCAATAATTTTGGGAGATATTTTCAAGGTACTTTAAAAAAATAACACTCTCCTTTCTTAGTTCCTAATTTTACCTATAGAAGTCATACTTAGTGAATCGGTGGTATGATGAAGAAATATGTAATGCTGGTCTATAATGTTAGTTAAATAGTTAAAAACAGAAATTCTTAGCTCATCGTTCTCAACCTGATAAACGTTTAGGGCTGGCCTTAGAAATTTCGGCAGCAAAATACCTGAACTGATGGAAATCTCGAGCAGACTTCATGAATGTCATGCTGCGGGAAAGTACGAAATCCTTGGAACTAAAATGTGTTGATCATAATAAATGGAAGGCCATCAAAGAATTTATAGTTAATTGCACAATAAACATATTTTTTCGCAGTAAACGTTTTTTCATTAAAGAATGTGGTGGCAAGTTTAAGACTCAAGGGTACTTTCATTCTCAAAAATTCAGATCTCTCTGTCCATTCTTATAGAGCCCTGGAAATACTTCAAATCTTCATTTCTAGTCTGTACTAAGTAAGTAGGTCAATTCACACGAAATGTTTACCCAGGTTAAATGCCATATTCACTTCAAGCTAAAGGTGACCCGTTGCGAGCATTTGTTTTTCCGCAACCTCCATCTATTCCCTTCGTCGCCTGATTAATCTGCAATTTCCGGGTATTCCTCTTCGGTAAGCTTCAGACTGGGCTTGCAGTAGCTAGTTGAAATCATTAGGCTTGGTGCTTGTGAGCCCTTCCTTACCTTCAAAATATGGAGCTACCTACGTACGTGTAGTCAGTACGTAGTCGCTCAACGTAAATAATCACACAGTATAAGGACAGATTTTAGTCGGCACCTTATTTCGTTAAGGATGTAATTCCGTAGAGTTTTGTTAAGCTGCATTTTCCGTAAGAGGAAGCCAATATTTTTATCAGAAATAAATATTTTTAAATGTCCATAAGAATGTTAAAGCAGGAGAATAACTTAAAGAATAACATAAAAGTTAAAAATATGTTTATAAATTTTTCCATTAATAATAAACAGTATTTATCATGGAAGTAAATACAGTCAGCTGTACATGGCATTTAAAAATAATTGAGTATCCATTCTAGAGTGATGTTTGCCGAAATTTTGGGGTAGACGAATTCCGTTGTAAAAATGAAAAGTTTAACTTTAGCTCATGCAAAAATAAAAATATAATTGCCATTGATTTTTACATTTAGAAATCTGGAGAATGTAGTTTTATCATATTTCTGGTGATTTTTACGTAATCGGTGATGATGCCTCTTTTGAAATTCAAATTTAATTCTGTAGTCCTTAATTATTCATTTTGTATGACAACATGTTATGCTTTCAGTAGGAAAAGTTTTATTGTATTTTAGCCCATATTTAGCAGTCGTTCATAATTACTGAATTAGTTATCAACTACATAATCAGGTACCATTACATTAAAAATCTATAGTCACCTCCTCTCATCAATTCCTTTAGCAAATTTTGAACCAGATGTTTGATATGTATAGCTATTGCCATTGCTAAACGCACGGATGAAGCGAGTTAAATTAGTAAAATTGTATAAGGTAGTTTTTTATCAGCATAACATGCTGCTAAACCTACTTTTATGATAAAAATAGATTAAAAAATTATTAGCTATGATAATCACTTTCATGCATCATACAGGACGGCCATTGTCAATATTTTCAGCATCACTAGTCACTAAACTCGAAAGTTTGAATCACGCGGACACTAAGATTTATTTTGAAAAGGCCGAAGGATCTACAAAATAGTTATGATAGAATTCAAATTTATTATTACAAAATAGTACTTATACTTTTTTAGTTAAAACTAATGTTTAAAAAGCAATGTTAAATGTAGGAACATTATTAGTTTCCCATTTGCTGCTACTTTTTAGAAATTTCTCCTCGGGCCACAAATAAGAGGGTCATCCGGAAAGTAGTACCCGTTCGTGAAATAAAGACACAAAAGTAAATATTAACAAACATAAAAAATTTTATTTGAAAGAGGATACTTTAAACTACTTCTCAACATAATCTCCAAGCAAATTAAGGCATTTGTCATAACGTGTGACAAGTTTCTGTATTCCTGCTGCATAGTCCTTCGCCGCCAGCTCATTGAGATACGCGAGGGACCCATCTTGCACAAATTTTTGCATAATGCAGATGGTGTTTAACAATTTCATGAACAATTGTTCGAGAAACATTGGGAAAATGCTCACAGATGTCATCAATTGTGACGCGCCGATCGTTCCTCACGAATTCGTCAACTGAGCTCACCAGTTGGTCTGTAATGACAGACGGTCTCCCCGAACGCTCATCGTCGTGTGTGTTCCCCCTCCCCATGTTGAAGTTGCGACACCACCGCCGAACAGACGACTCGTCCATTACATTGTCTCCATACACCTCCTTTAATTGGCGATGAATATCACATGGGCGAACGTTTCTTGCATTGAGGAATTTAATCACTGCCCTCACTTCACAACTGGCGGCGTTCTCAATTTTTTTAAACATTGTAAACAATCACAGAAACAACACAGGCAATGCTAGCGTCACGCAACTTGGCTCAGAGAAGGCAGACAAGCCACTGAAGCTATCTGACCTCGTCCAGCGGCTACTCGCGTCGTCAGCACTTCATGCGGCACGAACGGGTACTACTTTCCGGATGACCCTCGTATTTTTTCACTGACCACCGCCTGGCGACCGCTGGAACAGGCCATTGCATGTGTTTGAAAACTATTTAATCACATATAACGACTAGCGGATTCCATAGTTTACGATGTGAAAATAATTTTCAGATTTCATTAGTTTTCGGGAGACTTTGAAGTTCGCCTACCTTGTACGGATAAATGACCAGAAGTTCACCTGCATCCCAGTCTTTCCTGCTGAGGAAATATGATATTTAATCCCTACTGTCCTAAAATGTTTCATGCGCCTTGACTTGTTATTATTACTGCTTCTCCGTTTTCGATGAATCCTATACACACTTCTACTCCTAAATAATCCCCTGCAAACCACGGCAAGACATTAGGCAGAGTATGAAACCGAAACAAGCGTGCACGTTACAATGAAAATTGCGTTAAAAAAACGTGCATGAAATGTTGGTAGTGACAAAAATATCTATTTTATTGTGAAATAAAAATTACGAGTGTCAAATTAATTAAGGAGAGGCCATCATTATTATTAGAGAAATCATGCAAATAATTTAAAAACCGCAAGTAATTATCTTAGAAGCAATTCAAGTATGTTCAACAAGAATAAGACTAGCGTCAACTACGTGAGAAAAAAATATTAAAAAATACGAAAAAATCAAAAATCCGTAGAAAACAGCTAACAAGTAACACACCTTATTTGATTAGCCGTAGGTACGCAAAATAAAGGAAAAAAGAAAATCCATTAAGTTTCTATTACTAATTTCCATCTTATGGAAACCCTAAATCTTCGCCCACACTAATTTCATAGAGGTACAGACAGATCATATACCTAGCTTTACCCAAGTTATGTTTAATACTTGCCTCTCTATCCTCTCCTCTCATTCGTAGGGGACTCCTCGATACTCCCCCAAAAAGGGGTCGAACGGGGATAGGATGGGGAAAGGCACGGAACCGCGATGGCTCAAACGACAGAACGCCAGCGCCAAAATAAACCCTATCCCATCCACTCCTTCCTCATCCACTCTATCCATATTATCCCTCCGTCATACGCCGCTCTCTCTCCTCCGGTTCTCCTTACCACCTTTGTTCCTTCGTTCCTCCTCTCCTGCCATGCGAGGTCCCCCCACGCTCTTTTCCATCACGTGCCTTGTATTTAGCTTGCGATTTTACGAGATTTCGAAAAATTTGATGACCCATCCGCTTCTATACCGGCGAAATACGAGCGTCCTCCCGCCCCGCACAGCCATCCACTCTCGATCCCCATGACATGTTCTTTGAGTGTCTCTCTTTTTCGTCCATGTGTGCGCTGGTATGTATGTACCTATGTATTTTTATGCTGTACACGTGTGCACTCATACTTGCATAGATACAAAAGATAATTTAACTGCAAAAAATACACCCACATGTATATGTTTGTGTGTGTGTGTTTATATATATATACATACGAGTATATGTGTATTTATATATATATCTATATAAAAATATTTATATATATAATTATATATATATATATGTATATATATATATGTATATATATGTATGTATATATATATGTATATATATGTATGTATATATATGTATGTGTGTGTATATATATATATATATATATATATATATATATATATATATATATATATATATATATATATATATATATATATATATATATATATATATATATATATATAAACACTAAATCCAGCCAAAAGGCGAAAAAATATTCATACGGATATAGGTGAAAGGGATAGGAACACAAAAAGGACCAACACAAGGTTATTCGGGGAGGAAGAAGGGTGTGGGTCCCAAGAAAAGATAAATTTCCTTGGCTGGAACTCAAACCATGGACCTTGGAATTGCCGGAAAATTGTAAAATTCTATGTGACTTTATTAATATTTGCTCATTTATGTATTCATTTTCTGGTATTCTTAAATATTTCTTTGCCCGAGTTCGGTGTCCCTTTACCTTTCCCTCGTCCTCGCGTTTTTATGTTTTTCAAAATCCCTTGTCTCATACTATATTCCTAAAACCCATGATGGTATTTTTTTCATCGTTTGGTGTATTATCTCTCTTCATCGCCCCTTTTCTGCTCTTCTTCCTCCAACCATCCTCCAGTCCGAATTACATTGCTTTTTCCTCACCCACTCCTCTTTAAACGCTCTCCTCTAGCCTCCCTCTTTTTCTGACCTTCCTCTCTCTCTCCCCCGCCCGCCACCCCATGCCCAGTCCCTATCTCCCGGTTCCACCCTCCTCTTCCCTCTGCTCTCTCCCCGGCCACCATATTCGTGTTTTGATCGGTATTCGTTGTCCCATTGTTTCCATGGGAACGGCATTGCGGGCGATCGCCGGGACATTTCGGCGCAAATCACTTACTCCTCATCTCGAAAATACATCTCTTCCTATGCCGATGCGAAGCGCTCATTTATTTTTATTTAAATTCCAGGCTCTGTTTGATCGATTTTTTTTCCTCGTGTGCATGATTCGAGAATTGAAATTCAATTTTCTTAAGTTGTGTTTTCAATCTTGGGCGAGAATTATTTGTAGAGAACTAGTCGGTGGGATGGAAGTATCAATATCCTGGATCGCCGGCCCGGATTTAAAATGGAAGCGCCTGCTGCTTCTATAATGGCAGCCGCTCATTGTCATTTTCTCGCTCTTCATCGTGGCATTTGCCTGGTTTGTGTCAAATATAATGGAGGTGAATACTATACTATGGAGGCGAATTGCAAATAATGCTGACATGTAAATGAAACTGAATCGATACTTTAATTGTTGTTAAGCGTCGATGTATTTCCAAGCTCTATTAACAATTTTACCTCGGAAATGGAAACAAAAGAAAGTGAAAATATAAAGACATTATACCATAGAAACAGGTTTGCGATTTGAGTCAGGTGATAAACGATGACTTTGGGGTACTCAAAGCACTTGTTTTTGATGTTGTACTTAGGTTTCCTATCCATGGATACCTTAGACAAACCGAAGTTGGAATATTGAACTTAATATCCTTAACATAATTTCACGGGCAACGTTGAAATAGAAAGGGGAAACAAGCACGCGTGTGACTTGTGCTAGCTTTTCATTGGCTTGTAATGAATATAACAAAATAGTTTGAAAGAGAGTGAAGAAATATTCTAGGATAACGGTCTTTGATTGTTAAGGTGTTCTCGAGACTTTCTGGTGTGGAAATTTTAACAACATAGATGATATTCGAGGATCTTTACCACTCTGTAAGTTAACGAGTTTATCACCGTAGGGGTAATTACGTTCGCTGCAGCCAGCGTTCATGTTTTGCAACGAAATTAGTCGCACGAATCACTTATTATTTCATAGGATGATCAGTTGATGATACACATCTTTGAAATGTTTCAATTTCCGAGTTACACATTTTAGTACGTGAGCAACGTTATCTGAGCCGCATCTGCAATCACTGTCACGGCTCACGGATCAAAACCGCTGACACAGATCTGATTGCCACCTGTTTTTCTGTGATTCTGTGGAATCAAAACTACAATAAAAAGCAGTCACTGCCCCCCTATCTCAAACAGTGAGTGAGCGGTGATGTTTGAAATTAATTTATGCTCTAGGAATCTGAACATGAAATCCAATTACACCCTTGCCTCAAATACTCTGGGAACAAATCGACCGTCTTCAAATAAAATTAAGTGGAGAAAGGTTTTAATTACGATTGGATTCGGATTTTGGCTCTTTTTGATTCTTTTTAAATTTCTCGACATTTTTTAAGTACCTTTGTTGATATAGATCGACCGGCAGTATTCCAATATTTATACAAATTATCAATCTCATTTCCCCGTTTCCCTTCGCATGTTTAATCCAATCGCAGTCACCTCTGCCCTTTTAATTTCTTCCTTTATTCCCCTTTCCCGGTCTCAAAATTTGTGGATACCTTCAGGCCTCCCATTTGCTATATTTTCACGATAATTTTGCTTCCTTTATTGGTTCGTTGAAAAACCTTCACCATGTTTTCACAACACATTCTTGTACTCCTGCACAGTTAATCAAGCTGCCACTTCCCCGTTCTTCTCTCACTCCAAAACTTTATTTCTCTTCAATCTTTTCTACTGTACCCTTTCACAAAAGCGTATTCATGGGTAAATATTGGTGGTTTCTCTGCGTTTAACGGTCCAAGGAGACTGTTGACCCCATAGATTTGGACGAAATTTTTTGTTTCTTTTTTATAAAGCCTCATTGCAGTTTGAAAGTGCATGTACATGATTCAGTGATCATTTTACTAACTTTTTTCGCTCGGAAATACAATCGTTCATGACAACCATGATGGCATGTTTAAATTCGACATTAAGAAATAATTTGCCTTTAGGCCTTTGCTTTAATGCCAACCAAATTGTTGATTTATCCTTAATAATACCGTCGATGAACGAAATGTACCAATTTTAACTAGAAGGGCAATTTACCTCAGCGCAAGTCATCCGGAATCTGTGCAGATTAGCTTAAAGAGCAGAGTTCAAAAGGAAGCTAAGTTGAAGGAGGCGGATATTAGCCTCTCCACGAAACGCGGGGAAAGCGTGAGAACTTAAAGACCTGATTCAGTCAAAAATTGTATATATATCTCCGTCTCTTAGAGTGGAAGCTTGCTGTTTTATTAGGATCGCCATTGATCTCAATTTCGGGAACTCTAGAGTTTCTGTCTGTCAATTATCGCTGGATTTTGGCGTGGGACGGAATGGAGTCGGGGAGACGCCGGCTCCGCCCCTTGCCGATGCAGCAAACCCACTCGTACCGGGAGGGTGCCTTCCGTTTATCTCTCTTCCCTCCCTCCCCCCGTTTCCTTCATTGAACCGAACCCTTCCTTCCTCCCTTAACTCTTACGCTTTCTCCCTAACGCGCAATGTGAATGTACAAAGATAGGAATCGGCTCTTCATCGGCCACATAAATCCGCACAGTTCTTCCGTTTTTCTGGACGTTTGGCTGGCTCGTTTTCACCCAAGGTCGCTTCGGACATTAAAATCCTTTCCAGGGCGAAAGGAGACCTCCCCACAGGCAGTGAGTTTCCTCCTTCCCTGATAAAGGACTATATTGGCATGCCGATAGCAAGGCCATTAGTACCGCCATGCAGCCCAAGGATATTTGAGGCGTCGGCTGTGCTCGACAGTGGCTTTTGGGAGAATTAGATTCACAAGCGCTCTCAAAGGGTCTTTTGTTTTTATGGATGCGCGAGTCCATTATTCCGAATGTGCCAGTCTTATGCTTTTAGCCCGTGAAATAATTAAAAACGGAAATGTTCCTTTTGGATAGAGTTGAATACATTGTCAGAACTCGATAAATGTTTCCTCCCCATCCCAATAGCCCTCTTGTTTCCTGCAAATTATTTTCACCACATTCCATAGCTCAATCGGTCGACGTTGCAGCTTTAGTCCGCTTGTTCAAATGGTCCAGTTTCAAAGCCTCTTTTGTTGACTACCAGCTGAGATCCCTGCTGAGATTCGTCTGGAAAGTAGCAAAGTGGATTGTAGAAAGCTTCGATTTGTGGAATGTGTCACATCTGTTTAGGTGTATTATTCTTTTGTTTTGCCTCATTTTTCAGTTTTATCGTCGTCCCTTTGCCTTTGTTTCGGTCAATCTAACATTTTTGTTTAATTTATACGAGTGCTGAAACATTTTATTTGGTCAATTATTATGTGTGCAAATAAAAACTTGCCCCAAAAATGGTTTCTATCCATTTTTTAACCTTTTGATAGAAAAAATATTTCGTAGCCAGCGTATTGATTTTTTATTTTTATGGAATTAATATGTATGAGCTAGCATTTAAGTAACCATGAACTACCAACGTGATGAATATATCCTATTGGGTGAGCTAGGAGAAATCCAATTACCATAAATTTAGGCAATCAAGTAATAGAAGTGAAAATCGTGTTCCTTTTTTAGAAATTGGATATTTACTTTTAGATATTAAAGCATTTTAAATTCATGAATATGGTTGATTAATGTTGAATAAACGTGAATGCATATGAAATTAAACGATTTTTTCTAAGCACGCAAACTATGGAATTTATTCACCCAATGCAACTAAAAACTTTTTGAGCACGTGAAATCGATGAAACGTCAATTCATTATCAGAAGTTTTAGTTTAGGCGATGATTCCTGAAATATAATGGCGGCTTTAACCAAGGTGGTAGTCGATCTTCCTTTCTTATTACTGCATACACCTAGATGAGACTAATTAGCTATGGAGTGTTTTCATGTTAATCAGCAGTTAAGAACACTGTATCATAAATCAATGCATAAAGCATATAAATTGGAAAGGTGAAATTCATACAAAAAACTTGTTGTTTTGAGGCTTGCATTTAATAAATCAATTGGACGGTATAAACATTTTATGATTACCCTTCAAATATGGATCCTGGTTTTTGTCTTATAGTATACCCACATCAAAGAATTATCATGGATATATTCAATCACTTATTTTTTATAAATGCTTAAAAATAACTTAAATAAAATTAAATATCAATAACATGTTACATCCTCATTATTTGCTTTCAAGTAAAATGCATAATTTTGAAATATAAAAAAACGCCTCTCAGACTTTAAATAGAGATTTTAGGAAATAATGATACGATGAAATATATGAATGACTGTATAAAATAGTGTTTATTATTCAATTATAAATTTTTACCATTTTAATTATAAGTTGACTATTAGTGTTATTTTTATTCATTCGCATACATTGATTGTCATCAAGATTTCCCATAAAATTTAGACAACGGGAATGCTTGCTGGTTTTGGAGTCGAAAAATCTAAATCACCTATTTAAGGAAGATGTTCCTGGCATTCTACGTCATCATCGGTTTTAAACAGTTTTCATATTTTAAATTATCAAACGTATTATCAATTTTTTCAATTGGCTAATTTGTTTCAATTTGGTAAAGGATATTTCATTTCATACTAGCTATTATCAACTAACACCTTAATAGAAAAGCAATGAAATACTTTTCTTTGAATATAATATTATGAAAATAAGTTAAAAGTTTATCCAAGTGCCTCTAAAAAATGACTGTGAACTCCCCAATTTGGGAATGATATAATTAGTTTTACTTTTTACGAGAATGTAAAGTGTCCATTCTTCAGTTTCCGACCCTCTTGATTACTGAATTTTCGCGTCCAGAAAATGTCAATAAGATATTTGCACATATGAAATTGCAAATTAGTGAATCGATATGATGGTCAAAATTTTCTCCTGATCTCAGAATGACTATTTTCGCTGAAATAGTGATTTTGATTTATTTCATTTGTACCTAGTTTCAACCACACTGCACTGATCCATAAATTCTCCACCAAGTCGAAAAATATTCCAAAGCGCCCTCGCTCAGTCTTCGCAAAATGTTTATTAAGTAAAATTTTTGACATTAAACTACATTACAATAACATCAGTTAGTACGTATTTGCATCATAGTAAATTTGCATTAAAATATAGATATTAGCATTATAGTAGTTTTACCAATAAACCTACTTGTCTGTGTCACATATATCTTTAGAAATAGAAACATTGCCTCCATCAAACAAGCCCGCTTTCATGCGTATTGCCATTAGCTGGCTATGTTTAACGATTGCTCAAATGGTCAGAATCTTTTGTTTCCTAGCTGAATGAATTGTTGAGTTTTTCTCTGCGAGTGTCAAATAAATACTAATTGAGGACTCAATGCATGCTGTTTGAACATGTTTTATTACGAACTATTTCTTGATTGAACTTCACCGAAATAACTTTTAGTAACTAAATTAGGCGTATTTGTTTCAGGCGAAATCATTTACTTATTAATTATAACGCACAAAAATACATATTGTAAAATACGACTGACGAGGGTCCCTTAAAAGGTTTTTGAAAACCTGTATCGGCCATTACACTCAATCGTTAACGTACGAGGAAAAAATGTCACTAATGTGTTTTTAGCTGTAAAGCTCATGGTCATGAGCTCAAGACTCTCACTTAAGTAAATCAAGCATTAACGGGGTTTATGCCAAACGATAAGTAGCAATTGTCTCCGTCTGATTGTGTGAGAAAGTTACGAGATACGGACGTAAATCAGGATGAAAAAAGTGCAAATGACGTTCTTATTTGATTTTAAACCGAGATATTTTCGAGTGCTTCATCTTACTGCAATTTATTTGTGAGAAGAAAAATATTGCTTCCAGCGATGCAACCGGTCAGCCAATCTTCAAGTAGTTACTAAGATGATTGCAACTAAGTTACATCTGCTTACATTAGTTGCCTATATGAAATTGCGTTTGGATGGTGAGGCCTTTGTTTTGGTAATCGAAAGATCCACGCCGTTGAGAGTCTTAGCACACTTAACTAATTTATGCCAAACAGACGCATAAATCTACCAATTTCTACCAATTCCAACCCCCGTTAGAACCTGAGAAAACACGACGACCTCGAGACGTGAGAATGGGACCTACAAGTAAGAGTTGGGGGCGTTTCCACGTAAAGCTCCCACTTTTTTCCCTTTAGTCTTTTCTCCCGTTCCACCGAAAGCGCCTTAAGTGGCAAGCAGGCGTGCAAATAGAACCTAGAGAGTGAGAGGGAGGTTATGTGAGCGTGTGTGTGTGTTTATGTGAGTGTGGAGGCCCACCTAACAATGCAGAGAAAGAGAGATCAAGAAAAGAGTGGATAGGAAGGAGAGAGAGGGAGAGTCCGAAGTCCAGTGCGGTATGGGGAGAGGAGAGAAAGAGGATCAAGTAGCAGTGAGGGGTTGTCGCACCCTTTTTTGTCCCATCCGCCCTAGCGTCTCCTTCAGTGGTCACCGTCTGGTATCAAACCTCGACTCTTTAGCACGATCCAAACAGCCCCCCTGGCACTCTCAGGACCCATTTTGCCTCCTCTCAATCCCCCCTGTAAAACCATTGGAGTCGCTGAAATAACCCCCGTTTTCATTTCCCACCCCTCTTATTTCCCACCCCATCTCCGCCTAGCATTCCCTCGACTGAGTCGTGTTCGACACTTGAAGCCAATGGTCTTTCGGGTGGCAAGGACCATTGGGTCAAGTCTTTTATCCTTTTCGATTTTCCCTCGAGTGAAACACAAACCCGTCGCAGGATTTCCTTCCGTGGAGAGAAAGGGAAACGGGGAGTGGCGGCGTTTGGGGGTTGGGGTGGCGGCTTGCGAGAGGGCGCGGGGTTGAAGCGTGACGGGGGCGGGTCGAAAGGGAGCGAACTAGGATGAGAGACGAGTGGTTTTAGGGTGTGGATGGAGAGATAAGAAGGGAAAAGTATGGGAGAGTAGCTTCTGTAATGTTGAACAGCCTTTATGCCACTTTTTTCCGCCCTTCTCCCGCCCTGTGTGTGTGTGTGTGTCTGTGTATATGTGAGCTAGTGAGAGGTAGCGTTTTTTTGCTGGATGGCTTTTATATTACGTTTTCGACCCCGGGGGTGGGCAGCCTTTGAACCCTAAGCAGCTTTTGTTGGGATCAAATGCGCCGTTGCGAAACTATGACCGACGAGTGTTTGGTTATTTTGCTGAGCCGTGAATAATATTGTGTAATTCCGTCATTAAGCAACAAAAATGAAAATTTTCCCATTTATTTTTGTTCCAAAAATATTTCAAGTTTTATCACTCCTGCTCCTCCGCGCGCTGAATGGGTGAAAAATTGAGCAATTTTGCTAAGATAAGAGTTTCTTTTTTTTTCGCAAAGAGTTAAGAATCGCGGAAAAAAAGTTTTGTATGATTCTAGCACCTTGTGACATTGTTTTAATTTTTGAAATTAAAGATTGCATCTGTTAAATGGTGATGGATTTCTGATTCTGAAATTGCGCGGCTTATTTCTATAAAATTCTTCTTAAGACATGAAACCCTCTGTTTTTTAAATGTAGCAGGAATTATCTGAATCAGGTTGTGCGAAAAAGGTTATTCACGCATTTATCTTCACTCGATTTTTTTTAGCATGAACTTGTGACTTTTCATATGATAATTATTCATTTTTAAAATGGCCAAGTTTTGAACAAAAATTTCAGAAATAAACATCTTTTGTAGTTTCGGTATTGATGTGGTGGGATGCGAAAATAGTAAAGAACAGATGGTAACAATTTTCAACTGGATAATTAGATTAGCTAGTGGAAAATTGTTGCTATCTCTTCTTTATTCTGAAATAAAGTTAATTTAATCCTATTCAGGCCCTAATATAATTTGGTATACGTGAAAGATAATTTTTTCAGTGAAAAAATCACAGTTAAATCCTCAACTAGTGGAATAATGTTTTGGTAATAAATTCAATCAAAAGCATTCAAAATTGTCTTCATTATTCATGCATGGCGTATTAAAGCCATATTTTCCTAATACGCGTATGAATAATCATTGCTAAACATCCTGGAAACTTAACTTTTCCATGCATAGGAATACTTTCAGAATAAATCGTAATATGGCAGTCAACATTCCTTGTTGGTAATAATTTTTGGTAATTTAAAACTTCTGGCTTGAAATACTTTTTACACGTTTAACTCAGTATGGAAGGAATTGAAATATGCATGCCTTCACCTATAAAGTGATATTGGTTGAACGGCTGACAATTAAATAAAGTGTTATTGATAAAATTTTCTGTCACAATCCATTGCATTTCTTGTGAATGGCGAAAAAAATACCGCTTCACCGCCGGAATACTAGAAAATGAATAGATAACATCAGCATGTTTGGAAACTGCCAAGCTAAAACAATAAGAGTAAAAAATACTTATTTTGGGACTAGAGTAGTGAAAAAATCTTGCTTCAAGTTTCAGTTCTTTAAATCCCCTCACTCGTGCTCTTCATGCCATCCTTTACTTGCTCTCCTTGGTCAATTTTTATCTTTCGCCCTCCCCGCTTGGCGTGCTCCATTTGCTTCCCGCCGCTTTCCTTTGTCACGTCTTCTCCCCGTTCCCTTCTCCCTTCGCAATCTGGGTGCTCCTTTCTAATGTTTTGTATATCTCACCTCACTCTCCCTCTGGCCTTGGAGCCTTTCATACCCCTTGTCCCATCCTTCTCCAGCAGCCTCTTTTTATGATATTTGCTTATTTGAGAAAGTACTATCTACCGTTTTTGCAGGTTATACTATATATTTTTCGGTCTCTCTCTTTCCTCATCGTGGGAGAGGTTTCCCTACTTGTGGTGGTTTTAGTCTAGAAAGGTCACGGCTGGCCAACTCATGAGTTTCCCTGCCGACCATAACGCACCTTAGCTACTCTACCTCTCCTCAAGCGTTTTGATTTATCGCATGCCTACTCCACAAAGGTGTGACGCGATGAAATTCATTTTGGGTGCTCGGGATGAAAGGAAGTGCGTACCTTTCACAAGTATAATTTCAGTGCGGTCACGGTGGCTTCCCATGGAAACTTCACCCCCACCATGGCCCTGAATGGGGGCAAAACGTTTTATACATGATAAAATGCTTCCACCATTCATCGTTCGGCGTCCGGTCATTACTTTGGCCCAAGATGGAAAAGGAGATACCCCATCTTTCCAGCAGTTTGCCGAAACAGAATTTCTCGGCTTAACCCTTTCCCTTTCCTTCCGTCTTTGATTAGACCCCTGCTTCCTTTCGTGTAATGCTATTTCTTAAATCGGAGTTCAATGGCGCATGGAGGATTTCAGTCGAAAGTTCATGCCATTATTAAAATCCTACGCTGGCAGTTTCTGCCAGGAACCTAGTCTTCAAGAGGTGTGACATTGTCTTGCGATATTTTTGTCTCCTCCACTCCTCCAATTCTCACTTCTTCCTGAACGTTAATCTAATCTAATTGCCTCGAAATAATTGATTCCTTTCACGCTTGTAATAGCGCGCTTCGTTTTGCATTTACATTTTAATGCTTCCTTTTAATTTTTATGTTGCACATTACATAAATATAATTCTTGCTCTGTTGAGTTGTTCAAAGGTCACTCAATAACATCATGTCAACTTTATCCAACAAAACTACTAACAATTTCCGGGAAATTACAGGAAAGAGCTCATATAGGGATATGAAATGTCAAAAATATATACAAGGAAGATTGTTGTGAGTGTTATCATGCTTTTCGAGTCAGATGAATAGTTGGTGTTCTCTTGAGTTTTGAGCTTTAAAATTAAATTTGGGAAATGGACTTGAAACAGACGTCCCTCTATTTGCAGAACAGATAATACCATCACAAAGGTGCATAGCAAAGGATATGTAACACCAGATCTAAAAAGAAGATTAAAAAATATAATTGGGAGATTCTGAAATTGGTCTCATATACATAATCCTTTGTTTATTATATGTTATTTGTTATATCATACAATGGAATTCAATTCTAAAAATTAAGTTATATTCTGTTCTGTTATTAGTGGAAATGAAGTTCATATGAATAGGCTTCAAAGCCAGGAAGCGTAACTCATTCCTACCAGGACGGCCTGAATTTGACTTGGCATCAATTATTAGCTAGTGATGAGCAATAAACCTGGGAAGAAGGCCAACACGAGATTCTCTCTCTCGTAGCGAAAACGTTTGCAGATATATTCCATATCGATGAAGCCACTCCCGGTCTTCAGTTCTACGCGTTATTTCTCGGCAGCGACGCGAAGGCTGACGCTCAGTACTCCGTTGCTGACCGCCGCCTGCGACCTTCAGACACACATCAAGAGCTGTTCCCGTGTTACTGGGATGTATGTGCTTAGAGGCGAATTGTACCCATAATATTATACTCATCCTTTCAGCACACCTTATCATTCTCCCTTCCGTCGACAACTTTCCCTTTTCCTTCCTTTCATCTATCGCCGCCACTTCTCTCTCCACCAATTCTTTCCTTTTTCCATTTCCTTCTACCGAACCCCTCCCCCATACTCCGCGGAAGAGCAATGCCTCGCCCTCTTCAAACCAAAGGACTTCCTCTCCTCGCGCCCTGAATTATGCTCCTTGGTGCCCAAGGGACGTGCTCGGCTCAATGGACGGAACGCAAAGTGGCCGCGTTATCTCCACATAACCAAATGAGCTCTCTCTCTCCCTTTCCGTTTGTTCGTCTCCCGTTTTATCTCCGCTCTCCTCACTCCCTTCCCTCTTTCTCTCTTTCTCTCTCTCTCTCGCTCGTCCTCCGTCTCCCTCATCCTCTTTGTCTGTTTAACCTCTCGCTTGCTTGACTCTCTCTCTCATGCGCTCGCTCACTGTCATAAATAATTCAAACGCGTTGATGCAATGCACGCAGACCCGTCTTTGTGTCTGTAAGGGGGTCGCGACGCGTTTCGGACGGTAGCGGGCAAGACGGGACACACGAGGTGTGGATAAGGGATCGGGTCGGTGGGTGTGTAGTGAGGGTTAGTGAGTTCGGGTGGGGGTGAAGAAGGGGTCGGACGGTACGACCACTACCACAGCAGCCGCCTCCGTGGCCGGCGACACCACGGCGACACGAAACGACTCGGATTCCCTCATCCCCGCGCGGAGGTAGATTTCCAACCTTGAAATGAGCCCTAAACCTTTCTCAGTTTCTCTCTTTACCCTTCCCCCACCATCCCGCAATCCTCTCTCTTCTCTCTTTCTTTCCCCGACTGCAGCCTCCCTTTATCCGACGCTGGTGTGGGCGTCGGGTGCAAGCGGTTGGGGACGTGAAAATACCGGCGGCGACCTGGCTCTGGCTCCATCCCTGTGTCGTCGTCGTAGGATAGAAGGGCGTTCACGACGCCCGCCCACGCTCTCCCTCTCTTTCTCCGTCGTCGTCCTCGTCTGGCTTAAGGCCAGCTCACGCCCTTCTCTAGGTTAATTCACTTGAAACTCATACCCTTAACTCAATTACAACCAACGGATAAATTCGTCGATGTGACGAGTGGGGGGCAGGGATGGAAGGTAGGGCCCTGGGGGTTGGGGCTACGCGTGGCGCGTGGCAACATGCGGTGGGCAAACGGTGGCGTGGGTAGGCAACGAGGGTGTTAAGTCTATTTCTCTAGGCTTGTGTGCGTTCTTTCTCATTCTTAAACCTGTCCTATTTATTTCATGCGACCTTCCGTCTATCGTATTTGGAATTTTATCTTCTACCTAGTCTGACCTCTATACCAAACATACAAATTTTACTAGACCCTCGGATGGGAATATTTCTCCACACCGAGGATTTACTGGTGATGATTCCTGCTTCACCTTAGAAATTTCTGCCATGCCAAAAATAAAAATGCAGAGTGGTAGTACACTACTTAATCAATTGCTGGAAGTGTACGCATCTGCTGAATCAGGGTGACTACATCATTTGAATCGGGGTTATTAATTCTCTTTAACATATTTTAAAGATTTTCTTGGCTTATTGCTCGTTGTTTCTTAATATAAATTTTATCATTGGAGTTTTCGCTTGCAATATTGGAATATTTTTATCTGATTAATTCTTTAAGCTTTACATAAATTTACTGAAACAATGAGAATGCATAATTTTCATCGAGTAGAGAAAAACTCGATCAAGCCATCTGGCGAGATTGAAAATTGCTCTTGATCATTAGAGGATTTTATTATACGGTTAAATTTTCCAGTTCCAGTCTCTCGACTCCAACCTTAGCATTGTGTCAATCTCTTCGCCTCCTTTGGACAGTGTTTCAGAATTCAAAGGCAATTTGGCTTTATGATGAAAACGTAAATGCTTCTAAGTATCTTCATAAGAAGAGTGGTTTCCATACTTTCACAAGAAATTAAGTTAGAGTAATCTTAATTTGTAATCAATTAAAGTTCTGACAGGTAGAAATGAATGTGTTTTGCCTAAAGAGATATTTCGTGTACAAAGGTGGAGACGTAAAGATAAGCAAAACAGATTTTACAACATGAGAAGTACTTTCTCTGCAAATTGGTTAACTTTAATTTTAAGTAAAAGCTGTATTTAACACTAAATGATCGTTAAATGCTTGAAGGCGGTGATGTACTATCAGAAAAACATGAAACGCGAAGGAAAGCCGAAGGTGATGATCGAAAATTTCAGGACTAGACATTAATGGTGGCCATTATATTATTATTTACATTTTCTTATCGCCCGGTAACCCTATATCCTTTGTATAAGATAAAATAAAATACGCTAGTCTGAACCATTATAGCCCAAACGTCAGTTTTTTTTAGAGATAAGATCCAATTTGACTGAAGCACTTATCAAATAAGCTTGCCCGGGTTTAATCAATTGAAGGTGACGGGGCTTACTGAGGTAATATTCTCAATATTAATTACTTACGTTTCAATAACTATAAGGTGAATAGTGTAGTGAGTCTTCATGCAGGTGATACAACAAAAAATGTGTTTAACTTATGCGAGAGGAGTATTTATGCTTGACTTTAAGGTAATTAACTTCTTAGCGAGGAAAACTATCGAAATATTTTCGAGTAAGTGGAAACTTTCTCATGCACAGTCATTTTAAACTGTCAGTCTATTTCGAATTCGGTTTTACGTGCATACATTTTCAATGAGTTTCTTGGATACTATTAAACAAAATATTTTTCTGCTAGTGAATGTAGTGTGTATTTATTAGTATCCTCGTCAGCTTTATATTGATTTCATTAAAAATTGTTTTCATCGATGAAGGTTCCATCCGTAAAAATTTGATTTAATATCATTTGCACGGTCTGTTTCATTTTCAGCATGGTGTTTTCATTAAAGTTTTAATTAGATTCGCTGATAATGTATTCATTCAATTCCATTTATTTCTATAAATATTTTATCCCCTACGGCAGATGTAACAAATTACTGGTCGCCGAGTAAGCCTAGACTCCTTATTACTCATTCCTCTCTGGAAAACATTTATGTTACTTTAGTATGCTGAGGTATCTGGCCATTTGCACACCAATTGCATGCATGAAAATGTTACGCCTGAGTGGCTCCTAAGCCTTGAAATGGATGGAAATGGTGCAAAAATTCAAAAGTCGTCCGAATTCGACTTTCACAACTCCAAAAATCAGCATGCTAATATTTAATGTTCTCATCCGACTTCCTAGAAGTCTACGTTTATTGAAGTGCACTTGCGATGTTATAAATTTGCTAATTGGCTGTTATGTTTTAGTTTATTCATTGCCGCTTCATATTTTATTTATTTCAAACATGATTTTTATTCAATGGCAAAGGATTTGCACTTGCTTCGTTCTGAGTCATTCTAAAAGAAATCCATTTGCGTCACGGAATGAAAAGCAATGAATTGCCTGAGTTCATTCAGCGTGGCGGCGTTTAAGGCGTATTTACAGCGCGCACACCCTCAGGAGCAGCCTCGGGCTCGCAAGCGAATGCAAAACAATATGTTAGTGGCCCTCTTTCTTTACACGTCTTCCTGTGGTCGTGATACGCTCGTAGAGGGCCGCGTCACTACGCAATGCTAAACAAGTCGGATGAAATGCCGAATGCTGTCCCGGGAGAGTCGGCCACGTAACACCGGGAGCGGAGTCGGGCGTGGAGCGGAAAACGGGCCTCCCACTGAAACGCTTTTTGCTTCTCATTTTCTCTTTTAAACCCACTCATCCTTCCCACTTTCCGCTTCTTCATTCACATTCTTCCCCCATTTCCGTCTCTCCCCCTCCCATACTTCACTCCTTTCCGCGCTTCTCTTATGGTCCACCCCCCACCCTGTTTCTCCCTCCGTCCTCACTTTATCCCCTTTTTCCTTCCCCATTCGAGGGATTCCGGGTAGGGGCCTGGGGGAGGGGAGGCGGGCAATACCGCTTTCTTTTAGCGCCCGGTTCACGAGCCATTGCCTCGCCCTGCAAAGAGCCTCGTCCTTCAGAGCTCCAGTGCTCCTCCTCCCCCTCTCAGGCCCGCTCCCCCACCCACCCCCCTGGCTATCCCTCTCCTCTTTTCCTTCGCATTTACCCAACCCCTCCAAGCCGAATTCCAACCGATCCCACTCCTTAACACTCTCTACTTCTCTCCTCCTACCTCCCCCTTTCCTAGCATCCCTTCCTATAATCCTCTCCCTCCTCCCCTCTGGCCCCTTCCGCGTCCGTCCTAACCTCTCTTCCTCACGCCCGAAAGACGTCCCTCCCGTTGAATATTTCACCTCCTCTTTCCCTCCTCCCTCTTTTAAGAGCCCTCTCCTCTCTCTCTCCATTTCCTCCCTCCCTTCCTCTTCTCCCTCCCCCTCTCCCCATACACTTCCCTTCATAACGCTGGGCGGGCTGGGAGGGGCACCTCCTCGCTGGGCGCTTAACGGTCGTCGGGCGGCGGCCAATTTGGTCCGATAACGCCGCGGTCCTCGCCGCACTGGAGAACGGAATGGATGGCTCCGACACTTCTTACTCGCTAAGGAGCAATAAAATGCAAAAAGGGCTTGAGCCACGCACGTGTTCACGCAAATGATATGTTTGTAATTGTTAAAATTTATTCGAGAAACCTCGTGAATTCCTTCTCTCACGTTCTTAAATGCTTTGAATTTTTTAATGGGTAACAAATAAAGTTTATGTTTTTCTTCGAGGTAAATTCCTAAATGAATTCAAAATTCTGATCTAATGTAGCCAATAAGAGCATCTTAAACGATGGAATTAGGGATTAATGAATATTATTACTACCTAACTTGGAGAATATTCGTTCTTTTTCGTATTGGATCCATTTCTGTTTAATATAGGTATATGACCTCTTGTCACTTCCTTTGGTGTGTCTATAAAAAATAGGGTGACAAATTTGTTGATTTTTTGCTAATTCAAAATGTGTTTAGAACTTTCGTTTCCTTAAAAATTTCAAAGTATGTTTTTAATATCGCCGGTTTTATGTAAGTTCTCTGCAGTGGTTAGTTCCGAATGTCTTAAGCCGAAATTCTTGTTGATAAATTTAAAATTTCACGCTGAAAATAGTGATATAAAATTACGTCAAAAACAATTTTTCCTTAAAAATTTCAATATTTGATTCACATTGAACGCATTCATGGTCTACAGAGTTTTGAAATAGTTAGCCCGTGCGTGATAAATATGCACAAACAGTTCCAATTATATTTTTTTTTCTGAAAACCATGAGTTTATTTTTGCTGATATATTTGGCCTCCTAATGTTTAAATTAATATAATGATTCGTATGATGCAGTAACTACGCGTGAAACAATAAATTATCTTTTTACAGCAGAGAGATGTATTGATATAAGTATGATCAAATTATGGAATTACATAAGCTTGAGTAAAAACTTCTTAGTTTTAAAGAAAAAATGACATAAGGAATACTTGGAGCAGGGTCCGTAGAGCGCATAAATGAGATGATTTTACTGGGAGCTATACATTCTTTCAGAATACGCAATGATGCTGAAAGCTTAATTACTGATAGGACAATAAATTTCTTTCGCCTTTTCCGGTCTGGTCTGTGGTACAGGTTTGAGCATTAAAATTTGACGCAAACGCTTTCTTTCACTTTTTATCTAGGATTTTAGCTTAATACTTACGAATAATTTAATGATTGAAAGGTGTTATTCACATTTAAGTAAAACTTAGTTTGAAATTTAAGTTGCTGTGGAAGTCGTGATATAGTGTATTGTAAAACATTTTTTCGTAAAGTTTAAAATCGATGGATATAGTACGATCATATTTCGTTTCACAGCTTTTTTCTCTTCAAATGTTTCCCAGTAAGATATCTTCCCTGTTAGATGACAGCAGCTCTTGCTTACGAATTGCGTATTCTTTGCAATAAAAGTTGTATATTTTCCTGAAAATATGTCTTCTACACGAGTCATTTAACTTGATGAGACCGGAGTCGGAAGGATTCCGTTTGGCGAACGATGATCCAAATGTACGGCGCTCCTAAGCCCCTATTCAGTTCCTTCTTCCAAGCTATTAGCTTCCCAGAGAAGTAGGCGGTATTCCATTATGTTCCGTTCTTTGTCTGTTTGGATTTACTTGACTATCACTTTCATTTTTTTAAATTTGGAAGTTTACATGAGCTTTCGCCTAGTACTTCGAAATTTAGTATTCTTTTATTTGCAGTCATTATGGTATTTTTATACCAATATACGAGATACATATGTGTGTTGACAAAATGGGATTAGAGAATTGATAGATTTAAGGCATTATTTTCCTTCTAAGAATTCGATACCACAGCAGAATATCGAAATTTACTATGAATCAATCAACAATTACTGTTATGGCTAGGGGCCTAGTAGCCTCTGCCACACACCACCGTGGCAAAGAAGGGCAAGTTACTTGTAGGAAAAAATGTAAATATAATAAGCAACTAGCAGATGTACTTGTAAGATGTAAAGAAAGTATTATTTTATCTAATGTTAAGTCTTTGTAATACTGGAGCTATTGGTTTACTTAGTATTTCTAAGAAAAGTTTCTTTAATGACTTCTTTTGCTTTTCCAAAGAATATAAGCTTAGTTTTCTTAGCATGAAGGAAAAGAAAGCATGACGATGAAAAATCTTGGTTAAATCTTACCTCGTAGGGCAGTTGCCGGAGTGCTTGGAAGAAATAAACGGTCTAAGCCATTAAGTCTTAGAAGAATCATATGGCCATGAGAAATTTGCGTATAATTGGTACTTAACAGATCTAAGTTAGCTCTCACATTTAAATTTCATCACCATCGGTGTGACGTTCATATAAAATCGTTCAGCTATAACTAAATTTCCCGTCCCATTTCATTAATTCAGTGGTTCATTTAGAGTGAATAATTTTGGGCAAGTTGTTGGAATTCATCATGAATAATGCAACACCTGACGAAGCAATTTCTTTACCCTCCCGTGCTTCGACCCACAAAAATAAGAATATGATTTTAATTTGTGATCAGTTCCCAATTCTTCTTATACCTTTTTCACCCTCCAATACACCACACCTCGTCGGGCTTACTCACCGCACTTTCGGATTTCAAAGAATGCGTCCATTCCCGAGTATAAACCTTGAAATAAATTGCTTCATTCCTCTCATCCACATGACCACCACCATTCTCAACCACCATCGTCCTCATTGGTGATAGAGTGAAGGTGGAAGAGGGTAGGAGACCCAGAAAAGGGAATGGACCGGATTAACGGCCGAACAGTGAACGGTAATGAAGAGGGAGGAAATGGGAAGACGGGAGAGAGGGTAACGGTGGAGAAGAGAGAGAGGAGGACCGGAAATAGATGTGAGAGGAAGGACATATTGCAGATTGGTGTTGGTTTTAAGACATTCATTTCTCCAACTATGTCGTACCCATGTCTCTCTATAAGTACCTGCAGAGTAAGACGAGGGCGCAGGATCATTGTTAAGTAAAATATAATTATATCAATATAAACTAACACGTTTTCTGTACCTGGCTGTAATTTGACTAAAATTGTTCTTTCGGTAGAAGGTCGATCAATTGGAAGAATTAAGAGCCATCTTTTTGATTGGGAACTTATAAAATCCCATAAAATGCCATTAACTAAGATAAAAATGCCATATGATAAGCGCATTGAAGGGGCATATACACAAGACGGCTGTGAACAAATAGTAATTAAAAAATATTACACATAATAGATGCTAGTTGCTTCATTTCAGTTGTTTTTTTGGCAAATTACCTAATCTGAACTAAAACTTCTCTTCAGTGCATTTACCGATATCTCGAATTATTCGAGTGCCTGAAAATATTATGCCATGTCCCAAAAATGTCTCGTTGCTTTACTTGAGTGACCCGATTAGGTATTTGAATCGAAGGGATCTTCTTGATGGTCTCCCTGATACAAGTTTAGGTAAGAAAAGGAAGAAAGATGCGAATTTCTCATGCTCTTCACGGATCAAAAGTAATGGCTTATTTTGATTGGCGGGACCGTACGTGAAACTAAAGCTATGCACTCAGATATAATAACAGGTATAGATCCTAGAGTTGGTATTCTTATAGCCCATCCAGTTATTCTGTAAGATGATGGACAATGTTGGAATTAAGAAGAGACTATAGCAAAGATTTACGGCGCCAATACATGACTTTCAGCTCCCGGATCAGCGCTCCACGAACTATAGTATTGTTTGGGTGCTGCGGTGGCCGAAGAAAAAGCATTGGAGACATGAGGAACGACAAGAACCTGGGCGTTCTGAAGGGTGCAGAGGGATGGGTATACTCGTAGGGAGGCGGGCGAGAGGAACTCGGAGGTTCGTAAGAAATGTGGAGGATGCGGGTCAAGAGAGACGAGGCGAATGAACGCCCGGGAATTGGGAAGGGGTCGACGGCGGCAGCAAGGAGGTCATTGCTGTTTCTTCCGAGGTAGTTTCGGGAGGTCGACCGACGAGCTTCCTCTTCTCCGAGTGATGGAGAGTAGGGAAGATTTTAACGAGGTCGAAGGGGGCGGGAGGAGTAGGTGGGATCGCGGTATCGCACGGGATGGCTGGCAAGGATTGTGCGATCTCCAGAGTTGAGATGGGTACAGTGTTCGGAGAAGGAAGGAGGGGGTGGCGGCAGTTTGTAGGGTAAGGAGGGGAACGGGAAATAGGCATCTGGGAAATGAGCGTGTAGGGGTGGCATTAGCGATGGGGTGGATAGATTGATTGCCAGATAACTGACTTTATTAGATCGAGGCCAGACAATATAAGGGGTGTATCTTTGCTCCACCGGCGCCGCCAATTTCATGGGCCGACACCCGCCAGCAGATCACTAGACGACCGTTGCTCCGCAGTAAGTCGACAAAAGTTATTTTAATTCATATTTTTTTAAAGTACACTGAGTTTTATGAATGTCAATGTTGCACCAGTGAGAATCAGTCACATTTCTTATGTGTCACAGTAAAATTCAAGGTTAGGGCAGTTGCTACCCTTTTACTTCATCCTTTTCATTTCATTCCATTTTATATAAACATTAAAATGGCGAACGTCAATTGAGAGTTGTTATCGAATATTAATTGATAAAAATATTAATTCAATTCAGTCCATAATTTCACCCAGGCGTTCCTAGGCAACATGGGTTGAGAAACACAGGTGTTTGTTGCATAAGGATGTGGTGTTTCTACTAGCATATAAGCTTTCTGGTTTTGAGGAAGAAAAATAAAGTAAATCTATAAGGCGAGTTTTTAGCGTGGTAATTTAGCCATTTTAGTAAATGATTAGCAGAAAGAAATGAAGGTACAAATGAAAATTCCTGCCGTAATTGTTACTTCTGCGCTTTTGAAAGTAAAAACGGTAAAAATTTAATTGGTTTGGAAAGTGTGAAACGGTGGAATCGTTTTAGGATTGGTATGAAGTATGAAGGAACTCTAAAAAGGATTGAAGTGAGGATATAGAAGGGCTAGAATGGAGGAATGAGTTTACGAGAGTGGACAGTGGGGATGCGAAAGATTACTTTTACAAGCGGAACGTCTTTTACAGAGATTGAAGGCGAAGAAATAAATGGTACACGGAATAGCCTTCATTGTGCGGCAATATAGTATGTGGGATTTTTATGGGAATTGCGACCCACGAGTACAATTCATAATTCAATATAACGATGCGTGCTTGACATGCTGGGGATAGGGCATCGGATTTGGAGGAACCTGACGTAAATATAACTTTTAATGAGATTAACAGTCGTTGAAGTGTTGGAAATGGAAAAATTATGAATATGTAGGTGTGCAATTTTTCTCGCTATCTCTTTTGAGTCAAAGATCTTAAAATGATAAAAAATTTTTGTAGAATGGAAATAAAATCTCTTCGCTACCATAATTCCAATCGAAATCATCTTGGCTGCTTGAAGGCTGGTTAACATTATAAAAAGATGAAAGAGAGCAGTGAATTGCATCAATGTTTTCCTTTGTCCCTCAGAAAGAATTCGAACCCAAACATCCTTGCAAATTTGGTGAGTTCGACGCTCATCGGTCTAACATGACCGCAAGTGGCATTCTTGCTCTTTTACTATTGTTCATGTGCATAAATCTACTCCCGAAAACTAATCTCTCCATGTTCAGCGTTTTTTTCTACTAGGCTTTGCGAGTTGTAGACGAATGGCGTGACTGCATCCCCGCTATTTGTTTTTAAAGCACAGATCAAGAAAAAAAATGAGATTGCAGCGGAGGTACGTTGGGGACGGGGGGTATTTAAGGGGTTGGGTAGGTGGGGATTCGAAGGGATTAAGAAAGACGTGGGATGAGGAAGAGGAAAGGTTGAATGGACGCGAGCGAGTGGGTGGGAAAACGTGGGGTTAGAGGACTGATGGGGAGAGAATGGGGGGTTTGGGGGTGGTTAGGGTGAACGATGGTCTTGATGCGAGGCATGGCTAGAGATGGGCTGGCGGGCCGGCGCCTGGAATCGGTTGGAGACGGGATTTGGTGAGAGGGAGGAGGCGGGCGTAGAGGGTGTAATTAGGTGGGCCGCTTTAGCGGGCGGGGGAGGGGGCGGGAAGGGCTGAGATAAAGGAGGGCTGAGGCGGGGATGGCTGGTTTTCAGTGGGTGGAGAAGAGTTGGGGCAACTTGGAAGGAATGGGCGGTTGCGAGGGGAGGAGGTGTGTAAGCGTAGTAGTAGTGGGTGCGGGGGCGTGGATGCGCATGGGGAGGTGGGTTTGTGATGAGGTTGGAGGGAGGGGACTCGGGGCGGCGGGTGGACGAGAGGGAGGAAGCGAAATGCGCATAGGTGAGAGAAGAAAGGGGTTGCATTAGTGGGGAACGAGGACGCAAAGTGGAAAAGGGGTGAAATTGCTGGGCTGAGAGGGAGGTAGGTAGGTAGAGAGGGGAGGGAGGTTGAGAGTTTTGCGGGTGGTTTAATGGGTGGTGGAACCGGAACCGCGTGGGAGAGGCTAGGATTGGAGCGTGTGGGGAGGTAGGTTGAGGGGAAGGAGGAGCGGGGGGATGCGAAGCCATGGTTGGGGCGGGAGGTGGCGGAAGAGGAAGGGGTGCCCGTCTCGGGTAAATAAAAGAGGCAAGCGAATAGGCGAGGAGGGAAGCCGCTAAACATTCGGGAAATATTAATGAGATTCCGCAATAGGAGTGAGGCGGGAGGAAAGAGAAAGAAAGAATCCGAGACAGAAAGGGGAGGGCTGGAGAGTAAGGGGAGAAAGGATGGAGTGTTGGGTGGGGGATGAGACGAGTGGGATTTTGAAGGGGTTGGGGGTAGGGCAGGGAATGGGGGTGGGCGTGGATTGAAAGGGGGCTAGGGGGACGGGGTAAGGGAGGAGGGAGACGGCACTGGGGGTGGATTGGGCTTTTTAGTGGGATTTGGCGAAAACGGGGGAGAAGGGAATTGGATGCGGAATAAATTGATACGTTCGATTTGATCGGGGAAAGAGGGTCCTTTCGGGAAGGGGTTTTGGAGAGTTTGGCGACGATTCGAGGAATAATAAGGGAGGAAGAAGGTGGGGAAGGGGGTTGGATGAGGTGTGGAGTTGGAGCACGAAGCAAAGTTTCCTCTTCCTTATTTTTCCCTTGTATTAATTTTTTCCCGGAATAAAAATAGAACTGGGGAATTAGAGGGAGAAGAAAAAAGAGCGGGCATTAAAGATAACGAGGGATTGGGAATGCGATAGATTGGGAGCAATAAGGACTCCCTTAGGTCGCGATGGTTTGGCGGCGTGTCCAGTTAGGGAGTTGTGCGTCCCGCTCGCAGCTGTCCCTCGTTCGATTCCGTAGATTGGTGTTAGGCTTTGGGAAAAGAGAGTGAAGGGAACAAGGAGACGGGAAGGAAATTCTTGACCCTCTTGTCTTTGACCTTTTCCCCTTCCTCCTTCCACTCTACCTCGGTTCCCCCGTTCACGGTTGGTTGGAGAGAAAACAAGCCACGGCACTCTCCGATTTGCAAGGAGCCGAGAGATAAGTGCGACTCCCTGGCGTGTTTTTATAAGAGTAGGCTAATGTGGGCCTCGGGCTATACGTCTTCGTTAGCCCTTTTCTCTTGCTTTTTCCTCCTCTCTTTTTCTACCCATCTTCCCTCTCTCTTTATTACCGTCTATGAAGTCTTCAAATGTTTACGTAGTTTTCATCAGCATAGATTTCGCCCTGAAGAAATGTTATCATGCATCAAACTGCCTTGGAGGGGGCTCTAGGAACGTTCCAAAAATTGCTTGCCAACAGGTTTAAGAATTGGTATTCATTTGAACTCCTGCGTATTGGTTTCAAGTAAATTATATCCTGTCTTATCAAAATATGCAACGAAGACTAAAGAGGATTGAAATTGCAATATCTATTAGTGTTGTTGGAATTCACAACGCAAAGGGGGACGAGAAGCTTAAAATTTTGAAAAATGGCCGAAAACGATAGTTATTCAATTAGTCTCTTAAGTCAATGAAAATTGGTGTGAATGGAATGATTTATAATTGACATTGTAAAATTGTCATAAAGCTGCCTCTGTATTTGATATTAATTTAGTGGTTAGTACTTGTATATGATAATTATCTGTTTCCGAGATGAAATATTATTCACGCCGCAGAAAAAAATTGAAACTATAAATGTTATAAAGTTTGATGATTTTAGGAAGCATAAAGTGACAAAGTCAATTAGGAAAAACGATAACATATAGTTGATATTTGTACTCACATTGCTTCAAAAGATTTTATATAAGTAAGTATAATATTTTTTCTGCATATTTTATTGCATGGTGTTAGTAAGCTCTAAATATAGTAAGTAGTAGAAGTAAATACACTCTCTAATTTTTTATTTAAACTTCACTTTTCAAAACCATTCAGTCTTTAAAATTAATAGCTCATTGGGATTATCCCTAACTCTCAATTGGTATTGCAAATGGATTCCAAATGTATACTATATTTGAATGTTTAAATCATGAGAAAAAGGCCCATGTGCATGCAAAGAAAGTTCCTAAGGTAGAATTAGTTGAAAGTTCGGCGCAGGACGATCACCATGACTGAATATAGCCAAGGTTAACTAAATTAATCGGACTACTTGTAACAAAGCATTTTGCGGAAATATAGGTTCCTTTTTCATCAGTTTATATTTTGTGCAGTTATTTCAATATGCAGATAAAAATATGAATTACTTTTGGTGATTGTTTCTCTACGAATGATGGGTTACCGTTTTAGTCATTCATTTCAAATATCAGCAGACTATACAATCCATTTCCAAAATAGGACTTTTCAAACTTTCAAGCTTGTTACATAAAAATATGGTACATAAATGAAAAATGCCGATTCAATGACGAAATAATTTGACCTTAAACTTTTCTGTTCATATATTTACGTTTAAATTTTTTATATTCAGGTGTTTTATTTTAATATTAACCTACCACGGAGCATATTCAAGTAAAGGAATATTTCAAATGAATTCACACAAGTATTGCAACAAGATTCTAAAATTTATTTTTGTACTCGTTTCCACGAGTGAATGGATAACATTTTCTATATATGATTCATCAAATATTTACCTCCAAAATAAAGAAATTCCACCGCATATAATTGTTGATCTGTTTTCAGGCAGCCCGTATTATCTCAAAAATATTTTCCAAAGGTGCATTATGATGCGTTTTTTATTGAGAACTAAGAAGCAGGAACATTAATTTTGAGTATTCAGTTGAAGGTAAAGCTTTTGTTGTAATGTGGTAGAGCCAACAGAAAAACCTATGAAAAATTCTCGGATTGAGAGAGTGATTAAACATGGCATATCGGGAGCCGAAGAAGATAGATGAACAAAAGTGAAAAGTGATTACTTAAGCGCTCCTAAAAGTGTGTGTCCCGGACAGCTGCCATCGTGCTTTCGCTCTTATCTGCCATGCCACCGGAGTTTCATCATCACTGTGTTCCATCGCATCTCATGTCAGCATAAACGATTTCCGCGGTTAATAATAAGCGAGGACCAGGGAGGCGGAAAATGAGAGGGGAGGGGCCGACGGGTTGCGGGGATGAGAGAGGTGGAAGAGGAGTGGAGTGATGAAAGGACGGGAGAATGTGTAAGGAAAATGGAACTACGCACGGATCATATGTTTTGACGATAATGAAATGGAGTGCGGGTTTAGGGTGGATTGGGGGTTTTGGGAATCGCGGAGGAATGTGATAGGTGGGTCCCATGGAGAGAATTGGTGGAGAGCGGAGGAGGACTAAGAGGTGGGACGAAAACGGAGGGAGAAGATGGACGGTGAGAGGAAGGGTAGATTGCTCGGCAGGATGAAGTCGGAAAGGGAACGGAGATAAGCAGGGTTGAGGTGAGCGGAAAGGAGAGGGTTGGGGGTGACAGGAATGGGAATGATTTTATTGCAGGCAATTTCGTAAAATAGATTTTCCGAAGATCATTACAAAATACTCAGGGTCTCATTGTAATTCAGTATATTACACCATAATTTAGAGGCGCTACGGAAGTGGATATCATTACCGCCAAACGTGTACGAAGGAAAGAGAGAGATGGTCTTAGTTCGGTGGGTAATGTGCTCCCGCAATCAACTCCGTTTCCACAAACTTCCCCTCCTTTGGCACGGACGACCTGATGGCAGTTTGATGATTGCAATTACTGCACTTCGGAGCAAAAAGACGTCATTCGTCAGTGCTCACCATGAAATCAAGTAACATTTCCATTACTTATGGGAAATCAGAATTCGGGAGCAGCAGTTACATAGGAAGACTGTGAGCATAGAGCGTATGGCAATGTGCAATTGCAAGAATGAAAATTAATATTGAGTGAAGGCATCTATGGTGTTTGGTAACTGAGTAACGAGGTCTTTCGTTTTCGTCAATAAATCTTCGTCCCAATTTTTTGCGTATCACTCTTCATCGTTACTCCTTCTCCTTTCACAAATGCATTTATCTTTGAGCAAAAAAAAGGAATTCCTTGAATATTTCAAAACATCATCCAATGCCCTTTCTCGTAAAAAGAATACGTGTCTGAGTCAGAAGTCGATTTCTTCTTTTGCTAGATGGATTACTGCAAGACAAATTTTGGACTTCGATAATTCGGTGCGTATCTGAATGTTGTGCTGGTCAAAATTTTTCAAAGTGTGTTTCTCGCAGCAGGAAGCCTGAAATACAGTTCCATTAAATTCTCGCGTATTTTCTTAACAAACATCCGCATATTTACAACGCTGTGAGCCATATGAAAATAATAGGTTTTTCCCTCTAGGCTTGAAGTTGGGATACTTTTATCTGGATCAAACTTTGACCATGATAGAAAATTTTGACCGTTAAAATTCTCGTATCACCGATGGACTTCAACATTGTATACTCTACCGTGGCGGTACATCCGCGGCTTATCGCAGTCTATGGCCCAGTGATGTCCGCTGGTAGAGCGATGATATGAGTCGTTGAGAATTCGAAAACTATGCCCTGGAGGACCAAGAAGCTTACGTCATGGTTCCAGATCTCGTCAGGATTTAGGTTAAAGAATCATTTTTAAGATAATTTAAAATTCTACGCTCAAGGAGTGGTCATTGAGAGATGCGGAATTATCAATCACCGAGTTCTCATAGTCACACCCCGAGAAATAAGCCCGTGAAATTTTTATCGTTAGGGGATTGTGATACAAGCTTTTTCAGTGTGTAGGATGGCGTTTAATCGATCGGTCGACCCATAAAATTTGATAATCAATACAAGCCAAACACATTTATTGTATTGCACTCTATGATCCTTTGCCTTTTGTTAAGTACTTAGTGTCTAGTTTTCGATCAATATTGTTTTTTCGCCAATCGCATTCCATTTTTGGCAATGCTCGTGAGAAATGTTCAATATTAAAAATTCACTGGCTTAGTTGATATAATTAAAAAAGAAATCATTCAGCGCGGACAGTTAACATAAGATTTTCTCCACAAAAAAAAATTTATTGAGATTGCATGCTCATCTTTAAAAGATGGATTAGGAGCTAAAAATTAGGACTGATGGTAGCGTGGACTTGTGGAAGTTCCTGCATCTTTTGAGCAAATGTGTGGCTACGTCACTTTACTTATTTTTTTCTCCCTGCCCGTATATTATTAATGCTTGCCACGTAAATTTACCATTGATATGAGTGTCTCGTAATGCACACTGAAAAATAGGTCAGGTAAAGCTTAGATGTGTGTTTCAAGGGTCCCTCATCGTTGCAAATGTGGCGCACAGCACTGCACACATTAAATCGTGTTAAGTACTGCGACGGCGCCTAGATTCAGGGACCAGGGGCACCAAGACTTATCTGTCGCGTCAAGATCAGCAAATCCTTCCTTGCCTCTCGCGCTGTGTGCTGTTTGCTCCGTTCCATCACTTGAAACATTCTCTCCTTTCCCTCATTTTGTATTTACTCGGTCAATTCAATGTTCGTCACCATGGTCCCTATAGCGTTGCCTGGCAAGACGCGTGCACACACACACTTACCCACCCACACACAAGCACACACCCGTACTCATAGGTATACCGGGGGATCGCCGGTGGCTCTCCACCGCGCCCAACCTTCTGCCCCAACCAATATCCCGTTTCCCTCTCCCGCGCAATTCCTTCCCCACTCCCCCCGTGCCCTTTGGTGCTCCGCACCGAAGAGAATGCCCCCGCGGGCCCCGGGGATCGATAGTGCCACTCCACCCCGCTCCCACCCATCCTTTCCCGTACTATTTCTCCCAGCATCTCCCGTTCCCAATTACTCGGATCAAATTAGGGCTCGCGAGGAGATATGGCGCCCCCAGGGCCACGAACCCCTCACGACTGACGACTTTTCACCCCCAGCTCTAATCCGATGTCAACTTTGCAAGGATAACCGTATTTTTTCTCCGCAATTTAACAAATATCAGCGTCCCTATCATCCCAAATCACTTCTCTTCATTCAGACCTTTAGGCGTATATACAGGTATACGATATATTCAGCGATCCTGTATACGATATATTCAGCGGGTCGAGTAAAATACTTTGATATCAATAACTCTGCCATCCGATCCATCATGAAGAAATCACATTCGAAATCACAGGTAAAATTTTTGTTCGCCCATTTGGTAATTTACGTTGAACAACAAAGACAACTCAGGGAATTTAAGCTTAGTAAGGTGGAGTGGTATTTAAAGTAAATGGAATCGAATTCTATATGATTCACCTATATTATAATTGCCACAATGCTTCTGTCGCCACAATGGAAAGGGATATTTAATATTTCATTAGTGTTTTCTCTGACCTCTGAAAAAAACAAGTTATGACCGTCTGGTTGTTAGAAGAAATATAAACGTATATCATCTTTCATCATTGAGCACTCAAATGACGTCCGAGTTAGGGTGATGTCTAATTGAAGATTAAGTTAAAGATATAAAACTGCTGGTAAAAGATGCATCCCTTTTCAACAATCATTCATCGTAATGATGAAGTTTTTTGCGACCCCAGATAAAACTCCGGATTTATTTTCTTTAAAAAACTCCGTAAGATATACGTTTAGGCCATTTACCGGATGCAGGGTTAAAATACTTGAAATGAATAAATCCACCACTTTCCCAGATATTTAACGGCTCTTTTGACTGAAGAAGACTCTCCACATTTTTTTACTCATACGTATCCTCATTCAATTTCCTTTTCTTACCCTGGTATCACCTCTGAATGGGATGTTTAAGTACACATTAGATGGGTTTTGCTGAATTGAAAATGTCCTTGTTTACCGTCAATTACTTTCTTCTCCATGGCGGTGAGTGACTAAGGGTGAGTGGCTATAGATATAGCATAGCATCAGCCCCATCTTGTCGCTGCCCTGTCCAAATCCGAAAGAGTATTCTACCACTCCCTTTGCCTTGCGATGCATTTTTCTATTATTTGAACGTTCACATCAGAGGTTAAATACTGTTATTTTCAGCGGGTGAACCGCGGAGTCGTTTTTTTGTGTTGGTTTGAAATTCACAATTTTTTTGTGAATCCAAATATTGATTCTTAAGAAAGTATTAATATACGCCATTTAATAATCATAATTATCAACATATTGTTCAAAATTGTCGTAAGCATTTATCTTTCCACTCTGATGTTCTGTGAACTGTTGCAAGCGGATGGGACTCTCTCCGCATTTTATACACCGTTCCACAATATCCTACTGTATAATATATGTAATTTAATTAATATTGCCATTTACAGAATATAGTTGAAATATTTTTTAAACGTTCGTTTGATTTGATAGGTGAAAGAGTGTGCCTTTGATGACATTTTCATTTAAAAATAGAGATGTCATTTTTAATAGAGTAATAAGGTTATATAAAGCATTGAAATAACAACATTTTCATTGATTTTGTTTATATTTGCAAAAATAGTGTTAATTTGATTCAGTATGTATGTAATTACATAAATTATTCAATTATAGATTTATATGCTGTATACGTTATTAGGAATTAATTTTTCCCTACTGCAATTTGAAATGACATTCGATAAAGAATTTGCGGGAGCCGGATGGCATAATATTTTAACTTCCCAATGAGAATATATTTGCTCGTTCAAAATAAGTTGGAAAAATATTTATTTCATGAACATTATAAAATATAACTGAATAATTTATTTAAAATTCAAAGTTAACCGCTATGCGTTCAATTTCGGGGATGCAGAGCAAAAATATTCAATAATAATGCGTCAATTTCCTGTTTTGAGAGATTATAACGCTTCATTAAAAGTGTTCTTCTCAACGGTAAACTCTCTTTTGTTCTTCATTTTTTAATTGTATATGCCTGTGGTAGTGAAATGTTAAAGAGTTTTATTTAAATTTTTGTTATTGGAAAAAAGAGTAACGCTCTTGCCTTTTCCTGTTCACAATTAGATTATATCGTATAGGCAAAAAATAACGCTGAAAGGAGTGAATAGTTAAAACTATTTCTTTAAATAAATGTATTTGGGCTTAAATGTAATATGTAGTGACGAATAGAATGGTTTGAGGCATCACTTTGTTGAACCGATTCATATCGGAAAAGAAAATACTTTGTTCTTCCACACATATTTTATTATGCACGACCTAGGTTTCGACTTACAAAGTCATCATTAGGTGAAGTACGGAGGACACACAGCTTTACATACTAGCCAGAAAAGAGGTTGGTGGAGTTGCTGGCAAAGGGGGAGGAGGGGAAAGAGAAGGGAAACTGGTGTGGGTGTGAGTCGAAACCTAGGTCGTGCATTGTTAATTATATATGTGGAAGAACAAATTATTTTCTTTTCCGATGTATAGTGACGAGGTTAAAATTTATTAATTTTTTGCCTCTAGGTTTGACAATATATCTTAACCATAGATCCGATCGCGTGACGTCCGTCATTTTATGAATTCTTATGGAAACGTTAAATATGAAATAAGTATTGATCTGAAAATCAGGATATAGATATCCTTTTTGGTATTGATCCGGTTTTTAATCCAGCTAAGCAGAATATTTTTGGTTACATCCCTCCTTCGCGATGTACATTTAGTCATTTAAAGCGATGTTTTTATTGAGGATTTGAAGAGTTAAAATATTCATAAATAAACGCATAATCTCCCTTTTTAGGGTATGCTAAGTCCAAATATCTTATTATAGGAAGCCTCATCTTTTTTTCTAAAATGTTGCATATTACCCAAACCATGAATACATTTTTTACTTCTGCCTAAAATACATATTACTTCACACACAACCTTCCGTTCGAGAGGAATCTATAATTCTTCTGCAATAGAATATTTTTGATGACAGTCTTTAATGATTTTCTCTGTTTATACCTTCTCAAACCATTTGCTCTTCTCATCGCCTCATACATCTATTTACATGTATCTCTCGGGATTCGACTCATTAATGCATTCTGAATTGTTAAGCCTGCTAGGCATACATCATTTGTACTCAAAATAAAAATAAATATCTAAACACACCACTTTTTTTGAAATACACAAGTTTCCACACCACATTTTTGACATTTAAATGTGTAACCTGGCATATCAAGTTTCACTTCCAAACGATAAAGTGTAAAATGATAAATGTTATGAAAAAGTTAGTGAGTTGTTACTACGGTTTAATTTGGCCATATTTAGTATCTGCGGCAAATATCTGGGGTCCATAGAAGAAAACGATGATTAAGGAAAGAAGTAAGGTTCATAGAAAATCCACCAGATTTGTAAAAATTTGATACGAAAAGAGAAGAAGGGTGATGGGTATGCTGCAGGCAGTACGTTGGGGAGCTAGATTCTCCAAGTGCGTAGAGTGTTTAGAATTTTAAAAAGGTATGGAACACATAAGTTTCCTTGGGAGACAGAATAAACTGTTATGGTTCTATAAAATTGGGGTAGATTTAACCACCAGGATAGAGAGATAAACACCGTCACCGACGCATTCAAGCATTCGTTCTTTTCTTGCATTTAACTCAATTATAATTAATTCGAACTCGAGTGTCCGAATAAATGAGGTTAAAGACAACTCCTATTATAAAGTCAAACACCAATTATTACGTGATGAATATAGGGCACGAAGGCCCCATTCACCAGTGTTGGATGGGATAATTAAGGACCACTCCACTAAATCCCCCATATTCCTTAATTATCCCATCCCTAACCACACTGCCTCCCACGACGATTCTTTCGATAATTGTTTCTCTGTATCGGTAATTGAAACCCTTCCAAAATCTGCAAAGAGCAGAGAGGTGAGAGCACACGAGATGGTGCATATCTGGGTGCTCCAGTCATTTAAACCTCCCGGATTGAACTCAGCTCACAGAATGCATCCAATAGCCGCCTACACATCCCCGCCTTCACATTCCCTCCTACCCCCTTATCCGTTTTCTATTTTCGTCCTTTACCTCTCACCCTATATATATATACATATATATATATATGTATATATATATGTATATAAATATGTATGTATATATATATATATATATATATATATATATATATATATATATATATATATATATATATATATATATATATATATATAAACACTTTTTAAAAGTCTCACGGACGTGAATAATAATGTATAACACTTAGCACTAGTAGACACAGAAAAAACTCACAAAAAAGTGACTATTTTTCGAATTTTCGGTGGTCGTGGCCACCTTTATCAAGGAAGAGAGGGACAGAACTGAAGGGAATACGAGAGCTGGAGTGATGGATGGAAGGGGAAGGTGGGGAAACAATTCGGAAGTGATGGGTTTGGAGGGGCAGCGTTAGAAGGGTGGGAAAATGTAGAAGGTGATGGGGGTGGAGGAGGGATGAAAATATGTTTGGAGCAGGGTAATTAATGCCTAATATTGATTCCTGGCCAATTCCAGGTCTCCAAGAGCCAGATGAAGGACTGCTTTAATGTCTTGAGTTTCAGTGGAGGATCAGAGGGTGGGAGGGATGCTAAGATGGATACACTATAGCATTTATCAAAGGGAGTGTTGTGTTCGGAGGCGTGTTTGGGGATAGGGAGCATATCAAATAGTGAAGAATTCTTGCATGAGGCTCGGTGGTTGTTAATTCTAATATTAAGGGGTGTGGTACACTGCCCAATATAATAGGCAGGGTAAAGTTGGCACTTCAGATGGTACACTGCATTGCTAGATGTGCAAGTAGAGGAGGGAATTGGTGGGAGAGGGATGGGATTTTGGTTTTGAAAATAGGGCATGTTTTGCATCTAGGTTTATTGCATGGCGTGGGATTGGTTTTGGGACGGGTTGGGGATTTAAGGAGTCAATTGGTTGATTTGAGGAGATCGGATAGGTTGGCGGGGCGTTTGAAAGTAACAACGGGACATTTGGGAAAAAGGTTGGCGGTGGCATTATGATTTTTGATGATAGGGTAGAGGTCTTTTAGGATTGAACGTAGCAATTCTAAGCCGGGGAAGTATGTGGTGCAAATTGAAAGAATGTAATTAAATAATATAGTTAATAAACAGCAATACTTACACTGTGATAGTTGCCACCCATATCACACCAAACGATCCATTCCTTACTGCCTGTCCATAAGAGGATACAGAATTTGCAATGACCCTGATTCCCTTGATAATTTCCTTTCAAATCTACACTGTTCCTTCCTCAAACGAGGTTATCCCGAATCCCTCCTGAACAGAAGAATCCGAAAACATGCCTACACTCCCAAACCTTCCTCCGCAGCGGAACCCCACCCTCTTTCACCTGGTTTAAATCCATATTGAAATGCTTCATAAACTTGTTTATCACCCCGGGCTGCTTCATCATCTCCTGGTGAACGAAACATCCATTGCCATTGCCTTTGGGTAATTCAAAATGACATTATTAGCACAAAATAAATGTTATTTTAAAATATGAATCGACAAATAAAAACAAAGATGAAATGCGCAGATGAATTTTATCAAATTTTGTATCCCAGTTTTGAAAATATCCGATATTATCGAGCGCTGAGTTTCGTTCACATGTACAGGTATATGAGAGAATTTTTAAATCATCATATTTGGAAAAAATAGTATTGACTGTTTGGACCTGTTTTTCCTCTCATTGCCTATTTTAATTTGACAGAAATGGAAACAGTAAAATAATTAGTTGATATGGTTTAATAAATAACTGAAATTCGAATTGTATTCATTTAATGTATTCGAAGGATGTCCGTCTAACCTTTGTATGCCGTTCCACATTGTTGAAGCTCCGTGAGATTAAAAATCAATTTTGGGGTCGCAGAATGTTGCTGGATATTGCATAAATAATCGCAAGAATATTTTTCATGGCGTATTGTTAAAGAATTTAGTTTTCTGTCGAGTTATTTACAGAGTGAATAATTGCAATTATAATTAATGATTTTCCAGATTATTTAAATATTTGATAAATGAAAAAATATGTATGTTTTTCTCTGTTTCTTTGATGCACTAATTTTTACAATTCCACTTTTATTAAATTAAAAATGTATTTAAAAATTGCAATAATGTTAACAATAAATTCTTATTTTTTGCTAATAGATATTTCTTAAAAATTAGAAACCAGTGGGTTATTTCAAAACGTTTTATATTGATCAGGACTGTTAATTCAACATTATTTCCTTTTATTTATTTTTTCAATGATTTATGGTACTTTTTGGTCATTTTTCAATTTGGGTCCATACCTGCTTTTTTATTTTAAATGCGTCAGTATTATTTTATGCCAGAATAGTTATATATTTTACCGAACCACATTTCATGGTCGACCTTAAATCAACTGAAATCGTTCAGTGAAAAAAATGTTTCCACATTGAGAATGGTTTAAGTGCACACCGGGAAAGCAATAAGGACTTGTTCGTGATCGTTTACGGATAAGTTAGCAAGAGCTGAAGAAATGACTTATTTTGAAATATTTTATATTTGGTTCTTGATTACAATATAAATCCTGAATTCCTTTATACCATTCTATGAGGGTAATTGAAAATTCCTCGGTATGGAATTGAAATAAACGAATTATCTCATTGAGACCCTTTTAATTTCAATGTAGTCCCCTTGTAAATTAATGCACTTTGTCAAACGATGTTCCAACTATCTCGAAAATTAGATTCCTTCTTGCCTGCAAAATACCCGTCTATTTCGGCTATTAGCTCTTTGTTTGAGGAAAATCTCCGTCCACCGAGGAAAATTTTGAGTTCGAGGAAGAAATGAAAATCTAATGGAGCCAAATGGGGCGAATAAGGTGGGCGTGGCAAATATTCGTATCTGAGTTCACGTATTTTTGCCACGGCTACGTTACTTGTGTGTGAACGTGGATTGCCTTCATGAAATATTCATGATCAAATTCTTATTTGCGGAACTTTTGCGGATTTTTTCTTGTATCTTTTGCTATTATTTGTCTAGGAGATCACGTGGTATTGTTCAATAATTATTTGACCAGTGGGTAGATAATCTGTCAGCAGAATCCCTTTCGTATCCCAGAAAACTGAAGCCACCACCTTTCCGGCCGACCGTATTGCCTTTGCTCTGTTTGGTAGTGGTAAATCAACATGTTTTCACTGCTTTGGCTGCTATATTGTCTCTGGGGTGCAGTAAAGAACCCAAGTTTAATCAATTTTTGGCACAGGAAATCGTGTTAGTTGCTCTTAAAACGGGTCAAACTTTTCCAAGAAACTGCGGGAGATGCCGCAACAGTAACTTTTAACGGAGTCATCCCAAAATTTTAGAGTTTAATAGGACGCGTCGATAGCTTAACTGGCTAAAGCACTCGGCAGGACATCAAGGGATCCGGGTTCGAATCCCGGTCAAGCCAATGATTTTTACACTCTAAATTAATTGCTTTGAGGGTCAAAATTTTTTCGGAAATTTCCATTACAATGCGTTTGTGATCATGCGTCAAGAGTCGCGACACCCATCTGGCAGATAATTTTCTCATATCCAACTCTGCTGTTAAAATGTGATATGCCTGTTCAGATAATTTCTCGCACTTTCACTCGACGATTCTTTATGACGATGCCTTCACTTTTGCAATAATTTCTCGGTGTAGTAACACATTTTGGCCAACAACTCCGCGGATCATCATCTAAGCTGTCCTCACTTAACTTAAAATCGTTTTTCGACTAGGCAACAAATGAATATGAAGAAACAGAGCCTCCCAGAGTGTTATGAATGTCGGCGTGAATTTATTTTGATTTCATACCTTTCTATAAGAAGTATTTTATCACTGCTCAAGTCTCAATTTTTCATCTTCACAAATCACCGCACGGGAACAGCAACAGAGAGGCTCCCGCACCACAGATCTATTCCCAGAACACTGATTCTTTACGAGTATACTCATAAAGAGTTACCTTTTACCTCGCGGTACCGCTGACATCGGGTGGCGATTCCGAGAACCAGTCAGATTACCCTCGTATTTATTATTATATAAGGTCATACGTTTTTCGCTCAAACGATACTCGGAAACATGGTTCGGAATTTCATTTTCTTAGTTAATAAGTTTTTTATCCCTGCGGATATGGCGACAAACCTATATCCTTGCTGGTCATTCAGGAATAGTAGAAATTATGGAAAAAGCTGAGAATATCAGTGGAGTGTGTCCAAATAATAATAAATTACTATAAAATTGAAAAATATAATTAGTAGCGTTCCTGCGCCTTTTGTGTTTCCACACAATAGTACAATTGTTTTGTTTCGGTGCATTTCATTTCGACGATTGTTAAGCATCAACATATTTTTACCTCTGTAATTAGCTGTAAAAAATTGAAGTTGAAAAAAAATTTATATGAAGTTTTTATTTTGAAACTACATAAAAGAGATTTCCCATTTACAGGCAATTAACCATGCTCCATGTGGGGATTTGCCTTTAATTAGAAGCAATAATATCAGGTTAATGTAATTAGTTTCAAATTTGTGCATCAAGGCATTTGATCACACTAATAAAAACCGCCCTAGTTACGAGATTGATGCATTACAAATATGCTGTTATCGTTCAATTAAAAATTTCTGGGTTTTAATTTCGCAAAAAGATATCATTTTGTACGTGTTTTCTGCTATGCAAATGTACGCGTAGATCAAACAGCGAGACGTTTTATATTTACGCTTAACATTTGGGTGAAGCCAGGAGGTGACCCAAATAGAGACTCATTCTTTTGGATCATTCATTACACATTCTTCTTCATTCATTGGGAAGCGTTAATTTTTGTAGATTTGATGGAAATTAGAAACATTATATCATAAAAGCTAATATCGTACGTAAACATTGATAGATATTTGGAAGTCTTGACGACTAATGCCCTCATGTATTTTAATAAACGCATTTATTGAAAATTCGATCAAAACTCTTATTTTAAATGTTGTATTACGATCGACGATTGAAACTTGAAATGGTCTTTCTAATTTACCTAAATAGACCTAGTTCGTGATTTAAATGTATAACCGAGTATATTGACTAGCCTCAAAATAGCTTCGTAAAAAACTTTGTGGTTCCTTCAACTCACATAAAAGGTGGAGTAATCGTGGAAATAAGTTTATATTTTTATTTTTTTATTCTCCAATTGTCTTGCAATTAAGTCTTTGCTTAGGTTTCTTAGGATGCGAGTCTTCTAATGTTTTTTCATTAAGGGTAGGATGGTTATTAGCGTCAGCCTGAAATTAGAGCGAACTAAAGTGACAGATAAAAACTTAGTGTGGGAATTGGCCACCCTTTTAGGGAAACTTTTGGAGGTGTCAGCGATTCCATGCGATGAATTTGACACTTTCTGAAGCACGAAAACGACAACCAGGTGTAAGCTTCATTAAAACTGAATAATTATACCAACTACGAGAACAGAACCTTAATACTTATTGTGGGATACCCGGGAATCTAAGTGCGACAAATATACTCATCCGACTTAAGTGTGCTAGTTCAACTTGCTAATGCCTGAAATTAGAAATATCTTTAACTTTTGTGGGTTTTACATCAGCCTGGACTTGCTAAGGATTTAAAATTACAGTAACGATCGGGTAGTGATTATTAAATTTCATTGCCTGACAAATTCAGAAAACATCATGTTCTTATTTACTCGGGAAAGAGTTTTTTTTCATCACTCTTTTGACTGAAATTAACTTTTTTATATCGTTATCCCAAGCACTTTCTCTCCTGAAGCCAAGTGGCGGCCGTAATTAGACGGCGAATCCACCAAACCGTGGTTATGTTTTCCCGTCTTCGTCACCGACCATCCACTCGAGAAACCTAGGTCGATGATTTGCGAGCTTGGAGCTTGTGATCAATACAAAAAAGCGTATCTTTTGCGGTGGTGGTAAGATGACTGGGCGAAAAAAAATCAAGGGAACGCCGCTACCGGTCGCCGTAAGGTCATCCGAAAAGAGTCCCCTGGGCGCAGTTGCCTGCGCTCGGTTAGCCTTGGGATCGGCTGCGAAAGAGAAGGAAAGGAGGTTTAATGTCGTGAGAACGTCACGCCCTGCGCTGATGGATAGGACATCGCCAGTTTTCCGTCAACCCTTGTCCTTATTCCTCTCCCTCTACCGTCCGACATCTTTCACCTCCCTCCTAACCTCCTCGGTTTATCTCGTCACACTACGGCCGGGACGACACGTGTGTCTCGGAACTGTCGTCTTTAAGCTCTAATTGCCATCGCCGTTATTAGTGAACGGAGAAAGCATGTAGCTGGGAAACGGCAGTGAAGAGAGAGAGAGCGAGAGGTAGTGAGGGGCAGAGGGGGAGAGAGGGGGAGAGGTGGTGGCGGAAAGGGAAAGAGGAGGTGGCTTAATGATTTGAAAAGAGTGGGCGAGAGAAAAAAAAGAGACGGGGGAGGTAGAAAGAGTGAGTGAGCGAGAGAAAGATGGGAGAGAAAGATGGAACAGGGTCGGTAGATGAGGAGAAAGTAATGGAGATGGGTTGGATGAAAGGGAATAAGGAAAATGGAGGAATGGAATGAGTGTTGGATGTAACAAGGGGGATATGAATGGAGGAAATGTCGAGGTGAAACCCGTATAACGGGTGTAGATAAGGGACCTCCTTGCACGGATGAATGGATTGAATTGAGAGTCCTCCGGCGTGCCGACAATAGAGTTATTTACGTCTAGCGTGTCACAAAAAGTAATCAGAATTAGAATCATTCATTTAGTTGGAGCATTTCAACCCCAAAAATGTGCACCTGTAATGGACTAAGCATTGTCAAAATTGAAGGTGGAGTCTGGGGTCACCTCGGTCATTTTTTGTGTGAAGCGCAGAAAAAATCACAATTGAATATGCAACTAATTTTTGAAGCAAACTTCGCCGTTTTTTAGGGCATTCAGACATTTAGTTTTACTTATTTGGGGCATTTTTTATCCATGCGAATATTGAATGAATATTTTCAAAAACTTCGCCAAAATGTTACTAATTTGTCATTAATAACATTAAGAGGAAATTACGTTAATATGTGAGTGTATACAAAACGTTTCCCCATAGTCTACTTATATCCCTCAACAAAGAATCCAGACTAAGATAGAGATTTCACCTTCTGGGTAGGGCCGCCGGGACATAAGGGTGGCACTTGGATGCCCCTTCTCTGGCGGTGCCCAGACGTGCCCCAACTGAAAAACAGAATAAACATTCTAGAAAGGATAGAGTACCCGAAAAAAAACTTGTTCCCTCGTTATAATTTGAGCAACGCGAAATGTAAACTCGTGGTCGGATGAAAAACAAAATAAATTCCTAAAATCACGGAGAGTGATACGCAATGCCTGTTTCAATCAACGATTGAAGTGGAGGAGATGGGAGACCACAGAAAGAGCTAACGAACGCGGCTGGACGAACTAACTGGGGAGAAAAAATTAGATATAATGCGAAACTCCTTTCCCGCGAAGTAAATATCTCAAGAGGGATGGGAATAAAAGAGATGGAGGATAGAAGAAATAAGAGAACACGAGTGTCGGAAACTTTGAGGAATATGACACGGCGGTGGATAAGGGGAGGGAGAGGGGTAGGATAGACACAAGCGTACGAAAGAGAGGGATAGAGAGCTCGTTTCTTTGCGCAAAAAAACGGAATGCGGACGAGCGGTTGAGTGTTTGTGTTTGCATTAGTATGCGAGTGATGCAGTCCAGGGGGTGGTTGGGGGTTGGAATGGGGAGGATGGGGGACGGCGGTGTTGCGGAGAGAATGGAAATGGATGGGAGGGAGGGAGATAGATAGAGAGAGAGAGCGAGCGAGCGAGCGAGACAGAGCGAGAGAGAGAGAGAGGAGGGGGTTGTGTGAGGAGGGAGGAGAATCGGGTGTAGGGCAGGACGATGTAGGGAATTGGAGGGGGTTTGGGAATGAGGGGGGGGGTTTTTGGGGGTTGATGGAGGCGTGGGAAGTGCGAACATATTCCGCAAAACGTCCACTACTACGACTGCGTTTATTACTTCACTTACTTTGCTTTGTTATGCGTGGCGGAGATTTTGCCATTCCCTTATTTTCCTCCTCACCCTCCTACTCTCATCACTCTCCCCAACTCCGTCTGCACTTATTACTCTGTAAGCACTGAATCTGAATTCATAATGGCTCATTTGAAGTCTTTTTTTAAAACAATATTCCTGACAGGATCGCTCTAAGAATTGACTTAATCTGCGCAGTGCTTTCAGCTTAGTAATTATCTCAGACACGTTATTACGACAAGAAAAAAAATGTTAAATGGAAAGCAAACGTGTGTACATGGAAACAAGTCCGGAATTCTGAGTTAAACAAAAAAAATTACTCAAACATGTGCCGAATTCTTCAATCCTCTTTCTTGCCTCTCATGAGTGAAGGGCGTGGTGTGGATTAAAAAAATTAATCCTGTCCCTCTATAGCCATTCCAGTGATGACAGAGGGACTGTTTGCTTTGATAGCGTAAGCCAAGTAGCAGCGATCAGAGACAGTTGCTTGGGATTTATTGCATCTGGAAGAGTTAATTTCAGAAATTCTAATTTCCTTTTACAGAGTGGCTTGAGTTACTTTCATGAAAGTAGAACGTACTGTTTATCATATATACATGCATATATATATGCATATATGTGTATGCATATGTGTATGTATATATATATATATATATATATATATATATATATATATGTATGTGTACATATATTTATTCATTCACATAGAAAAAGATACAAGGAAAAGGGATAGGAACACATATAAAAGACGAGCACAGGAGAAGTGGGGAAAGCGGAATTGAGCAGATTACAAGTGCAAAAATATTTTCTTGACCGGAACTTCAACCACGGATCTTTCGGTGCTCTAACCACTTGAGCTATCAAGGAAACCTAACATACACGGAAATCTGGGTGGGTGTAAGCAACCAAGTGCCCCTATTCTTTGGCCAAGAGATGGTGATTAATATACTATATATATTCATATGATTTTCTAGAAGTAGCCCTCCGATATATTTTATTACCAGTCTATCGTTTCCACAATGGTATAAAGTTGTTATATTGGTTTCGAATTAATTGATTCTTGTCGTCTTCTTTTGAACTGATATTTTCCTTTTCCGTCTCTATTGAACCCTTGTACCCCAGAATATATCCAATTAATTTTCTCTTTCTTCATCTATTTCTTTGTCTCGCCAATTTTTTGCCTATGTCTCTTCACCTACTCATCGACAGGTTTCTATTTTAACTACTCGGTCTATGTATCTTGCTTTAACTTCCTCCTTTTGCACTAAAATTCAATCACATTTAATCTTTTTTCTCTTCTTTTACGATCATTTAAATCTCTTACGAGTAAAGGATAAACTTTTTTTTACCTCCAAGGAACTTTTTTTTCCAGGTTGAAAATGAGGGCGAAATTTTCTGAAAATGCTCCAGACTTAAAACTATTGCATCACTCTCTTGATCGCCCTAGGAAACTTCATTAATATTATTTTCTAAAAGTCCTCCATGAAAGGAATTAAAATTGAACCTTATGGTCACTAACTAGGTTGTATTGTCCACTCCAACAGAATTTAATGCTCTTTCACTTCCCATGGATACATGTTTGTGCAAAAGTTTTGGTTCCAAAGCTGTCGAATCGCAAAATTAGTCCTGGCGTTGCATTTAAAGTGGTTTCATGTACAAGCCATGTGTTGGAAAAGTAATCATTTATCCGGACGCTATTTCCATGTTCGTAGCCGAGCAGCTTTTATTCATCAATTCAGCATGTAAAGTTGTAGTATTTGCATTTTTGTTGCCCTGCTTGCCTGCTGAATCACGCCTTAAACACCTGTCCCTACAAATTCAAATCTCGGTGCAATGTCCGTTCACGGATATATTTGAATTCGTGAAACTAACATAATATCGAGAAGTTGGTTCCATTTAGGTGTTACTTGACGGTTGAGTATGTTAATTCACTTGATTAGGACAGGCAGGATCCTGAGAAAAATACTAACCGAAGTGTGAGATTCCTAGCTGTATTACACTATTTAGATCAAAAACATTTTTCAATAAAAAAGTCATGCCGATCCGCTGTTGAGTTTTTGTCTGCAGATATAGAATCTAAACATGAAATTGGCTGAAATATTTCAGTTTGCCTGCGAAATAAGTCTCATTTGAAGAAATTCTACTACATAATTAAACAGCATATTAAGTGAAAAATGTCATACTACCTTGATCAAAAATTTCCCGGAATTTATTCAGAAAATTAAAAATACAAGTTTATTCATCTAAATCTATATTGTCCCCTTCAAAGTAATCCCCATCGACTGCAACACACTTATGCCAGCGCTTGATCCAATCCTGGAAACATTTTTTATATTCGGTTTTCGGTATGTCCATCAGTGCTTCTTGCGATTTTTCCATTACTTCCTCTCGGCTGCTAAAACGCGTTCCCCGTAATGGTTTTGTAACTCGATTGAACAGAAAGAAGTCACAGGGAGCCAAATCAGGTGAATTCGGTGGCTGTTGGATGGTATTTGTTGCATTTTTCGTCAAAAAATTACGAATAATGATAGCACTGTGCGACGGTGCGTTATCATGGTGCAAAATCCACGAGTTTTCTGCCCACATTTCTGGTCTCTTTCGGCGAATTGCTTCACGCAAACGTCTCATAACGCCCAAATAATACTCTTTGTTTACTGTCTGGCCTTCTGGCAAAAATTCATGATGCACTACACCGTTGTAATCCATGAAAACCGTCAGCATTGCCTTCTTTTTTGACTGAAAACGACGTGGTTTTTTTGGTCTCGGCTCATTTGGTGAACGCCATTCACTTGCCTGATGTCTGGATTGCGTGTCGTACTCATAAACCCACGTCTCGTCTCCAGTAATGATCCTTTTGATGAATGTGGGATCGGATTCAGCCTCGAAAATCATGTCTTTTGCGACGTCAACACGGTCTCTTTTTTGCATGAAATTGAGGTCTTTTGGCTCTGCTACACGACGGAAACCCAAATCATTAACCACAATGTCTTGGGCGGATCCATAGGCAATGTTCAAGTCCTCCGCTATTTCTCTGATGGTTAATTTGCGGTTATTGACCAACATTTCTTTTACTTTATCAATTTTTTCACCGACTTTCGATGTCGATGGTCTGCCACTGCGTTCATCATCTTCGATTGACTCACGACCACTTCTGAACCGCTCGTGCCACTGGTAAACGACCGTTTTTTTAGAGAATCGTTGCCGAAACACTTTTCCAACATTTCCAACGTCCGTGCGCCACTAAATCCGTTTTTTACGCAAAATTTAATACAAGTTCGTTGTTGCAAATTTAAATCCATTTCTGAAATTGTAAAAAATCGCCAACACGCACAGAGATAGATGTACTCTTGGCTACGTAACTTTTGCAAATGTCAAGTTATGACATTAAGATTTAAAGGGAATATCAACAACAGATGTACCAATTTAACAAAAAAAACAGAACTCAAATCGGAACGATGGGAGCGCCACACGGTGGTTATTCCGGGAACTTTTTGATCAAGGTAGTATTTTCAAGCGTGAAATTTCACCACACACTACTATTTCTGTGGCAGCGTTGGAGCGTAATGGGAGAACGTTTGAAAATTCAATGTATAGTATAGGTAGGTGATTTTAAATTCTCGTCACGGATACGGTTTTTTTTGCGATTCTCATCACGAAAACTGTGGTCCATGGTGGTACAGAGATAAGCGTGACGCTCCTTATTTTTCGAACGCAGCCGCAAACGCTGAAGGGATTGATTAAACTCATCAATGAGACCACATTTGCAGGAAGGCGGTCCATAAATGGCACCGCAATTTTTTTTCAATCCCGTAAACACTCACTCCCCCTTTGTCACTACCTGTCAAACATTTCTGCACAGTCCAAAAGAACGGCAAAACCGCCAAGCGACCCCTGTTTTCGTTAAAAAAAATTGCAGCGAAAATATGAGGCAATGAACGATCTTGCGTGAGAGATGAAAAAAGCTAATAATTGACAACTTTGGCTCTTAATTAAATCGCTAGTCGATCACTTTTGAAGTGTCGCAAAAATCTGTCGGGATGTCTTTTAAGGATCACCCTTTTCGTAGTTTTTATTTATTTTTTTCCATTTATTTCTCAATCTCTCGCTTAACTATAGTTTATGTTAACCTAGTTTAAGCTCCTGGGAGAAAGAGGGACGAATTTAGCTGTCCATCATTAAATTCCCTACTACTTAGTACTGATTCTGGAAGTCTTAATTGTACTTCTTCATTAAAAAACATTTCATGTCTGCTTTCCTTTTCTGTTAGGTTAAGATTTCATATTTTATTCCTAGTTTTATGTTCCTCCGTCTCGCTAACCACACATCACATTCACTTCAGCCACGTTTCTTATGTACAATAACCAATGAAGGTATGATTTCACTCACCTTTACCGGTCATTGCACATAATACATTTTATACTTGCCCGTTCGGGCAGTCAATGAACATTTCGTCGGGTAATGTCTCCTTCATTTGTAAATCTACCTTGCTGTGACGCATAGTGGAGTTGGTTTTTCATTACATTATCTTTATCAACTTCACCATAGTCACGTGACTTGTGTAGGAATGAGCTCAAATAAATTATCTAGATGGATTGGCATTGGGTAAATTAATAATTTAATAAGATTATTGTGGACTAATTAGTATTTTGCCGTTTCGATCCGTGGAAATATTAGGCTCAAGTTCATTCATTAAATGATATGTCTTAGAAAATTCCGAAGGAGAATGTCACTAAAAGTACAAATTAATTAGTCTTGGATTGGTATTTTCAACTTTTATATAGTGTAATTTTCTATTAATTATACTAAATAATTGCATCTATTGCACTTTGTTTAGGCATTGGCTAAGGGTTTAAAGTCAGAAGTTAACCCGTAAATATTCTATTGCCACTGGAAAACGAATGAAAATCATATGGTCTTATAATTTTTTAAAATCATTGAAGCTAACGGAATATACGAGTAGGAAACATTTTACTATTCATTGACCCCAATAAAGTATCAATCAGGTGGGATCATTTTATGTTTTTAATTTTCGAATGCCTTTATTGTACGAATGAACAAAATAAAACTTAACAAAACTGCTATTAATTGCTATATTATTTTATTTTTACATTTCTATTTTATTCCATCAAGTTTGGCAGCATAAGTTTAACAAATAAATGCTAACATCAGGATCCATACTTACAAAATAATAGAATCCACAAAACCGCTGTGTCTTTCCTACCTTATCATGACGTTGACAAAGATGAGAATAAAGTTTTTCATTCCACTCAAAAGGAAAATGATTTAGATTTTAGCCTTCGTCCTTGAATTATCTTCTGCAATATCATTTGCATTAGAAATAGCGTGTGCATGATGATTTTGTCGGTGAGATTAAATCCCCGAGGGAATCTGTGAGCAGTTTGCACTTGACAGCCACAACTGAAGATGTTGTTTCATTTCACAGTGTGTTTACATAGCCGTGGTTTCCAAGGGAATAATCATGTGCGTTTAATTTTGGAAAAATGAAGCGACCCTCTGGTTGGCTCCCAGCAATAAACTCATCAAATTCGATACGATGCCGCTGTGGTGCTCTAATGGAAATCATTTGTTTATAATATAACGACATGATTCTGGGATGAATTGTTTTATCCATTGATGCGTTTCTTTTTTACCTTTTTTTACACCTCATAAAATATTAGACAGAGATTAATATTGGCATTTGATGCGTCATTTCCATTACGGACACGCCCATTGAACTGATCGACAAGGGAATATCTATCTCGTCTAGGTTGTATTTATGTTAAAATTCTATTCCATTGCCCAAATACCCGCACATTCCATTGATACGTTTTTACCAATATGATAGCGAAATTTAATTCCCTTGGCATATTCGCGGAATTCCCCTTTATTTGTCATCAGTTCTTTAAACGGAGCTGTAAGATTTCTCCCTCTTCCTCCTCCTCTATTCATCTCACGATGATGGACTGTTAAAAAGAATGTGAAATAAGTGGGAGCGGTGGAAACAGAGCTACGGCCTCGCTTTCAATCTGGCCAAGTCGATTGTCTGACTCACTATTTCCCCTCACTACTTTGCCCCCGCCCTCCCTCTTTAATCCTCCGATTGTTCCTCCACATTTATCACTTCCCTCCTCCTCACAATTCTGCCTTCGCCCTCCCTCCTCCATCTTGCTCCCCCGAAGAATGCCATCTTCTCCTCCTCCTCCTCCTCTTCCTCGCACTTCTTATGCCCCTATCTACCTCCCTGCCACTTCCATGCTCTATTTTATGTCTCTCCCTCCATCATCCCCCCCTTTCTCTCTCCTCGATTGCTTTCTTTCTCATTCTTCTCTCCTCGTAGTTTCGCCCTCTCCCCCTCGTTACTCCTCCCCTCGCCGGCTCCACCATCTCGCTTCCCACGCTCCTTCCACTCCCTTTCTCATGTCAGCCTTCGCAACTTAATTACCGACCTCCCCGCGCTCTCCCTCTCCAGTCCCCCCTCCCCCATTCCCCTTTCCCGCCTCTCATTTCCCGAGCTCACCGAGCCTGCTGCAAGCTCCTCTCCCGTCCCATCTCACCCTTCTCCTTTTGCCTCTCTACTAATTTATTCACGAGCGGTTTGCAACCGCAGTGACTGCCACACACTACTCCATTCTTACCGACCCCCTGTCCCCTCCTCTCCCAGGCCTCCCTCCCCACACCCTTCCTCGACCCCTCACGCACCATGTACTAACCCCCATACCACTCCCACACTCACTCTCTCTCCATTTCTCTGTCCATCCCTCTTCACTTTCCTTGATTCTCTCTTAAAAAGCCTTCTCTTCTTTCTCTCTATCTCACTCTATCCTCTTAATCTCCAGCTCACCGTTTTCCCTCATCTAGTCAACCGGCATCTTTTAAAGTCGACTTCGGACCGGGATTATTCTAGCCAACCCTCACTCAGATCCCTATTGTTTCCACTCTCTTTTTACACATCTTTTACTCACGTTTTTTTAAGAGATATGATGCCTTTATTTCTTTTCAGCATTCTTGCTTATAGGCTTATACTTATCTTTATGATTATACCATATTATAATCATATAAATATATGATTATTCAAATATCTAAGAAGGTATAATCTTTCAGCAACATCATAATGCTATTCCCAGGCAATTGTTATACAGTAACATTATGTTATTAGCTTTTACTTGGGCATTAGTGAATATTAAGCTTCCTTTTACTCATCGAAAGTGTCGGTTTCAAGGACACATATTGGTGATAACATATTGCTGATCATAACTTAAATGTCGAAAAGGGAAAATTTGAAATGGATGTAACTGTCAAATGGAGTATTACGCTATTGGCTTGGTTTCACTTTAGCTAGATTTTCGTCCAACGATAGGGAAACCTTTTTGTCACATTTTTATTATTATTTGTGCATGTAGTTTTTGTCAAATTTTGTTATTTATTAAAACTTATGGTCTAAAGGTTCACTTTGTTGTAGAGGTCCATCAAAGCAGAAGGAATAGCGTTATCTTCCAGAGAATTATACTATTTTTTGCGACGAATATCGCCGTATAACGGCAAATTGGGTTTTACAAAATAATAAAATTCTGTGGAAAGGTACACTATTCCTCGTATTATTCTGGTTGATATTTCTTATCACGACCTTGGGCCGCAGTAAATATCTTTCCTCGCTTTTGAATTCACCAGTACTTTATTTACTTTTTCGTTCTTTATTTCTCAATGGAAAATATTAGTTTACCGTTGGTGTTATTATTAAAGAACCCAAGTATTCAAGCGTCGTCAACAATAATATCCTATTATTTATCTTCTCCCGTTTTCGGTTCGTATCATGAGGTCTAAAGACTGATTTCCGTTTTCACCACTCATGAAACTCGATGGCAATGCAGCTTTTTGGGGGGATCAAGCTGGAGTGGCGGCGCATTGTTCAAAATTTTGCCCCGACGGCAGCTGCGGCGATTCGTTTCCTTTTGTCGTCGCGTCATTTTTCTCATTCTTATCATCATTTTTCATTTCTTTCTCGAGTGACTTCTTTCTCTGCTTCACTTGATCGTTCTTTCGTTCTTATTTTCTCTCCTTCCTTGCCATCCGTTCTGCCTTTACTCTTTATCCTACGCCGTTTTCTTATTTGCCTCTTCTGTCCTCACCGACATTTCCAATTTTTCTCTCAGCGCCTTTCCTTCCCTCCTTGTTCTTTTCTCACGTTTCCCGCTTCCCTTTTCGATCTCCACGGCAGTTTTCCCTCTCTGCTCTGTATTCCTCTCGTTAGAAGGGTTTTGGGACTGAATCGGACCATGTCCGCACCGACTAAATTTGGTGAAACAAAACTATCTCTTAAAGTTTGAGCAGCCCGCCTGAATCCTTTATAAAGGCACCTCTTGACTTTTTTTTAACCTTTTCGTGGATTCAATTATTATAATAGGGGCATCATTGGCTACGGTTTTAGGGAAACAAGTCGTGCTCAAGTTCACCGGAGGTGAGGAAAATAGTTTCTTTTCCTCGTTTAAGGCTCAGCCTCTTGGCCATCGATTCTTTTTGACGCCGTTTTTTAAAAGCGTTAGAAAAAAGTTTCCGGATTAACGCTAAGGGAATTTTTTCATCGCGAAAGAGCAGAGGTGAAAAATACAGCAATTTGGATTCGCACTTAATTTTTCACGAACATGGTTTTGCTAATATCACCACCGTCACTTGACTCCACTGCATCTTAGCTAAAACATCTCTCTCCTCCCTATGAATCATGAGTGCGAATGTGGAGTTGCTCTTTTTTTTCTATGACCTTTCAAGAAAGCGCACAAATTATTCAAAAAATATATACTCATGGTAAAGATAACAAAAACTTAAGATAGTAGCCATTCATATACCTTGGACTTATCTAAAAGTCCCTACCCTTTTCGCCAACTTACCCTAGTCTCTAAAAATCATTTAGCCATCTTTTATTTACCCTGTGCGTCTATTCGATTTGTATGGGACATCACCCATCCCCTAAATTAGGGTCAACCGTCGTTGTGCCTATTCTGAAATGAAAAGCCCTACGTGATTCTGCTCATCAGGGTTCTTCATTTGGGTTTCAAGTTCGATGGACGTGCCAGAGACTAACGCAAATTGAGTATGAGTATTAAGAGGGGTGGAAGAGAACTCATAGAAATAAATAACTTAGCATGTCTAGTCTCAGTCCCACAAAAAACGTCTCGCCGAAAGGTAAAAGTCAAAGAGGCTGAATCTCACAACGATTAAGGGTATCCTTGGGGATGGGATAGAAGCGTTTTGGAGTACAGGTAGGTAAGGGTTTAGAGGATAGGGTAAAGATACCTTGAGCCTTGAGGGTTAAATGGACGTAAACTATGGGGAAGAGTGGTCATTTCGTGATTGAGAGGGGGAAACGATGGGAGTGTGAGTGGAGGCAGTGTGTTGGAAATGCCACTCTAAGGAGGCATGTGGAGGAAAACGCGAGAGAGAATATACCTGACTGGGTAAAAATGTGAAAAGATGCTTTAACTTCCCACCTTCTTCAAACCCGACGTGGAATTCGATATTCATCTGTAAAGGAATTATTTGATAAATTTAAGAAAAATTCGAGGACTTCACGGTGCAGAAATCCTCTCGGTGCCTCTTAATTCACCGTAATTTTGATGTAGGTGAAAGACTGATGTGATGGCATATTCTTGATGACTTCTCCGTTCGTCTCTTCTCTTTTAATGGAGGGTTTTTTACCGCTGAATTTCACAATAAACCAATACTTACAAAACCTGACTATGCGTCTCTTTATTGACAAGATATTATTTATCAGTTAGAGGTGAATGGAAGCGAGCATGGTTTGAGGGAGAGACGATAATGGAAGTGTCGCTTGATTATACCTCCCTGCAGTTAAACCAACAGAATCCTTATTATGCCGGAATATTCCATAACAGGTACATTTCATGTTTGCCCAACCAGGTTCTCCATTCCTCATTATTGTTGCAGATCTTCAGTTAAATTAATACGTAAATTTTGTTCCAGTTGGCGAGTGTGATTGGTCATTACATTTGGCGTTACAATGGTTGCATAAGGATTTATTGCTGAGCTGTTTCCGCGGGAAATTCATATGCAACAATTATAACTCGGTGTATTTCAGGGTTATTTGTCAGAGATTTAATGTATGGATATTGGGATGTTGCATCGTTTTCCAATGATAAATTCCTTTTATTGGTACAGAATTAGAAGGTGTTTGTCTAGACACGCATTCATTTCCATTAATCCAAGACAGTAAACTCTGGAATTGATCTTTCGCTCTACTGTTTCACAATTAACACGATTTCAAACAGATTCACTCAGGAAGATGGTGATTTATATGATATCATGGAAGGTTATATTGCATTTGAAATTATTTTCTGTTCAAACAATTAGAATTCTAATCTCATTTCTAAAGGTTTTGTTGTAAAAATTCACCTCTGTTATACGTATCTACTGCGGAGCAGAGGTAATGTGGCTCCTGTAAAGTTTAAATTTGGAAACCAAATTGCACAATACGAAATCATTTTTTCTGTGCTATATCTTTCCGCAGTTCCTCATATTTTGTCTCTTCTTTCGTGTTTTGTTATTCTCCTTTTTCGCGCATTTTGACATAATCGCACCTAAAACAGGTTTGAACGTCCAGCCAACTCTCAATATCTCCTCCAACTCTTTTTTCTGCCTTCTAGTAAAATATTTATCCCCCTACATCTTTCTTTCTTACAAAATGTATGGGTGTATATGTGCGTAATTATGTATGTATTTATGTATGTGTATGCATGCATGTATGTATGTTTATGTGTGTATGTATGTGTGTGGGTGGATATGTATGTATATGTGTAGGTATTTGTATGCATATATGTATGTATGTGCATGTATGTGTATGTGTGTGTGTGTGTGAATGTATATATATATATATATATATATATATATATATATATATATATATATATATATATATATATACTTTTTTCTTTTCGATGTGCAAATCTGTGCTAAATGAATTTATGTTTGTCTCTATGTATTTATGTGTACATATGAATGTAACTATAAGTTTAATGCCTAATATACGAGGGTCATCCGGAAAGTAGTACCCGTTCGTGCCGCATGAAGTGCTGACGACGCGAGTAGCCGCTGGACGAGGTCAGATAGCTTCAGTGGCTTGTCTGCCTTCTCTGAGCCAAGTTGCGTGACGCTAGCATTGCCTGTGTTGTTTCTGTGATTGTTTACAATGTTTAAAAAAATTGAGAACGCCGCCAGTTGTGAAGTGAGGGCAGTGATTAAATTCCTCAATGCAAGAAACGTTCGCCCATGTGATATTCATCGCCAATTAAAGGAGGTGTATGGAGACAATGTAATGGACGAGTCGTCTGTTCGGCGGTGGTGTCGCAACTTCAACATGGGGAGGGGGAACACACACGACGATGAGCGTTCGGAGAGACCGTCTGTCATTACAGACCAACTGGTGAGCTCAGTTGACGAATTCGTGAGGAACGATCGGCGCGTCACAATTGATGACATCTGTGAGCATTTTCCCAATGTTTCTCGAACAATTGTTCATGAAATTGTTAAACGCCATCTGCATTATGCAAAAATTTGTGCAAGATGGGTCCCTCATTTATCTCAATGAGCTGGCGGCGAAGGACTATGCAGCAGGAATACAGAAACTTGTCACACGTTATGACAAATGCCTTAATTTGCTTGGAGATTATGTTGAGAAGTAGTTTAAAGTATCCTCTTTCAAATAAAATTTTTTATGTTTGTTAATATTTACTTTTGTGTCTTTATTTCACGAACGGGTACTACTTTCCGGATGACCCTCGTAATATGTATACGAGGATGGGTGAAATTGAAGGGACCATTTGGTCTCAATTTCGCCCAAATAAAGACCTCTATCTATCTATCTATCTAAAATGATATTCTCTTCATTTGTACTTTCCACTTTTCAACTTATTTTTTTCATATTTTTTAATACCCTTTTATCAAAAGTCTTCATCCTGCGCTGATTTCATTTCCTTGAACACCTACTAAGTATCTGAGTGATGCAGCATTAAGCTCCAAATTGTCTTCACTTCTCTCCATGAGTATTCACTTCTCTTTTATTTACATATCTAATCCCGGGCACACATTTACAACATTCCGTAAATGCTTCTTATGCCTACGCATATTATTAAAATTGTTTCACTATCTTACCTGTTTCCGTGCGAAAAAAGACGAGCACTCAAAATGAAATGGTACCATAAAAACTATTTAAAAAATTAATGAATAATACTGACATCTAAATGAAAGTATTGTGAAAGAAATGTTGTAGGCGAGCTTTCATTTATTTGTGTCCCATAAGTTACAGCTAGGCTCTAAACTTTGGTTTTCTGCAGTATTTTTGATTGTGACTACGAACCTCTGTCGCTTTGACCGTTGCTTAAACCTAATTACGCGATAATATCTTTGATCACTTCACCTGGAAAAAGAGAGGCATGGGAAAGGCAAAACTACTTTTCTTATTAAACCAGTGGGATGGTCGTTAAGGGCTATTGAAACCAGAGCGATTCTGTCGAGTTGAAGCAAGGGGGAAGGGATAAAGGAAGGAATAACAGGGGAAAGTGGCGACACGGGAGGATGGGGAAAGGGGGATGTGGATGTGGGAGTGGAAATGTTGGGGGATTTCCGTCAAGATACGAGAGGGGGTGAGATGGGTAAGAGTGGATTTGGGGAGGACGATGGGAGAGAGGGGAGGCAGGGTGGTAATGGTGGCGTTAGGGAAGGACAATTGCGTGCGAGTGATAGGGGGAAAGCAGAGATTGCTGTTCTGGTCGCGGCGCCCTCAAAATGGGGGTCCGGATCCATTTGCTACCCATAGACGACCACGGACCCTCCGAGTGGCAGTAATGGCCCAAGAGCCGCACAGATTCCGACGATGGCGAGGAGGGACCCACGCGCTGACGTATAATAGGTATATTTAACGAGTTGCGGAACCCCTTTTTTTTGCCATTTTTGGTAACTACCTTCAACCGTAGGCATACCGTTTTAGGAGAAATGCACTTTTCTGCGCTTTTAAATTTTTTTTACTCACGCGGGAAATATAGATAAGGGGGTAAATAGCCGATTGCTAAATGTTTATGAAGCGAGGAGAAGTTGGAACGAGATAAGAGAAAGTACCTGCGCATAAATATGTTCGTTTGAGAAAACAAAGATTAGATACTTGATATCCGATAATTATTCAATAGATTATATTTAACTCGTGCCCATTCAATTTTGCTTTTCCCAAGGAAGTTTCTGTGGTTGGTAATTGGAATCAATCGTTTGTCCTTATTTCTCCAGCTATTCATTTACATTATGTGTTACGGTAGATGCCTATATTAGTACTAGTTAAAAGTTAAATATAAAATGTTATATTCGAGGAGCACGTTATCAGTATACCCAACACAAGCCCTTGAAAAAAGGATAAAATGAAATATAATTGAGTGAGAAAAATTCATTCCAATGGCTTACAACAACGGTAACTATTCGTAAATATTTAATAGGGCTGCGTTACCAAACGTATACCTGCATTTACCGGCATCTCCATTGTACCAATTAACTTTTGGTAGGAAATATTACTAATGGAACCATTGGATTCTTTTAATTTTGTTCACACTCTTTAGAAAAATTGAACGGAAAAAATGTCCAATCTAGACCAAATAAATCGTTACAATGGTTGGAAATGCGGCATGAATTTTCCATTTGTTGTATTTCACCTGGCGAGATATTTTTTGCGATAAGTTGAGAATATGATAGAGCTTGCTCGATTTTTTTCCTGCGAAAATATGCACTTATAATGTTTCCCCTTTATTGTATTCATAATCAACTCATCTTTCTCTTTTCCTTCTCGGGAATGCTACCAAATTGAGGGGGTGTGATTAAATATTTGACTGTTTGAATTTGAAAGAACGTACATTTTTATTGGAAGTCTGTTTCGTGAAATCTTCTCGCATTTTCAAGTGAGTCACAAGCAGTTTTTTCCCTTGGAAATATTACCTAAATGGAATTTAAGAAAATTAATAAAATTTTTCTGGCCATTGTATCCATTTCGACGATTTTAATTTAAAAGTTTTGATGAGAAGAAGGTGGGAGAACAGTTATACTAATTCCAGGGAACAAAAGTATTCCAGGAAGAAAACGTTCCACATGTTTTTTGCAAGTGAATGGCCAAGTAGCGGACTAATTATGTAGGAGGTATTTCATTTGTTTGATAGGTTATCAACCAAATACAAACAACTACTTCACCGCGCTGTCTCAATTCTTTGAGCGGCTTTAAAAAAAAAACATTAACCATTCCGATGAGATCTGACCCAATAAACTTTCTAGAGAACATCACTGGAAAACAATATAACCTTGAACCGCTCAAGAATTTCTATAGACAACCTTTTTTATTAAGCCGGTAAATCGAGTGTATTGATAATTTTTCGCGCTCCTCTCACATCTGTTTACCATTCTCAAAAAGTCGTATTTGAGAAGCACACCCACCTACCTGCACATTTTGTTGCGAGAATTTGGCTCTGCTGTCGATTCCTGAGTTTTTCAATGTTCCTCCAGTTTACGATTACCGCGTTCTAAGTTTTTTCGACAGAGGAAACAAAACATTTGGTTTTGTCCTATTTTTCGACCCGCATCTTTGGAAGAAGGCACTACGCTATTGAGGATACACTACCAAGTGAGGCACTTTTTCACCGATCTAACAGTGAACGATTTGATAGTTAAGTTCTGTTTTTTTTCGTGTTATACTCTCATGTTAAATGTTGGCATTTTCTCGCATAGTGGTCTCGTAGCAGCCCGCGTCAGAAAACACATCTGAAATGCATTTCTATGCCCTGTAGTTTTTCATGGGATCTGGCTTTCATCCAATGATAGAGGGCTCAAGGAGAAGCTCAGTGTCATTATTCCCTTTGCATATTTCTCTACAATATCCTTCGGCGAGAAAGTGAGAGAAGAATAGAAAAGATAAGGAAAAACAGAGATCTCTAGGCAATATAAAGCACTTCTTCTTTTTTTATCATCCTTTTATCCCATCTTCACTAGTGACCAACACCTAATCTCATCGCCTCCTTTCCATGTTACTTTGTTTGCATAACTTACTATATTTCACCATCCGATGGTACCCGATGAAAATAAATAAAATGATTTTGTAGTTTTGCCTTTCTCTTTGGTTGACGGATCCCAGAATCCAAGTTTTCTTCGCATGCAGTGCGGCTAGCTTTGCAATTGAAAATTCTTGTCATCCTCTGCTCCATATTTCATCGCCCTCATTATTTGAAGCCAATAAACTTAATATTATTTTCTCTTCCGTCAAAACGTTGAGAACAATGCAGTGATGATTAACTCAGTTAGAATTAACTCGATTCCAGACGATTTTTATACAATAAATATTATTATCTCATAATATTCAGATATAAATATCCAGGTCCATATCTGATGTTAGTAGAAAATAATGTAATATTTCGTTTAGAAATAAACTGAAACTTAAGTAAACATTTATGATAAATAATGCAAACCCACAGCACTTACTTTAAATATGAAAACATGCGTAAAACTGTGGATAAATAGGATTTTATGGAAAACCAATCGGTGACTCTCGGGAGGGCTATGATCACCTACCAGAGATAGGCAAATTTTAAACGCCTTAAAGCTCAATAAAAATGATACTTTAAAAAATATAAAAAACAATCTGACATAACAAACAAAAGATCCGGATAGACTAGTTGTACATTCCCGCAGAACTTCTTAAAGGTTTTGGAAAACGTGGGTAGAAGAATTTTTATGGACTGATTCGTAGAATTAATGAGAGGAGAATTTGGCCGGAAGATTTCCCATATATGTTTTCGTTTCTTTTCCAAAAATATGGCAAAAAAGAAGGCAAATGACTGCTTAGGAGATGATCAGTTAGGGTTCAGGAAAGAGAGAGGCATGCCTGATGGCTTTGCAGCAATGAGGTCACTAATCGAGAGGAATATAGAATACAAACAGGACGTATTTGCCTGTTTCGTAGATTTTGAAAAGGCGTTTGATAGAGTGAATTGGGAAAACTAATGAGAACATATATTGCAGAAAATAGGAATAAATTGGAGGGACAAGAGGGTAATCCGTAACCTGTATATGTCTCAGACCACTCAGGTGCGAGTGGGAAACGTAGAGTCCTGATGGGCAGTGTTAGGTAGAGGCGTAAGGCAAGGTTGTCCATTGTCACCGGTGCTATTGAACGTACAGGGGCGGAAATGATTAACGGGGGATAGGAAAAACTGGAGGTAGGAATGAAAGTCAGAAGGGAATCCATAAAATCTGGTAGGATTGCAGAGGATCAAGCTTAAATTTGTCAGCAAGTGATAAGGGGTTGAAAGCATTGCTGAGCGCTTTGGAAAGTCAATGAGATAGTTATGGAATGAAAATAAATATAAACAAAACAAAACTTATGCGGTTTTATTGAGAGGGAACATCTAAGTATAATATAAAAATGAGGGTTTATAAACCAGGGCAAATAGAACGGTTTACTTTTCTCGGAAGGTTTTGGGACCAATAATTGGAACAAAAGAAGAGGACATGCGTTAGGCAAAGACATTTTCGCATGGAGAATGAAAGGGATGATTGTGACGTTGAGTAAGCATGCTAAGAAGTGGCTCGTAAAAAATTGACAAAAGGTGCGGTTTTGTACGGCACGGATACATCATTGATGAAGTATGATGATAGGCGTGGATTGTAGGTTTTTGAGGCGTGGTTTACGAGGAAGATTGAAAAAGTGAAATGAAATGAAAACGATTATAATCGTCTTAATATAGAGGGAGCAATGTTGCTAGCGACTGAAATGGTGTCCTCCGCTACAAAAATATGCTTAGATGTCGAATGAATATCTTAATAAATATTAATGTTTTTATGATGGTAGTGATTAGTATTATAATTTATGTTTTAAAATTGGACTAGTTTAAGTGGTTAAGCAAATCAATCTAATTGGATTGTTTTGATAAATATTTTTTCGTATTGTCTTTCTATCAGTATATACGTTAGCCTACCTAAATACCTCGTACATAATTCATCATCCGGTAACTTCCTTTATCACTTAAAGCGTGAAAGAGGTTCAAATTAGTCTTTCTTGGAGTCAGCTTCGAAATCGTATGATGAACATTTTCTTATAAACTCTCGCATATGTAAACTGCATTATTTTTATAGAAATCAACAATTTTAATTTTATTTGGCTTGTTTTATTAATAAATACGTAATTCCTTACAATATTTAATCAATGTATGATACAATAGACGCGGTGTTTTTTCCCGATATTTAGTGTCTAGGGAATACATTTTATGGAATAGTTTGGTAAAAAATAGACGAGCATATTTGGCGAAAATTAATGGAAATAATTAGTTATATGTCAGTATCAAAATAATTTTTCTATGACAGCATTACATATGTAAGACAAAGGTTCTTAGGCATTCCATTTGTTTAACACCACAAAAGCCGAAGCCCTGGTGTCCAGCTCCCAGCTAATGCGAACTTATTTCTCGCAAATATCCATTTTTGTGCGTTGTTTTTATCCGTATCGTATTATTTTCAATTGCGTCCTAGTTAAGATCTTCCAAATAATGTGAATTCTATTTCACATATTCCGCAAAATTCGCATATGTAATTGTCATCTCCTTCTGTTTAAACCTGGGTTAACAGAAAACTTTTAATGAATAGTTTTCCCGGAGATTTTTTCGATAGACTTTGAGCAACCCCTAGCCCCAAGATTGGAGTGTATCCCACTCAATTACGGTTATTAAGTGTGTGTATTACCAATGAGATCAACCTGGCGATATAGTTTTTTTTCCTTCAGAGCTTCCATTAAAAATATTTTGCACTAAATTTTTCGGTGTGGAATTGGAGGAATAATATATAGTATATTCAAGCCCTCTTTTATGCCTTGTCTTCTACTTGGAAAGGAATCGTCATGGAAATTAATTATTCCATTATTTATCCCTCATTGCCAATGGCGGGGAAACTTCTATCGCGGACGTAATGAATGATATAAACAACGTCTAAAAGGTGAACGACGCTTTCAATTTGATGGAAAATCATCACTCATATCTGTCAAAAGGAACGATCTTCATAACCGGAAATATCGAGTTGAGGAGAGAACGGGAGAGGAGTTGGTGGCATTGTTTCCCAAGGCAGAGATCCAGTAATGGAATCATTTTCCGGGAAGGAGGACCCATGACGAGAATCCGCATCGACTCCGTATATCATCCCCACGCTCCTGCTCCTCGTCGAAACCCGCTGAGTGATTCCCATTCTGGGAGATCATCTGTCCATTCGGAGAAAAGAGAGAAGGATCGACCACCAGTCCACCGTTCTCCCCAGCCAAGACGTCGGCTTCGATAAAGGGGAAGACGGTGTTCGAGATAGTGATGAAGGCGGGTGAAGGAAAGCGGGAAGGGAGGTAAGCAGCGTGAGAAGGGGTAGGTGGAGGTTTGGGGGGGGAAAGCGAGGGTGTGGGAATCGGAAGGGACACTCGGCATTGGTGGAACGAAGTAAGGGGTGAGGGAAGGTGGGGTCGGGGAGTTCTTCGGCCTGACAAGGTGAAGTGTTCGAGGCGACGACGAAGGAAGAGTCTTAAAACGAGTTCGGGTTAGGTTGGAAGGACCGAGGCGGGGGGAGAGGCGTGGGAGGGCGGTTACTTGGGCGACACCCGATGTCGGAAGATCACATCTGCGACGTGGGACGCGCGAGTTCCTCGGACGCTTCCACCGGCCGACAAGGGCCTTCCCATCCCCACCGCAAGCTTCAGCTCCCCTAAACCCCCGCCGTCACTCTCCCTCTTCCTCCCCACAACCTCGCCATTCCGAAGTCCCACGTGCACAGCCCGCATACGCGACCAAAGGCAGCAAATCCATCCGGCGCTGCACTGTCTTATCCTCTCTTTCTCTCTCTCTCTTCCTTGGTCCTCCTCCTCCCACCTCTAGACGCAGGTCCCTCTTTGCCTCCCTCCATTTCTCCTCTTTCCCTTTTCCTACGTACTCTTCCTTTCGCCTTTACCCTGCAGACATCCAGGGGCACCCCCTTCCCCCCACTCTAACCTCACGCTCCGACCTCTCTCCCACCTTTCCTCGCACGTACCGCCGGCGGCTCTATATTCCGTTCCGGGCGACAGAGATGATGAAATATTTGAAATGCCTTGCCCTTCATCCCCTCTTCCCCTCTCTTCATTCTCTCTCTCTCTCTCTCTCTCTCTCTCTCTCTCTCTCTCTCTCTATATATATATATATATATATATATATATATATATATATATATATATATATATATCTTCTCCGCTGTCGATAGCGTTGGACTGGCGAAGCATCCGGAGGAAAGAGATGTGGAGAGAGATAGACGGAAAGAATGTAGGGAGTGAGAGGTAGTCATGAAGGAAGGAGGAAAAGAGCAGTTGGTATGGGAGAGACGAGGCGGCAGATCCGCGATTCAAAGAGTGGGAGTGGAGGATAAATGGATAGCGGATGGGAAAATGACATGGGAGACAAAAATGGAGCGGAAACTGGATGCCTAACATCTTTCGTCGACGCGTTCCAAAATTATCATTCACACTAGATTTCACTGATTGAGGGGCCATGTTAATTGAGGAATTCAGCGATTTCTAATCAGCAGCTCGGTAAATTATACCGATAAACCAATATCAATTGATGTTAAATGACACTGACTCAGTTAGGATAGACTTTGGCGTATCCGTTCTTACCAAGTACGAATCCGTATTGTTCCTGATTAGATAGAGATATACTTTTGTGCATGGGGAATGTCATCAATAAGTGAACGGCATTGTTTACCTCTATTGTATCTCTGTGCTAGACACATAGTATAGAACTAAAATTTCATGGTATCAGATCCTATCACCATGACATGCAATATGCGTGCTGGTAACAATCACCTGCTTTCCAGCTTTATGATCGAGGGTTCGAATTTTTTTTCGAGTTTTGTGTAAAATTAGGTGTTTAATCCATGGAAAACCGTATGAAGAATATAGCCAAAACACATAATTTTTTTTTCGACATTTTGGCGCCACTTCCAACCAAATCCAAAACGGTAATATTTTTTCCTCTCATCTTCCTTACCTTTTTCTAGTTGCCACAAAGTTACCTCTAAAAGGTCTTAACGCTACTAAGTTTGTATTCCTGAATGCGTGCGTTCCATTTCAACACTGAAACTTTCCCTTACCTCTCCGCCCAGGAGCTCGGTTTTATTGTTCCCCCTTCATTTAAAATTCACCTTTGCTCTGACCCTACGCTTCGTAATACCCATTTAGACATTTTTTTTTAGACATTGACTAAAAAATACAAATTAAAAGGAAAAAACTTTTCATGAACTTGAGCATCTGCGTTTTTATCTTAATTGATAATTAACCATTTTATTGGCTTAGCTTCCTACCTGTATGTGATTTCACGGAATAAAAAATACATTCAGCGAGCTAAAGAGTGCCATGTCATTGGTAGGAATAGGACTTGGTAAGTCCGCGTTGGGTTAATGGTTGGAAAACTTCAAATATTCTATGCTGATTTATTTATTCCGAGCGATTTGAACACAAAAGATCACTGTCAATGTAAACTGTAAAACGTCAAAGGTACAAGATTACTTAACGCTCAAAAAAAGAAATAAAAATTTCTTAATAAAAAAAATAAATCTTGTCTCGCTAGCTATGATATTTTTTCACGGAATTTTATATTTTACCACTAACTCTCTTTGTGCAGAAGCAGCAGGCTACCCTTACTGGATCTGCAGCATAGTTGAAATAAAAAACATGGTTAATTCCACAAAAATATAACTGATTATCTCTACAAAAGTATAATTGTGTGGGATACAAATGAAAAAAAAGCTGGTATATACCGCAAAGGGTAAGGTAACAGAGCGCAGGGTATAGAGAGCGGACTCGTATATAAAGTTTCTCATTTCAAGTTGTGTCAGTTTAGAATAACAGGAGCACATCCAAGTACGACATAACCTCATTCAATAAAACTTGTGGCATGTCCCGTTTTTGGAGAGATCTTGCTGTGCCTAATCGGTTTAACTCTCGTCGATCGCAAAACGTTTAGATAACCGAGGTAAAACGAACTGAGAAACCGCCAGCAAAAAAGAAAGGTCGAAAATGTTAGAAGTTCCGAAGGGAATACTCAAGCCATCCTTTGTCGTAGGGTCGCGCGAGTACCTTTCCCAAGCCACTGCGGCGTGGGAGAGGTCAAATGGGGTTAGCTCTACCGCTACTCGCCCGAGGAGGATGCCACTGGAGAGGAAGGGGAAGAGGGACACGCCTTAATTCCAAAATGGACGTTAATAGAGAGAAAGAGAATGTGTAAAAGAGAGAGAGAGGGGGGGGTGAGGAATACGGGGACTGTGGGGTGAGGATAAATCGATGGAGGGGAGCAGGCGGGTGGTTAGGAGTTTTAGAGAGAGGGAGAAAAGGGATTAGTGGAGAGGTTAGGGTGAGCGGCGCGGTCCCACTTGCGGGAGAGAGTGGGAGAAAATAGCGCGGCGTGAAAAGATATTTGGAAGAGAAAAAGCTCCACGTTGAGAGTAAGGAAGGCCTTAAGGGGGGAGAGAGAGAAGGAGGGAGGGGTTTGAGGGTAGGAGCGCGTGAGGAGCTTTTTGGGTGAGGAAAAAAGTGCCTCCAAGGAATGTAACGAAGGCGTCAGGAGTGAGTGAGAGGGAGAGACAGGAGAAAAGAGAACAGAAGGCAAAGATGGCAGGAAGGGGGAGTGGCGTGCAGGAATGCGAGGCATCATTGAAGAAGGACTAGTGTAGATGAGGGAGGGCAGAGGAGTGGTAAGGGGATGAGAACTTGAAAATGTATGTGTGTGTGTGAAGGTACGAAATGGGGTTTGAGGGAGAGGTAATGAGAAGGAAGTGTACTGCTATAGCTTTAGGGATAGGAGACAAGAGAGAAAAGGAGAGAGGAAAAGGTAAGGGAAGAAAGTAGGGGAAGGAGAACTCCAAAGTTTCGAGCTGTAAAACCGTTAGGATTCGACTATAGGAAGGAAAAATAACGAGGGACAATGTAAAGGGAGTGTAAAGCGGCGATGAGAAAAGAGGTCAGAGGGAGAGCGAGTCTTAAAACTTCGTTAACGATGGGTAAGGGGTGGAAATAGGCGGAAGCGTAAGAAGGAGGAGAAGAGAAAATATCAAAAACAACTCGAAGAATAGGCGAGAAGAGAACGAGAGAGAAAACTGGCGAGGATGGAAAAAGCAGTCAAGGAAAGTGGCAAATATTTCAAATTTACGTCTCGCTCAAAAAAATTTCACGAAAATTTCACTCTCAAGACCGCAGTAATGCTTGAAAAGAATTACTTTGAGTGTGCTCCCACCAGAAAATTTAATGTGCCAATTCAACTTAAGGGTTTTGCTTAACAAGGCGACATGCAAATATATTAGATATTTGATTGAAGAAGACAAAAATTCGTTTTTGATAAAACGGCATACATCGTTGCTCAAGTTAGATGGCGTGCCATGGATGAGTTTTAAGTTGCCTTTAAGCTACACATTGTCAATGCCCACTTAAGGATTATCGCTACCTCTCTCTCTCTATATATATATATTTATATATATATTATATATATATAATATATTATATATATATATATATATATATATATATATACTCATATATACAGAAACAGATATAAGGAAAAGGGATAGGAACACACATAAAGGACGAACACAATAGAGGTGGGGAAGGCGGAATCGAACGGATCACAAGAGTAAAAATATTTCCTTGACCGGGATTCGAACACCGGATCTTTCCACTTGCCGGGCGGATGCTCTTAACCACTTGAGCTATCGAGGAAACGTAATTTACCCCGAGATCCGTGGGTCTAATATGTCGCCAAGCGCCCCGATTCTTTAGCCAAGAGATGGCGTCAGGGGGCTGTTTCACCCACCAAAGGAGAAGTACAACACACACAAGGGGAAAAGACAGTAGCTTAGAATTCATACAACATCATACAGGAAAGGAACAGTGCGTTTCGTGGCACGCATAGCCAGAAGAAAGAGATGAGCCACATTGGCCAAATACACATTCAAACACGAAATCCCGCCAAACGGCGAATAAATACTCATATATACAGAAACAGATATAAGGAAAAGGGATAGGAACACACATAAAGGACGAACACAATAGAGGTGGGGAAGGCGGAATCGAACGGATCAGAAGAGTAAAAATATTTCCTTGACCGGGATTCGAACACCGGATCTTTCCACTTGCCGGGCGGATGCTCTTAACCACTTGAGCTATCGAGGAAACGTAATTTACCCCGAGATCCGTGGGTCTAATATGTCGCCAAGCGCCCCGATTCTTTAGCCAAGAGATGGCGTCAGGGGGCTGTTTCACCCACCAAAGGAGAAGTACAACACACACAAGGGGAAAAGACAGTAGCTTAGAATTCATACAACATCATACAGGAAAGGAACAGTGCGTTTCGTGGCACGCATAGCCAGAAGAAAGAGATGAGCCACATTGGCCAAATACACATTCAAACACGAAATCCCGCCAAACGGCGAATAAATACTCATATATACAGAAACAGATATAAGGAAAAGGGATAGGAACACACATAAAGGACGAACACAATAGAGGTGGGGAAGGCGGAATCGAACGGATCACAAGAGTAAAAATATTTCCTTGACCGGGATTCGAACACCGGATCTTTCCGATTCTAAGCTACTGTCTTTTCCCCTTGTGTGTGTTGTACTTCTCCTTTGGTGGGTGAAACAGCCCCCTGACGCCATCTCTTGGCTAAAGAATCGGGGCGCTTGGCGACATATTAGACCCACGGATCTCGGGGTAAATTACGTTTCCTCGATAGCTCAAGTGGTTAAGAGCATCCGCCCGGCAAGTGGAAAGATCCGGTGTTCGAATCCCGGTCAAGGAAATATTTTTACTCTTGTGATCCGTTCGATTCCGCCTTCCCCACCTCTATTGTGTTCGTCCTTTATGTGTGTTCCTATCCCTTTTCCTTATATCTGTTTCTGTATATATGAGTATTTATTCGCCGTTTGGCGGGATTTCGTGTTTGAATGTGTATATATATATATATATATATATATATATATATATATATAACAAAGAAATTTGAGATTTAAATGTTTCGGGAAAATAAAAAACTGAGCTAACATAAGGCTGTAAGAATTTCGAAATAGTGCTTCGTGGTAGCAACCATTTCTCCTCTCTAAAGTTTTACTTAAATACATATTCATTTGGGTTTTATTCCTTGGTTTTGCTGGAGTCAAACTATATAAGCTTAGCGGAAAATAGCTTGCTCTTCCAGGAAACTTTTAATGTAGAATTAAGAAGCTTCAAGCGCAAATGGATAAGCAACACCCGTTAAACCGCTCCTGACTTCTTTTTTCTTTGTCTAGAGAAAATTGTAGAGGAAAAATTAAATTCTCTAGAAGATTATCATGCATCAAATGTTCACTACCGATATGTTTAGAATATTTTTCTGCTTCACCTTATTCAAAACTAAGTATTGCATTGGATATTCCATATACTCTCTTAAATCTCGAAACTCATTGAATGGAATTCGTGCATGCATGGGTGTTGCGTTAAATCATCCAGATAATTTTGAAAAACCACAGTCTTTAACCCGATTGCAGGTTCAGTGGAAGATATCACTTTTATGTAAGCCAATTTGTTTGTGAAATTTGTGGAATTAGGGAAAGGGAGGGATTCTGTTAGTCGTGTCATAAGGACCTATGTACGAAATATAACACCGAGCGTAAGTATCTAATTCGATGGGGTGTAACCGAGAGCGTATATGTTTAGTCTATAGAACGAAAGACAAGAGCTCTTCACGTTTGCAGGGACTTAGTCGATCGAGAACACTTTTGTTTGATTTGATGGGGCGAAGTTGGATTAAATATAACAATATTATAAAGTGCAATTGATTGGTAGAGTTATTGAGATGCTTGGATTGGATGCGAGGTTTAGACACTTCCAAGAGCTAAAACGTAGATACAGAAGTTTGCTCGAAACCCCTGCAAAAAAGAGGAAAAGAAGATGATGGAATATAGTGGACAAGAGGGATTCGCCGTATCGAAAAAGAGGAGTTCGATGTCGAAAAATGAGATAAAACATATATATATATATATATATATATATATATATATATATATATATATATATATATATATATATATATATATATACAAATTGCAGTGAAGACTAAAGAATGATTGGAAGAAGGGCAGAAGGAAGAGTTTTGGAAGGAAAAGAGAGAAAAGAAACGAAACCGACAATTGGAATAAGAAACGATTCTTCCCCAGAAGGCATTCTCCAATATTTGACCCGAGATAGAATATGACATATTGATAATATAATAGCTAGAATAATGCAATTAATAAAGATTGAGGAAACCGCACGATTTGGCGGAAAATAGGCTTCATGCTGATTATTACCTCGTTTGGCTCGTTTCTTTTCGGTGTCACGGCTTTGGAAACAAATTCACACCCACGCAAATAACGCAACAATCCGCGATGTTCTCCCAGATTTCACGTTGTTTTCCACATGAATTTTTTTACCAGTGAAAGAGATTATCTTGAAAATTTATTGGAAAGCAGTAGTGGGTGGTGATGAGCCTTTGTTTGTACTCTCTGTCCTCAGTCGAAAAAAAACTCCAACTGATGCCATCCTCGTTTTACACGCTCCTTTTAGCCTCCACCTCCGCTGCCGTTCCTATCCCTAATTGATAAACGCAATTTGTCACGAAGCCTTAATGTCCCTGGGAATCTTCGAGTTGAAAAAAGGCTACGTTTGTCCCTACCCCAAAGCCACTCATAGGATATATGGCATTTGATATAAGCCATTCATCCATCTTTGTTATCTTTGTTTTCTAGATAAATGCGTCATTATTTGCAATTTAAAAATATTTCACTGCACGCCTGTAGTGTCATATGACATTTTGCATGTAAAGCGTTTATCTATAATAATATTAACATCAACACTCGTCTATGATTTCAATATATACTATTTCGATTGCCTTAATTTATTTAAAAAGCCGCACAAATGCGACAGATTGTTTTATAATGGTAGGTATTGTTGGATCTTCGTAAAGAGCTGTCAAAAAGTTCAAGAATTTGGAAAATCTTATAAAAAGGGATATGGTTTTATTTGTCTCGCGCATGCATGACATATGATCCGAGAGAAAACAATGAATTTCTTGAAGTTACTCTATGCAAATATTTGGTCTATTCCTAGTCACATTTCAATTCGATTCCAACTTCCGAAATGTGAAAGAATTAGGTCGTCAATATTTAGTTCATAAATATATTTCAATTTTCTATCGTAGTCGCCGCCATCTGTGTATATCTCTCACAAACTCTTTGAGGGAAATTTTTCCACATAAATTACGCCAGAGGTAACAGCATCCTTTTTAAATCAACCTCAAAAATGTCGGTTACGACCATGAATTGCCGTTAATGTGGTTTATACCGATTTCTACAGTAGGAATAGTTCCCGCGAGAACAGTCAGTCCGCAAACATTTTGGATTGGATTGGGTTTCCAACTCGCAAAGTCCGTGCTGGCTGGAGGTAATGCCACCCTTCGTTCCGCTGCGGGTGAGTGGTTGGGTGGTGCGGCTCAGAGGGAAAGACGAAGGGAAAAAGCAAAAAAGGGGAGGATGTTGTGGACGAACGGATAGATGCGGGTGGCGGATGGGAGGGGGGAGGAGAGAGAGAAAGAATTTGCGGACGAGCAGGTTGTCTTTCAAGGGACATCATTTCGAACTCCTCCTTGTACGTAACCATTGGTCTTCCTTTAGATGTGAGCAAATTTTGGGTCACTTGAGTCTTGAAGACCACAGCGCGTTTCGTAATTTGGAAACGTCTTTTATTCTCGGACGTCATGGTTATGGCATTTTATTTTAAATGAAATGTAGTGAACGGTTTTGGGAAAATTTTTGTTCAAGTCAAAGTCATTCATCGAAGAATGAACACCCTCATTCAGGCTGGTTTGGTGCATTTTTAATTCTCGAATACCACCATGGGAATAAGTGATCCTAAAATATATGTATATCTCGGTGTATGGAGGTGTTGCGAAACAGTGAACTCGGTAATTGATGGTTAACTTATTATAATGTTGATATTTTTTCATATTTACCCGCAATATATTTTAACTATTTTCAGTTCATTCCGCTATCCTTAACTGCACACGAAAATAGCCGTAAATCGGGAAATAGCTTTTCTAACAATTTATTTTCGTTATTACGTAAAAAACGGTAATTATTTCAAGGGTGGGTGAATTCATTAACTTATCAAGTTAATTCTATGAAAATTTTTAATGGAAACATGTCCCCTCACATTTTGGATTTCATTGCTTGCCGTGGCGAGGTCAGGTAATTTATTCTCTACAGTTATCTTTACATTCCTTTTTTGACTATAACTGAGTGATTAAATGCGTCCTGGAAGAAACAATAGGGCTTAATCGGTATCCATTAAAAACTGAGTGAACTCCATTTTTGCTGTAACTTATGAATGCTAATACAAAAATAAATGTCGAATAAGTAGGCCAGAAATTTTTTATGGCAGTTGGGGAATCTGTTAATGTAAAAATTTGGAGTTGGTGGGGTGGCATAAAAAAATTCCCAAGGAATTAGCATGTAATAGTGGGAGGGAGAAGGCTTGAACTCAACTACCCTGAGATTGGAAACGGACGACTGCGTGTCGCTGAGGAGATTTAAAAAAATATACAGCACGGATGCCCAGATGAAGAAGTGAAGTAGGGACGTGGTGGGCAGAGGAAGCAAAGTGGGTGTGTGTGTGGGGGGGGGTGAGGGATGATGGCGTAGGAGAGGAATGGGTTCATCGTCCCGTGGAAAGCTGGGACTTGACGAGGGGAGAGAGAGAGATTGTCGAGTGTGTGAGCAGGAAGAGGGGGTTGAGGAGAGTTGGGCGGGAGAGGGAAGAACAACAATGGAGCGAGAGCAATCACTGCCCACGAACGAAATAGACCAGTCCGAAAGCACCTCTCGAGTTTACCCTGGATGCCCACGTCGTGTTTAGCGAGAATGGTCAAATTTGGGGTGGATAGTCCGGAGGTAACGGATGCTGCGAGCCTCGAAAGGTATAAATCCGCTAAGGCATTGTGGTGCTTCCTCCCGATCCGAATATACCATCGCACAGTGCAGGGTAACTGGTCTTAATAAACTGACTTTGCCCCACAAACAAAGCCTTGTGCCTGTGAATTTTGACCCTGATTTCCGCTCACTCGGACTTTGAGGGGGTCAACTTGGAGCGGTATGCTGCGTCAGCTACTTCTTCCACGCAGTTGTAGTCATTGATTCAACTCTTAAGGAAGCGGAATGACTGACGAATAAGGGAATCATGTAAATTTTCTAAGATTACGAGCCACATATAAGCTTGTAGCGTATTTAAAATAACTCAATCTGACGATCTTCATATTTTTTTATACAATTTTGTAATCAATCAGTCTATTCTTTAACGAGCGTAATTATAGTGTCAAGTGAAGTGAGAGGAAAACAAAATCAATCAACGAATCAAAGATAAAATATTATCAGGAGCAAAATGAAGTTCTAATGTCAACCTTTCTTAGGGATTTAATAATGAACAACATCTATATGTTATCTTAGAAGTCACCTCGAAGGTCTGTGGTCTAGGCCTGGTAATGAATTCAAGCTCTTCACCCAAGTGAAGAGCTTGAATACAAACTCTCAACTCTCGTAATTATTTATCTTCTCTTAGCTAGCTGATTTTGCATTTAGTGTACACATTTCAGCTTTTTGTTAAGCAAAAGAGTGCTGCCAAATTTGGCAGGTGAATTCCAGCTTTACCGCTCTGTTCCATACGTTTACAAATCGAACAAGGGCTTTATGGGGGTTGCTTTCAAGCTCGATGAAGAAAAAAAATTTCTTCCCCATCGTGCGGAAGAATTGAATGATGGGGCGGTGTGTTTCAGTGCTGGGGTTTGTTTGTATGTTCCAAATAGCCTCGCAGTGCGCACCCTATGGAAGAGCGTTGTCATGATGCAGAATCAATTTGTCTGAAAAGAGGCTTGGTCTTTCCAGTGGAATGCGCTCTCATTAGTTTTTATGTTTAATTCATCTTATATCGATCTTAGGATCAACCCTCGGCCTTCTCACAGCAACTGTCTTCTTGTTCTTTTTCTAAAAACATTTTCTTTCGCCCCTTGAGCTTTTAGTCATTGTAACTGACCAGGAGAGAAGTCGTAAGCACTTTCTTGTTCGTCCTTTAAATCCAGAACAACTTTTATGAAACTCAATTTGATAATTAGCGTGTTATTAAATAGAGAAATTTCTGGAAACTCGGTTGTATTAAGGAATATACGAGGGTCATCCGGAAAGTAGTACCCGTTCGTGCCGCATGAAGTGCTGACGACGCGAGTAGCCGCTGGACGAGGTCAGATAGCTTCAGTGGCTTGTCTGCCTTCTCTGAGCCAAGTTGCGTGACGCTAGCATTGCCTGTGTTGTTTCTGTGATTGTTTACAATGTTTAAAAAAATTGAGAACGCCGCCAGTTGTGAAGTGAGGGCAGTGATTAAATTCCTCAATGCAAGAAACGTTCGCCCATGTGATATTCATCGCCAATTAAAGGAGGTGTATGGAGACAATGTAATGGACGAGTCGTCTGTTCGGCGGTGGTGTCGCAACTTCAACATGGGGAGGGGGAACACACACGACGATGAGCGTTCGGAGAGACCGTCTGTCATTACAGACCAACTGGTGAGCTCAGTTGACGAATTCGTGAGGAACGATCGGCGCGTCACAATTGATGACATCTGTGAGCATTTTCCCAATGTTTCTCGAACAATTGTTCATGAAATTGTTAAACGCCATCTGCATTATGCAAAAATTTGTGCAAGATGGGTCCCTCATTTATCTCAATGAGCTGGCGGCGAAGGACTATGCAGCAGGAATACAGAAACTTGTCACACGTTATGACAAATGCCTTAATTTGCTTGGAGATTATGTTGAGAAGTAGTTTAAAGTATCCTCTTTCAAATAAAATTTTTTATGTTTGTTAATATTTACTTTTGTGTCTTTATTTCACGAACGGGTACTACTTTCCGGATGACCCTCGTAATATATGCAAGTAAATTTGGTTCATTCTTGAAGGCTCTCATTCAAAATTAATGAAACAATATTTTAAAATTTTAAACCTGCTACTGATTGATACTTTTTGTTAACTCAGAGCTTTCAAAGTAGAACTGCAGGTTGGATATTTAGAGTAGAACACATAACTAGAGTTGTTTTTACTATCACTAAAATCCAGATATATCATATACGTATATGGTATGTATTATTGTTGTTGATTTAATATCATATATGGAATTCATATCGTAGACCGCATTCGTCTAGGCTGTGCTATTTGACATTATCCACCCAGCAATCCAAATGAATCCCTGTCATCTATTTTTTCACAATCTTGAATAGATTTTTTGAAATCTATCATATAATGACCTCCTTACTTGTCAATAACGCAAGATGTTTTCATCCTGATAATGTTAATATTGGTACTGGAATATTCAAAGATCTTCACAGCTCATTTTTATTTCAGAAGTATAAATTTTACATTTTCAAGTTTAATGTTATGAATACCAGACGTAAGGACCTTGACCTTATTTCCTGGTCAGATGGATTTTTATCAGCTTGAAAGCATGGTAGATGTTTTTACCAGCGACTTGTTTTGGACAATTCAACTTTTTTCCGTGGTGTGTTAAAGTCAGATTATTTTAAATGATAATTAATTTTTCACTTTTTTTATCAAACTTTCAGTACATGCGATTAGAAACACAAGCGTTTTAGTGCATAAATATTTTTTCCTGCATAAAGGAACCGTTGTTTTTTGTTAATAAAAAGAATTTATGTATTCAATATTTCGTTATTTCTGAAAATGCTGGCACAAAACAATTTTTTCTTCTCCAGGTCGGACTAAACGATTCCATAACGAACATTATTACATGGGTAATGTAAGTCAACACAATATAGGGTAAATATTTCTCTATGTTCACCTTAATTTTGTGTACTAATTAAATTTGATGAATCTTCAAAGATAATCGTTACCAAATCGTGAAAAAATTACTAACATAGGCGAATGAGGATGATTTTATTTTCAGTGGAAGAAAAGAAACTTACCAACGGTGGTCTTTTATTTATATAAATTGAAATCCATTTCCTTGAATACGGAAGGTCATAGTGCACGGACAGTTTGAATAATGTACATTTTAAATGTTTGATTTTGTATGTGCAGAGAGAAAATGAAATTATGTAGACCAGAGAGGTTAAAATACTCAACTGGTGACAGAACACTACTAGTAAGAGAAGAAGTAGAGTAAACATTTGGATTTGATTTAAAAAAATAAGCTATTACATAATTAAAATAAAAAGGATGAAACCAAAACATAAAAAGAATGGCAAGCTCGTGAAACGTACCTCTCGCAAGTGTTGACTGCCTAGGTTGAAACACTGACAGATCAAGGAAAAAGGTGACTCGATATGCTGCACCTATCCTATGAACCTTTGTAATGAGATTTTAGAAGATAGAAGATTTTGTACCCCCCAAAAATGATTGATCTGAAATATTTCCATGTTCTGGTTACCTGCAAGATGTTCGAGAGTTGCTCGAAATAGATGTGGACATCTTGGGCTCCTGTTTCGGGGCGGCGAAGGGAGCCGTCAACGCGGGTGAGGGGCGACAGCCTGCGAAGCGGGAGGAGTGGGACCTTTCCTCGATTGTATTTCGAGGGGTGGGAGAGCAATGAACAGCGTGCTCCACCCTTCGGAACGGCGTGTATGCAAAGCAGGGCAAACCCCCTTTTGTCGCAAAAGTGCGTTAATGCCTTTCGTCGGATTCCGTTCCCCCTCTTCCTTTTGCAAGCTATGTGTTCCAGTGCACCCGGAATGTCGCCCACCATGGGAGGAATACGGAAGGCAGAGGAAATAAGACCATTGGTCGAGGGTGGTGTGCAATTTTGTCTTGGTAGCTACAGTTATTGTGGCATTTGATGGTGGGATTTTCATTATGATTCCTCCTACTTTTTCACTTCCCGTCTTCACGCCTCTTAGGAGCAACTCTATAGTGGATTATCTTCCCATATCACTCTTTGAGCTTATCATTGGCATATAACCAATTACAATTACCTGCGTAAAACTGTCAAAGTACTGGGATGTACCAAATAAATGTATTACTGATTTAATTGGTGGCAAATGCGACAGCTGAAATAGTTAATATCACCTTAGGCTTACATTCGAGCCTTTGTTAAAACTGGAAGGTGTTTTGGGTTGTCATTGCAGCATTCATAAGTAAGGAAATTGGCTAGAAGACTTCTACATTGAGTTTATTTCAATCTCTGCTGATAAACTTAGTGAATCATGAAAAATTATAGAATGTAACTTTTTGTACAGCAAAGGTTGTACTTATTTTATACTACTAGTAGCACTCAGATTCAAAATATAACGCTCAATCCCTTTTTCACTCTCAGTACGTGGAATCCGTCTCTGCAACAACACTCCCCCCAAACAGAAATGCATCAACCAGCTACACGACTCTCTCAGGAAACGTGGGCGACCGGAAAAACTATTGAATAATTAAATCCTCAAACCGTCAACTCCAGACACTTCTCATTCAAAACCAAACCGCCCAAAATGCCCTAACCTAATCACCCCTTGACAATCGTCTTATGGTAGTGCGATGTTAAAAAAGCGAATTTCGGGGATATATGGAATAGTTTCTGGAAAATAATCTGAATAAAGCAAGGAAAATCTGTATCCTGGGCAAAAAAAAGATATTTTTTGGGTAACAGCTCCATGCGTGTTAAGGAAAATAACGCTAATGAGCTAATTGTAGAGAAAGTAATGTAAAGCTTGTCAGAGCTTTCCGTGAATCAGTTGGTTTGTAAGATATTCCCTATGAAATGACATAGATAAGATAAAGCCCTTGTAAATCTAATTACAACAATTTTTTAATGATCACAAAATGACGGGAAATGGAATTGTTCAAAAACACTTCTGACTCGGGAGAGTCAGAAGCGAGTTATTTCTTATTGAACATTGTTGTTCGTAGCAATTGTGGGGGGGGGACCAAATGAGGAAAATGTCTCCATTCTGAGAGGTCACCCAAAAGGTGACGCAGTCAAGATGGCATCGGTCGGATTACGGGTAACTCCTGTCTCATGATATTTGTGCTGGGTCGAAGATAGGTCTGACCGCGTGTGTATCCTTGTGGCAGATAGAAGTGGTGGTGGTGATACCGAGTACCACGTTTCCGGTTTCAAATTTTATTAATTTATACTGTCATCTTCAATTGTTTAAATAATTTTTCCCAGCGATATTCTCCTGTGACAGACCATATGCATAAAATGCACAACATGATCTTTTCGAAATATAAGGATATTGAGAGCACGCAGATATACAAGTCGGATGGTGAGGTAGACTTGTTGTTTGGAAAATATTGAAAACAAAGCGGGCACCCAATAATGGGAGGATATGTTTCAGATAACGAGAGCAGGGGAAGAAACGAGAAGGGTAGTCAAAGAAAGTGAGCAAAATATGGTACCGCTACCGCTCATGAATACTAAGTGAGCCAAGGAAAGTGTTGGAGTAGGAATAAAAGTCTGTGGGGTAAAGAATTTGATTAAGACAGATTTTCGGATCATAAAGCTTTAGTTAGCCAGCGAGTTGAAGGATTACAGTGGCTGCTGAGCGTATTAAGGGATCAGGGTGAGAAGTATGGGCTGAAGATAAATCATATGAAAACGGAAGACTCGAGGTTCCCGAAAAATAGACAGGCTAAATTCAAAAGATATATTATCGAAAAAGAGGGAATAAACGAAAGTACTTTGCACTTCCGACCTATCTAAGCATTATTTTGGAAGTAAATCTGCATAATAGAATTAAGAAATGGTTGTATAAAAATTAGAATTAGCAAGGAGGGAGCTGAAGAAAGGAAACCTTAAATAAAGGATTGAAGAAAAGATTGACGAAGATTTTGACGAAGCAAGCTAGTATTGTGCAGGTATAAAACACTATCTTCGTGGAAGAGTAGGCTTAGCCTAATATATCTCTGATATGGAGTAAAAATATTTGCTGGGATGCGGATACAATTTAAAGATGTTAGAAATAGTGGCAAAAGATAGAATTGTTAAATGGTCCGGAAACGTTAATAGGTTAAATATTGAGTTATTTTGATATGATGAAGCCTGCAGTAATACTGGGATTGTGGGAAAAATCGAGGGAGAGAGATTAAAGTCGTAGTAAATGTTACCATTGTTATCGATGTTAATAGTTCGATGTAAAGGCCAAAATGTGCTGTTTTCGGACTAATACTGAATAAATAAAAAAAAATAATAAAGAGAGAAACATTTCGGAGGACCCGGAAGAGGCTATCAAAACAATGGAAAGTTATTTAAGACATTGATGTGGTTGCAAGGAATGTAGACGAAATGTCGTATAAATTCCTGACATTATGACATAATATTAGTGGAGGCTTGAAACCTTACTCTAAACAGTAGTTTATACTTATTATAATAAATAAATAGAGTTAGCTGTATATTTAGGGTAATAAATAGTTTGAAATTTTTTAACTTAATTTGGAAATGTTTTAACAATATTGTTGATGAGAGTTTTTTTGAATTGTACTTAATAATGCCTTATTAATTCATTTTTCAGGTAAACTTCGTTCAGATTTCCGAGAAGTGACCGTCTTAATTCATGTGTTTTTAAGACTTAACATCTACTGGCAGATATTCTCATATTCATGGAGGGATCTAGTTGGTGAGTTCCTTTTGTATTATACTTTGAAATGACCGAGGTTCAACGGCGATCGATTTAGAGCTCATTTTAATGAAGCATGTTGAAGCGCTTCAGGGCCGTTACGGCAAGTTAATGATAATATTTAATGTACCGGGGGAGCAGAGAACGAACATTATTCTATCCTAATATTCACGGACATAAAAACACCTCGAAAGATGTAGTTTCAAAGTCTACTGGAAATTGTACTGGTTTTCCTCGTAACTGAATGTTGTGTTTTAAATATAATTTGCATTCTTTCAGTAAAGCATGTGTATAAAATAATACGTTTTCTTGCTCTTCACCTGAAATATAAAATTATTCATAGTTTTGCGAGTATTTATGCAATATAATACCGCGCCTAGATCAAAATCACAAGAGTGGTCTGTGGATCAAAAATTAAATAATTTGACCTAAAGGTACATAAATACTCAGACTAAGTTCGGCTTATATAATCCTGCTACAAGAGTTTAATTTTATTCATGAAATTACTATCATTGATTTGGTTTACTTTAAATACAAGCTGATATTTAATGCTAAAGTTTAATTTATATAGCACTAAGTAATATAAAGTGAATTGTAACAGAACCCGAATGAAGAAAGATACTTTAAGGTACAAAATTTCATTCAATGTAGTAGATAAGAACAAATAAGAAAAATGATATGAATGAGAAAATGGAAAATAAAATGATGGGAATGTTCGACGGAATGAAGATAGAAAGAAAGTATGAGGAAATAAGGTGTTTATTGCAGTGACATGAGTCAGGTTTCTTTTCGTTTTTGAGGGTCAAAGAAATATATCGTAGCAGTCTCTGTGCCCATCCAAAACCTACCTAGACCGCCAAAATAACTAAAATAATAAAATTGTCTTAAGAAAAATTTAGGAAAGTATTGTAAAACACGTAATATCATCAAAGTGTACATATGTTGTTTGTAGTATAGTGTAGTAATGCCAACAAATAAAACAAATAAGTCAGTTCAGGGGAATTATATCTTATTGAATTAGTGATATTTCACTATCGGCGTCATAATTACAGGCTGAGGAAATTCTGTATACCATTTATGGGTTTTAATTTTTTTTCGTATAAAGAATACATTGAAATTATTGATATTATATACTGAGAGACCGTTGATATAATTTACCATCAACAAATGCTAAAAAATTTAAGAATCCTTCATGCAATCATAACTAATGTAAAACCCACGCAGTGGATGGTGCGACCCTTGATAATCAAAACATACTTCAAAGAAAACCTAAATGAGTGAACATCTGCAGTAAAGGACAAATACTATATATCACTGAATAGCATATAAAATGACGGGATCAAATTAAGTACTTTTGAATAATTAATGCACCCGAGAAATATTCTTTCTCTTAGCCATTTATTCGGCACACATTTAGAAAAGAATGAAAGGATCGTACAGAAATTTGATTTACTAAATGGGATGTCAGAAAATATTTCAAAGCAGTATATAAAAGGAGATATTTCCGCAGACGCGCCATTTCAATTGAGCTTATTTTAATATTTCTATCAATTTTCCCGTTTAAACTTGAAAAATCCATTTAAAAATTTTGGAGAGAATATTTTCTGACCAGTTTTATCATCACTCATATTTTCTGGAACTAATCATTTCGGAAATAATGTCATCCATTTTTTCATCATTTATTTCGCGTGGTATCAAATAGGGCAGGTATAGATTTAGGTAATTTGTTCCTTAATAAAATATTCTCTAACGCCTCTGCACATATATTTCACTCATATATAACTAAAATTTCGAATTCCAACGTTATTTTACGATCGCTATCCAATTTTGAAAAAAAACATGCCATCCAATGGGCTATTAAAGACGGGACAGTTTATGAAATTAGTAATGGAACGGTGGGGAGAAGAGACTAGATGTGTTTGGAACAACTACCGTGGATGAGTCTACCATTTTGAGTTATTTAAACGTGCAAACACGCATGTTGACTATGTTATAGGAGCAATTACTAATGCCAGCAAGCGGGTGTGAAACAGATCTGTATTGAATAATTGATGCTTGAAAATTGAAGGACGACCTTTGATAAATTAATTCATCCACTTCAAGGTTTTATGCTCTCTAGAGGTCCCTAATTGCTATCCAGACGCCGATTCACATTTCCAATGTGTGTAATTCATTGGTAAATAAATCTTTATTAAGTAGAAATCCGCGAACAAGCATCAATCAGTGAACTGATAACAGAGCCCAACAAAAAAATTTTTCTCTGGCTTGCCATTTAATAAGACTATTATTCAGTATATTTGGGATGGCGATTCCATGTATTGAATAGGGTTTACCGTAACAGCTCTATTTACACACATATCATATAAATATAAATAAATAAATAAATAAATAAATATATATATATATATATATATCAGATTTTAAATTCAGAATTTAGATTTAGTTTAAGATAGAATTCAGATTCGATCAAAGTTACATGCTGTATTGTTTTAAGGTGGTTTTTCACGCCGTGGAAGGATGTTGATTTATTTTAATTCTCTGTACATGCAAGGTAAAAATACATTTAATTGTATATCTATACATTAATTAACGTTTCTTAATACGTAGTATATAAAATGTTGTACTCCCTCAATTTAATCACCCTCAGTGTAGTTTTGTGCATCATTTTATTGTAATCCTTTCAGAATTTCGAGCAGCGAAAGCATCGTATGCCATTTGAATTCCCAGATTTTCCCAAACTATTCCTTTTTGCCAACAGTTGTTCAAAATTTATCTCTGTTAAATAATATTCATTTTGCAATTGTGAAAAGTTCAAAGTATATTTATGTAAAAAAATTTCGTGGTTCAAATTTCCTCATTACGGAGGAATCCGTCAGAATTCTGTTGCTACATCTCCATAGGACAAATAAAATTGCAAACTACAACATGAAAGCCTTTTTTTAATAAAACCAAAAACCACGAGAGAAAGAACAAAAAAATGTGTCTTTTATAAAATAAAATGCTTGCAGCACCGTGTTTATAGGACAAACGGGAAGTTCGCTCAATCTACGCGCGGAGGAACACAAACGAAATATCCGAAATGGAAATGTTACCAATCCAATTTCGCCCAACACCTATAGGAGATCTAGTATTACTCTAGTGGTACTGTTGCAAACATTCCTCATTTCGAGAAAAAGGGAGGAAAAATGGACACGCTGGAGCCATTGGAGAAAAAAAGACTGTAAAACTTGGTATTTGGCGAACGAATATATATTTGAAAGAAACTCACCCCTTTTTGAAGTTTTCTTTTCCATGATAAAAGTCAATGTTTAACCTCCAATTACTTTCCTCATTAAATTTACCCCCTCCTCCCCTCTCCTTGCTCCTCTTCTTACTTCGATACTCATCCGTTTACCACTGTATTAGTAACCCGCCAGTTCTCAACTGCGTATCTTCATCCCTTTCCGCCATCTCACTCCCTCCTCTGTAACCCACCTCAAGAAAATTTGTTTTTGTTTTATCAATTTGTAAAAGGCTGATCTGTTACCTGAAAAATCACGCAGATTGGGTGAAGCTGAGGGTGCCAGAGAGGCTACCCCGGGAATCGAACCCGGGCTCTCGGTAGCCCGAAGCTCTACCCCTGGACTACCGCAACTCATGTATATATATATATATATATATGTATATATATATATATATATATATATATATATATACATTCAAACACGAAATCCCGCCAAACGGCGAATAAATACTCATATATACAGAAACAGATATAAGGAAAAGGGATAGGAACACATATAAAGGACGATTTATTGTGTTCGTCCTTTATATGTGTTCCTATCCCTTTTCCTTATATCTGTTTCTGTATATATGAGTATATATATATATATATATATATATATATATATATATATATATATATATATATATATATATATATATATGCGAACATATACTATTTCGCATGGAAATAGACATAAGGAAAAGGGATGGGAACACACATGACAGACGAAAACAAGAGAGGTGGGGAAGACGAAATCGAGCAGATCACAAGTACAATAATATTTCCTTGACTGGGACTTGAAACACGGATCTTTTGACTTGCATCGACATCTGAGTATCTGCCCGGTTAGTCGAAAGATCCGTGATTCATGTCCCGGTTAAGGAAACATTTTTGCGTTTATGATCTCCTCAATTCCGCCTCTCCCACCTCTCATGCACTTGTCTTTTATGTGTTCCTATGGTTGCCATTCGGAGACATTGCTTGAATCATACCCACCTATGTTTTTCTGCATCACAAAAATTTCTCGCTGAATAAAAGTAGGGAACTATTTTTATATCCGTGAATACAAAGTATAAAGGGTATTTTGGCTTCAAGCCTAGGCAAGTGGGGGTGATGTAAAATTACGGGATTTTTGTTTTGTATAGAAAACCTTCACATATCATTTGTGATAATGAGTAAATAGAAAGAGCTAATGCAATTTTGGTAATCCATTGTTCGTAGGACAGAAAAAATTCAATTCATGATCAGATGACTTATCTTTTTGGCCATTGCTAAAAGAACCTCTAAAATTATGATGCCAAATGGACATATCTAGCCTTCAGCAAGACATCTTGTTCCTTACTCAGTCTAAGTGCCCATTCCATCATTTGGACACTTTTAAGAACTGCAAAACAACAAATATTTTTGATCTTAATAATGAAACATATATGTGTATTTAAAACACGAGCCAATAATGTGTATTTTATAATTAGTGTAAATATGAGTTTGGCCGTGACTTGACAGTATTAACAGACAGGAATACTTGTAGTGGCAAGATCCAGTCCACAAATTGTCGACTAACATGAATCAGCAGATTTCATAAGGGACATGGAGATCTCCAAAAAGCCTTATCGACTATTCCCTTCCATTTTCAAAGAAAAGGATGAATTTAATTCTGGAGCAAAGGTTACAATTTTTCGTGGGAGAGAAAATAATTTGCTGCTTGATTTACGCTACGATGACAACCTAGCATTTTACAACAACGTTGGTGATTATATTAATTAGATGAGTGTATCAGAATATACGCACCATAAATTGTGACTAACAACGATGGCTAAAAGTGGAGTGTGAAATTTATTCTTTGTCACAATGGCATTATAAATGATTACATTCCAATTGATTCAATCACTTTATTAGTATTGAAGAGAGTAAAAGAAAATAAAAGCAGATTTGGAAATGTTAAATATTAAGAGCATCCATCTTGCAAGTTTAAGAAGGCTACCAGCCGAATTAGTATAGGACATGCTATCTCATTTTCAAAAGTTTGGCTGCCATATTAGCACCATGAGTATATAATACCATTTAGATGGAATTACAGGAAATGTTTCTGAATTTAACAAAGAGAGAGATGAAGGATTCCACCAAGACATAAAGACCACGAAAGAGATTTTAGGACGGATGTAATACCTACAAGTTGGCAAATGAAATCCTAAGAGCTATATTCTATTATATATTATCTAGAAAATCAAATATAGAAAGTTTCAAATGTGCTCAAATACATGTGCACATACTTTTCATTATGAATGCTTGTTTACAATTATTTATGTTCCTATATCTTATATGTTATTTAAATAATGCAAACATCATTAGTTAATAAAATTAATGTATGTAAATATTTGAAATCAGACGTATGCAAGTCTGAGCAGCGACTAAGGTCATACATTATTTTCAAATTTAATGCTGATACTAAAAAAACTGTTACCTCCTTTGTAATCAGCTGTTTAGAAATACTAAAGAATAAAGTCTAAAATTTCAGCCACCGAATTACGTGTTGGGCAAACAGGGCTATCTACTTACGTACGCAGTAAAGTTTTGTTACAAACATACGCAGTGCGGCAGTCGTAAAACGAAACTCATCATCTTCCACATGATGGCACGGATTTTGGGCATGAAGAGTGCGCACGCAATAAGCAAACTTAGTGGTGATGACTATTTGGCATTTTGAATCATTTAGTGCCATTAAAAAAAATGAAGGGACTGCTTGTTCACTTCCTATTCGTCAGACAGCTCATTATTCGCGAATTTTGTTACCCCGAGCTTCATCTTGCCAAGAGAAAGTTTTTATTAAGATTGGGTGGACATCATCCAAAGAACTGTGTGAGAGCATTGAGGAGCGTGAGATACGAGTACAAGACATCCTACTAGTCTTTCTATGATTTACACTTTAAATATTTTGGGCATTAAAGGGGTAGGAGATAATTTGAAATGTAAACACGAGTGCGGGATTATTATCTCATGTAAATGGCATTGGATTATTATCCCCTCTACATGGAATGGGATTATTCTTAAAATTACATTGATTTTATTATGTCAGTAATTTCATTTATTTTCCAGACTATATAGGTGTAGTTGTGAATATGGATGTATTTTGGATTAACGTAAATCATTAGTAAATTAACTTGTAATATTACTTAAAATATGCGAAGTAAAATGTATTAATGTATTTTTAACCCAATTCTTAAACGAAATCCTGCATTCCTTAATGCAAACTTAAGAGGTTTTTACGCGAAATTTCTTGACCACTGACAGTAATTAACCTAAGGATTGGCTTTGTGATGTGAGAGTATGTATAACCCATTATTAATCCAACGCTATACTCATTTGTTGTACTGGTTTGCTAGGCCACATAAATGTTTCTAATTTCTAGTACTACATACGTTGCTCTAACTTATTAGCATCACTGTGTTGAGGCATGATGCGGAATCATATCAAATGTTTGTCTGAGCGAATTTGTATTGAAATCAACTATGAATTCTCCACTGGCTTTGTCCTCCAAAAAATGTCTAACCGATCTTATCTCCAATAAGATCTTTCGGTCCTGCATTGGCGCCTCTCCACTAAAAAAAAGAGGACTTCGGGGGTTCTCTAGTGATTTTAGAGGGAAATGGAAAACCTTTTGAGAAAAATACAAGTTTGTGCATAAATTGTTTCTGTCGGGCACTAAATATATTCGAATTTTTTGTTTGTTTGTGAAATCCTCTGCTTAATGTATTCCAATATGTGGATTCACGTATTTAGCCGCAATAGATATGTAAGTTGATAAGGGTGATGTTTTGCGGGTTTTCGTTTCTCCTTAGGCAAATCTCGGATATCTTCCATTTTTTAAGAAGAAGGCATTGAACTTTTTCAAGAGATCCTCGAAATAACTTTAACAACAATTTTCACCAGTTCAGTTCCGAAGAAAATGTAATAAATTCTTTATCTGTCGATCATATGTTTCTTTTTTTTGCAAGCAAACGCATATTGATTTCATGTATAGATTGATAACAACTATAATTTGAATAAACCATAATTTAGAATAAATTAGCACTGTAAATGACCACCCTTCACTTTTATGGTAAATATTATTATAACATAATCGATATGGAAGAGTTTAAAATCAAAAGTACCTTATCGGCGATTCGGGAATTTTAGGCGAATATGTATCAGTTTTTGATTTAATAATGAAAAATAATTTACCTATTATGCTAATTTATGCAGCAATTGAGACATTTATGCCGCATTTCCTTGTTAAAAATTTAATACAATATCTATTAAGTAAATAATATTTAAATTATTTCCCCGAGCAATTGAGTTTGAACTAGATTGCTATTTCTCGTACGCAAACAATATGATCACATCAATTTGAGCAATATTATAAATGTCTATCTGCCAAAGTGGTTTTAGAAAAGGAAGGCCAGGATTTTAGGCAACTTTATAAGACTGAGCAAAAAAGTATAAAGACAGGGTTCGTCCGGAAAATAAGGGTACTGACTCCTGGGCTGGGCGCGCCGCTCCAGGCGCGCCCAGCACCGCTCTGACGGGCTGCGATTGGAGGGGGGTATGTTGGCAAGCGACGCTGAAAAAGTCAGTTGGCTCTGAGCTGTGGTGTAGTGAGGAGGTCTGTTAACGCGAACCTCCACGCTTCGACCCACGTCACGGAACGCGATGCCGAAGTTTTTGGAGCAGCGTTATTCCATCAAATTTGCGGTAAAGCTTGGGAAATCGTCTACCGAAACGGTCGGTATGATTAACCAGGCTTACGGGGAGTCAGCCATGTCCAGAAAATTTATCATTTGGTGGCACAAGATGTTCGTGGAGGGCAGAGAAGAGGTCGACGACGAGTCTTCGAGAGGTTCCCGATGATGCCTTCGCGGGAGCGTTCCAGGAATGGGAACGCCGCTGGAACAAGTGTATCGACTCACAAGGGTCCTATTTGGAGGAATATTAGCTTAAGGTATGTAAAAGTGTAATACATTTTTTTCCTGAGCTCAGTACACTTATTTTCCGGACGAACCCTGTATCATATTAGATCGATATTCCTCCATAATGAATCTATTCATTATAATCATTAAAAAAATCATCAAACGCATTCGTGATATACTTGTACTCATACGACAGTACTAATTAATTTTTTGGACCCATTTGACCAATGGTTTCCTGGGTCCACTTTTATCTTACTTCACAGTTAGTTGGGGATTCCTTTGAATCTTAGTTCCCCTTTTTACAAACAATATTGAGACATAAGGAAACAACATACATAACAAAACAGACAAAAAGACAAAAATAATCAGAAGGAAAGTTTTTCTAATTTTTTTTTTTTAACATCTACAGGTGCTTATATATGTTGGGAGTTAACTAATGATAAACAATTCAAGAAAAGAAAAAAAATCACTCAATAGACATATAGAATACATTGCTACATTTTACACAAAATTTTACACAAAATATTTCCCAGTTAGTTCGCCTGTTGTGGTTCACTATTTGCTGGTTTTCTTATTGCAAATTTTCCGAGCAGGTTATTGTTGTTCTTTAGGCAGAATGTAATCATTTCCCTAAAGCTCGTTAGCTTCTCTTCCATACTGTTCCATAAGAGTTGCCGCTCTGTCTCATAGAAAACACAATCCTCCACTCTGTGTTCTGCTGTGTCTTCTTTTCCACAGTTACACAGAGGGGTAAAACATTTCCCTATGAAGTTTAAGTAGGAGTTAAAGTTTCCATGTCCGGTTAACACTTGTGTGCTTGCTGATGTGTGTTTAATATTTAATTTAATCCGGTCATCTATGTTCGGAAATATACGGTGTGTTTTCCTTCCCTTTTCTGTTCTGTTCCATTCGTCGTTCCATTCTCTATGTGTTTCCTGTCTCAGTAGTCTTTTTAATTTTGATATTTGTACTGCATTTTCTGCATCTAACGAGAGGTTGAAATACTCTATATTTAATTTTTTCCTCGATTTGTTTATAGCAATTTTTTCCCAAATTCGGTATTTTAGAGGTAGAGTTGCAGCCACTATACAGAGTGCGTCGCAGCTCACGGTGGAATAGCTGTTGCACATCGCTATCAAGCAGGCACGCTGTGTCTCCTTTAGCTTTCTCTCGAATCTTGCGAGATTGACTCTATGGGACCAATACGACAGTACTGTGGGATTTAATAAAATGAATGTTAAGTTTGCAGATTCGAATTCCCGAGTCGAGTCATTTTTGAATGTTATTGAAAAAGATTATAGCTATATTGGGAATTCGTAAGCCTGATGCACTCATTATTTAAAATTGAATATTTTTAACACATATTATTACATTGATTTATATTATTTTAGACGTCCTTTAGTTGATACTTCCTTATTCCTTAACGTTCGCTACCTACCAATTTCACTTGAAGTGACATTTTTTAAAAATATTCACTTAAAACCAATTTTCGTATGGAATATTTTCCCGTGTGAGCGATACATTTCCTAAAATAGTAAAATAAAAGCTTAAATATAAAAAAATCGAGATCTGAATATTAAGATGAAATGCCGATACCCACTCATTGACTAGTTTCTACGTCAATGATTGACGAGTAGCTGTTTATTATTGATGGCGTCGGACGGCTCTCCCTGGATTGCTATCGCTTTCGTGGACATCCCTTGTAATTACAACTCGCGGCTTAGGTTTAGCGGAATTTGTGAAAGTGGAGAAGTAACCTCATGGTAAGGGGAGGTGCATTTGTGGAGGCGGTCGGAGAGACTACATTGAGATCGAGGGGGAGGGAAAATTTGTGGCGGAAGGATGCAGAGTTGGGGTATCTGCTCCAGAGTGGAAGGAGGAGAATTTCGTAGGGCGAGGAAATGGAGGCCACTCGGTCGCTGGCTCAGCGGCATAGTGAGCGCCAAGCGAGTCACAATTGAAAAGGTCCTGGGGAAAATTGGGACGCGAGGGAACTTCTGGACAACAGGGCAAATAAATCGCGAGAAACTGTAATTAATCGATTCCGGTTTAATTTGCTTGCCAGGGATATGCGCATGGGGAGGGCGTTGGGCGGTGCTGCAAAGTGAAGTCTAGGGTTTGGACAGGGAGGAGAATAATGGAGAGACGTACGAACAACTTCGGTGAAATTCAGCTCATTGCTTTTCCTCCTTTGTTCGTACCTCCGGGATTAAAAACTATGACGACTATGATAATCCTACGCCCCAGAACTATTTCACACTGTATAGTATTCCCACTTCAATGAGAGTTAAACTCGGCGACTGGCGATTAGCAACGGCGCGTCGAAACTTTGAAGGTGCACTTATTCGCGCTTATGAAGCCAGCCCCGACGCGCCTTTGTTTCCACGGGAATTTTATCCTTCTTGCATCGGTTCCCTGCATTGCACTCACAGTTTTGTCAGGTGCACGAATCGTGCTGAACTACGTCGAGTAGGGGTGAAAAATCTCTTGGGCAGTTTTAAAAGAGCTCATATGAAAATATTTGAATAGACTATGCATAAAAAGATCGTGGTAAGCCTTAGAAAAAAAAAATATTTTCGATCGAGAAAGTTTCAGCAAATGATATCGCGGAGGAAGAGTGAATGTTTGTGGCTTCTTTTTATCGGGATTTCGAGATGGAAGATTGATGTGCTGGGGGTGGATGTGGAGGGTGGTTGGAAGCGTAGAGCGGGAGCATTTGCAAAAGGGAACGTTGAAAGGGACTGTATGATATTTGGATGTGGCCTTAAGTGTGACTGCTGCCAACTCCAAAATCTGCAAATGTTTTGTCGTTCAAATTTACAGATAATTTAGTTATTAGTGTAAAATTGGGTCGATGGGTTAGGATGTGCCGGTTATTTGCTGCGTTTATATTTGGACAGGCAATGGGGAAGACAAAGGATGAAAATTATTTCTTTTTTCCGGAGATAAATTGGACAAAGAAGTTATTTTTTATTTTACGGGAGGTGAATTAGAGTGTGAATAAATCTCATGATTATTGTTGTTAGCGTAAGTCGAATTACTCCGGTTACTCATCCTACCTCATGACTGTTTCGCAGAAATGCCTGAACCTCGACCTGTAAAGTGCAGCCTCATAAAATAATCAATATAGTATCAGTTTCACGGCGTTAACATAGCGTTTGTCATCGGCTTTGGAATTAGCGGTGATAGCTCGGAAAACGGGTAATCAGGTTTAACTAGTCGCGTAGATTATTATTTCGGACAATTAACTACATTTCGGAGTAGGAAACACATTTGTCTTCCCTTTGGGAGATAGAGGCTGAAGCTTGAAAACGGTAGAATCAAATGTTCCAAGTCACGCAGATTACAATTCCGAACTAACTCCATTCCACAAAGTTTGTTCTTCGTATAAATTGGGATAAGAGACAGACGTTTGCGATATACACATATGTGTATATATATATATATATATATATATATATATATATATATATATATATACACGCACACAGGTAATTTGGCAATTTGTATGGAAGATTTAGTAAGCTTAGGCAGAGGTAAACTGGTGTGTGTTGAAGCCTATTGTTAACGATATCCGTCAGGGGATTCTCCTTGTAACGTCCCATCTGCATCTGGTAAATGGCAATTGTAAGTTATTTCTACTAACTACTACACCAGAAATGCCAACAAAAAATTCATCTCGGCCAGAATTTGAGGAGAGGGGCAGTCTAAATGTAAAGTACAGCAATCGTCTTAACTACTTGAATCCAATTTGCTCTTTTGTAACCATTGATCTGATCGACAGGATTTTCACTCTAAAAACGAGCCTAGTTGTTATTTATAAAAAGTGGATTAAATCCAAATGATCTGAATTCTTGTGTCATTTTACATCATAGTTTGAGTTTAAGAAGTAGCATCGTGAAAAACTTACTAAACAAAGATTTTCTACGGGGAAATTTAGTTTTCATTTTGCATTACTTAACAGGCTTATTTTACGTAGTTTTTTCCACTTGGGCACCTTGAGCATTTGCATAACAGATATTTGGAGAGTTTGAGTTCCAGTCTAATATTCACGAATAAATTGAAAGCGTGGTCGTCCTTTTGACAAACACTGTGAGTATTCGGTGGAGTAAATGATACTGTTGTAACAGTCTCCTTCCGAGCGGAACATGCAATTCGTCTGAACTTTGCAAATATATGGCTTTCCTCGAGATCTGTTCGGATTGTTTTTCGTTGGCTCAGTCTTATGGTCTGATTCTAGATTCGAATGGGACTTTAATTAGTATAAGGATGATATTTGAACATTTTTACCCCATCATACTCTTTCTAGCAAATGTATTTACAAATAATTAAATTCCCTCAGTGATATTATAAATACTGAAATTATACGATGATTAGCGGTACGTAGACATGACCGTATAATTGGCGCTATATTTTAGTGAAAATTTTGTTTTAACCACAATTTATATTTTCCTAAGTAAATATTTGCTTTTCCATTAAAAATGTTTTGATCAAATTGAATAAAGATTTGGGGAATGGGATTGCTGACGTCATTGAGAGCTCCAACTTAATCATATCAAAATGGTACTGGGTTGACGTTGATATCATTTTACCACGTATCTCATGCTGTACTCATCAGGCCACCTAGTCTTAAAATTTGCTATTTCACCTCTTCATATTAGACTTTTCATGAAATCGTTTTTCTTCCCCATATCGTATTTGAGCCTCTTCGTTATAAATACAAATCTTGAATTCCGAATCAATGTCTCCAATAGAAAAAAAATCCCATTACTTCTGTGCTTGCTTTCCTTTTCTTTCTACTATTTTTATAGCCATGCTCCACATTTACTGCAGGAAAAAAGTATGAAAGAATCACAAAATCTTCAGATATATTTGTTAATGAATTATTCCCTTGAGCGTTTTCTTCGAGCACCGCCTTTCCAAAATAAATCCAAGATATTAAAAAGGCGGAACGAAAATGAGTTTTATTTTATAGAAACACTCCAATGGCACACCTGACGGCGGCGCCTCGGTGGTGACGCGATGAGATATGGAGGAGTGGAGTTATCGTGGGATTATGAAGTTACCATGGCAATTCTGTCAGGTGTAACAAAGTTTTGCGAGTTGATTTGTTGAAATAAAGAAGCGAAGGGAGTGAGCGTCCTCGTAGGATGGTCGGGCAGGGGTTTGTAGGTGGGGGAGGGGGCGGGATAGTGCGGACGGGATCGGATGAGAGCAGGATTAGGAGGGAGGAGCAAGGGTGCGGTGTGGAAAGGGTAGAGGGAGGGAGGGAGCGGGTATTGGAGGCCTAAGGGAGTCGGGGTGGAACAGGAGAGGGACGAAGAGGGAACTAGGATGGCGGGGGAGAGGTGCGGGGTTACCGGGCGTGGTGGGGTGGGTGTAAGACGCTGGAAGCAGTTGTTCGTCGGATTTCAAGGAGCGAAGGGTTTTTAGAGAGAAACGAGAAGAGTTGTAGGGAAGGCGTGAGGAGGATCTGGGGAGGCTGCGTACGAGGATGGCGAGGGCAAAGGAAGTGGAGAGGTGAGATGGACCGGGAGGTGAGAGAGAGTGTGAGAACCGAAAGTGGGAGTCTGAAGATGAGGAGAGAAGTAAGAGAGGAGCAGGATAAGGGAGGGGGAAGAGGAGGGATGAGGAGACACGGAACGAGAATGCGTAGAGTAAGAGAGAGAGAGAAGGAATATAGTGTAATGGGTAAGGGAAGGGCGAAGAAAGGCTCAGGGGCTTAAGAAGAGGTTGCGAGGGTGGGAGGGAAGAGGGCAAGCGGAGGGAGAAAGTGATGTAGAGTGGGTGGGGAATAGATGCAGTGGCGGAGATAGGAAGCGATGGGAGGGTGACTGGAAGGGGTGGAGAAAGAAAGAGAGAGAGCAAAGTTTCCGGTGAAGAGATATGGAGGTGTGGGAGTAAGGAAGTGAGTGGGGGGTCGGGAGGGAAAAGAGGCTGGAAGGGCTAAAAGCCGAATCGGCGCGAGTTTAGGAAAGAAAATAACGGCGACTTTGGCAGAGGAATAAACGCCAAAGTTGTCTCTATCTCTCTCGCTCTCCATCCCCCTCCCATGTCGCCTTCCGAGAGTGAAGTATGCAGCTTGTCTCAATCCCTTCCCAGAATCCTTCTCCTTTTGGCGTCTCGAAAGTGTTGTAACTGGGAATAGCTCCCAATTCGTCCGCATCGACTCTGACGTGTCATCGAGAGCTCCGAAACCTTTCTCAAAATTAGGGTATTCCAGAGTACTAAAAAATGAATTTCCAGTAACTTTCCTTCAATGTCATTTCAAGCATTTAAGATCGTTGGTTATGTCACAGTGGAAGTGACTTAGAGGGTGACAAAGAAAATAGTAATGTGTGGGAGAAATATCCTCTTCTAGAGGTTTCAGAGTATTTTTATAAGCCAGTTGAATGAAAAACCTTTTTGGCGTCCCTCGGTATCGATGTATAGAGATATCCTTTCCCACATAAAGGTTTAAAATGTGAATAATTTAGGCAACCGAGTGCAAGAAACGTTGGCATTCTCATTTGGTTTTTAGAAAATTATAGCATTACTAATGTGTAATATTTTTCTAAATAATATTAGGAAACCTCATTAAAAGTTGTAACTTTACCTAATAAATAATATAAATGTTATTTACGGGAATAGAATATTTTTTTTAATCCATTGTCATACATAAATAATATTAACAGAATAATTATATTTTAATAATTGAAATATTTCGTGATATTCTTCGGGGATTTTATTCCTCGTGAAATATCCTTCATATCGAAAACTCTAGACTTAATGGATACATAACAGCCATTTTTAGAACGCGATTGAAAACAATATTTGTTCTCTTTACTTTCAAGGTTAGTGTTTAAATTTCTTCATTCTTGTGTATGATACATATTTGAGATTCTTTTATGTATCTTTTTTATTTTGCCTTAATATATTTTGGTATGGCTGTTTTAATTATCTGAAGGAAGTGGAGTTTGAAAGTATTTATTTTTTGAATAACGTTTTAATGAAACACTGTTGAAACATTCATTTATCGGTGTCTTCATCAAGGAGGTGCTTCGAAATATCTAACATTGACCAAATCACAAAATCGCGTGGAGTATATATACCTACGTTTCTTTCCATAATTGGAAAGTAATAGTTGCATCCATAAGCTGTGTCACCACAAAATAAAAAAGGATTCGAATTATTATCTATATGCAGCTGTCCTGGGATTATTTTCTTTTATTTTTATTGCTCTTTTATCTGAAAAATACCGTCGGCATTTGTCTAGATGGAATCGTTCATCCTCTCTGATGAGCATGAGTCACAACCTTCTTCGATAGAAGGTAAGTTTCTGTGTATTTAAGCGACTGTTAATAAGTGAATCCAGGCTTCAAATGCCAAATCTACAAAGTTTTAATTTTATAATGAGAATTTTAATGCATTGAATTCAAAGTAAATTAGAATATTCTAGCAAAATGTTCAATGAGTGAGTCCCGAGAAGGGTTCTTTTATCTTATCTTACACTTTATGATGTATTTTTAGACTAGTTAGAGTTGATTTATGAACTTCCTATGATTAATAAAGTTTTACTTAGCGTAATGTAACTCATTGTTTGCGTTTTGTTCCGTCACTAGAGCTTCAGATCAATATTTTTACATGATTTTCGTGAATGTTCTGCAAAGTTTGTCCTTGGACTACGCTCACTGTTTCTAGGTTAGACTCACAAGAGAATTGAGTAGGAATTGAGTAATCCTAGCACACAAAGAAAAGTCCGAGGAACTTGAATAAAGTGAATAAATATCCTTGATTCTCAGATTTGACGAAATCTGGTGTCTTATAACTTCCCATAAAAGAAGAGAAAATTGTTACGAGCGTAGACTATGCAGCGTTTTGTTCTATATTAAGAATTTGAATATTTACATTTAAAAACTTTTAATAAATACATATGTCATCATACTATGCACGTATATTCAATTAATCATATTTCATATCCTGCACGTGAGTTTAAAAGAAGAATGATGGATTTGTAATTCACTTTTAACTTGCAATTTGCTCCCAGTGTTAAATCTAATTCTAGAGGGCTTTCCATTAATCCGTGGGATTCCAAAATATTATTCATAGCTACAATGTTCTTTGCAATGTAAATGGGCCCCTGAAGGGGACCTATATTCTAGTCTTCTTTTGCAGCTGCATTATAAGCAGAGAAACTTTTGAATATATCACTTCAAACATAAAATAATCTGAATGATTTGCAAGTTCTAAAGCAGTGCATAATTCCACCAAGGATTGGAGGATTAGTTTTGGAAAGATATCCTTTACCAAGTTTTATGAGCATTTCACCCCATGGAATACACTCCGGTATCAACTTGTTTCGACATGTGCTCTCGTTAAATGAGGTTTCATTATCCTCTCTACACATCTCTCGATCAAGTTCTTCATTTCTGAAATCTATTGTTTTTATGTCATCATTTCTCAGTGAAACACTACATTCATTTTCGTACATGGGAAATTATCGTAGCATTCTTTGACTTGGTTAGTTTTGGCAGAGAACTCTATTTTTATTCGCCATATTGGTCTTTGACCAATTATGTTTTACTCTTAAATTTCCCGTTTAACCCATATCCTCTCCTTTTTGTGGTATACTTTTTGTGATCTTTCTTTTTCAGTCAGTATATACGATTCCGGTTAGATTACCGAATTAGATTGAGTGTAGCAAAGATGAACTATGTTAAGATTTATTAAACTCGCATGATAAACCTATTTCGGCGATTGAAAAACTAAAAGAATTAGTTTGGAAATTTATTCAGGACTTTATACTATAGACTAATTACTTTGTATGTAGTACAAGAAGATTTATGATGCAAATATGTTAATGATTTACATAGTTTGTATGAAAAGTACCAGAAAAAGTTTAGGACAAATTCATTTATATCATATATTTCTACAAGGTCTCAAAATTCATCAAAGTACATCCCTGGAGCTTCGACACACTTTTGCCAGCGGCTTTTCCATGACTCGTAGGCTCCTTGGTAAGCGGAGGTCCTTAAGGGTACGCGTGCAACCTTCTTTGACGGCACTTAGGGTCCCATGGTGGTGTTCTTTCAGGGAAGATTTCACTTTTGGGAATAGGAAATAGTCTGCTTGTGCCAAGTCGGGACTGTCCTAAAAGTCGGATAATCATCAACTAATGGCAGAAGATCGAGTCTCAAACCTGCTTTTCGTCTTCCGTGAAAACCTTCGAGACTAGTTTATCACAAATTTCGCATCGCCAAATTTTCAGCTATAATGGTGTTCAATGCCATCTTATCAATGCCAAAACGATCTGGGATCATGCGCACGCTTAACCGGTGGTTTAGATTCAGCTCTTTGCGCACACGTCAGGGGAAAAATTGTTACAGATAGTTTTTATGCAAATCCTGTATTTCTAACCTCGACTTACTAGTATAGGGGAGATAATGAAAATAAGAAGAGAGAGGTAGTCCGTAAAGTCAATATTTATAAAGTGTAATTTTTGCCACGAATGATAAAAGAACAGAAGAACTACAAATGACGGCTGCGGAGGAAACAACGCTTCGTACTATAAAAATAAGGTTGCGTTTATTATTCTTCGTAGCTCATTGTTTGTAACCAATACTAGTAACTCGTGCCTCATGGGCATAGTAATAATCGAAACTTAGATACCAAAGTGGTGGTTTAACTGTTTTAAAAATGTTCTCCATATTTTAAATCGCATCAATTCTCCGTTAGTGCTCAAATTTTAGTCTTACTTAAATACGAATCGTATAGTTTCAGACTTAACTTTGTGGTTACTTTGATAATTAAAAATTATGATTTTCAGCATATACACCTGTATAACAATATAATTTTCATGGTCTATGCCTGGTGGTGAATTAACTCAATTGATGTGCATTTTCTGAGTATAAGTTCTTTTACGCTATCAAAACCTTTTTGCGATACTCAGTCGCCAAAACTTGAAAAAGAATACTTTCCAACGGAACATATCAGATTTGCAAAACATCTCCCTTTAAAGCGGTAATAAACTAGGAAAAGTAATTTGTAAAAAAAATCAAAACAAGCTCTACATATATCGTATATATGTGTACATGTCTAAAATAATGATTAGATTGTATTTTTCCCTGCTCTCTCACTCACTCTACAACAGAATATGAACTTGTTGTAGCTCACGTAGCATCAACAGTAAAATAGCGGCTTATTTTCATTTATAAAATTAAATCTTCTTAATCATTTTAAATATCCAAGTTGTCTTTGTTGGCGTTTAGCCTTTGGCGGTCTCGCTTGACGTGCTTTCTACGGGATAACCGTTTCATATGCCTACCTAATGAATATTTTTTTAACCAAAGACAACAACCTCATTATCTGCGTAGAAAATTAAATGTGGGCGTCGAGTCCTACGGTAGATTATTATGCTTCAATGGTCAAAGATGAAAATGGCAAAACTTGAAATTTGATAATAATTCCCTTCAGGGTAAAATATTGCGAAATATAAAATTCTTATTCAATTTAAAAAATAATTCCATTAACTTTTATTGAAATATTTTGTCATTTTGAAATTAATTTACGAGAAGATGAAAATAAGAAGTTTCCCTATGTAGGGGTTCAATGCGCCGTCATTATCTTTATATTTTTATTGTCATATTGTAGGCAACCGGATATGTTGACTGTTTAAAAGGAAAATAGATTATCTATCTATATTTAACATTATTCTTATCGCACATATTGTTAATTGCTGTCACGACACAACTGATTACTGGGTGGGCGTACATCATAAACATTACTCTATTTCCATGAGCAATGCAAAATAATAGATTTACATCTGTCGCCACGTCCGTCTTGACATTTGAATCCCCAAAATTTTGCAATCCAGCCCTCGAAACTGTTTTGATCCCCTTGTATGCTCGTCTACTTTAAAACTATGCGAATTAGATCAGTATACTTGTGCTTCAAATCTCTGGCATATTAATCTTAACTATATTTTATGCAGTAACCGCTTGATGGACAGCACAAAATAGTATTATAAATAAATATGGACAGCACGAAATATATTCTATTTAAGTTTTAGTCCTCTTAAAGTTTTATTTCTCCTATCAAAGGTCCTACTCAGAGTTGTTTTCAGAAAATGAATAAAAAAGCAAATCTGTTCAATTGGAAAAAGTTTAGTGGCATATCTTTACTTTTATCAGAAATCCACATTTTATGCTGGACTATCTAAGGAAATAAGCTACTATGAAATCTCCTTAACCTAATCATTTATCTAGATCCTCTGTGGTCTTCAAATAGCTTGAATCGATGATGTGAATATAGGCGTAATATCATGCCATGAAGACGTTAATTTACAAGATGAGAACTGAACACACGATTGGGTCAGCTGCCTTGATGTACTATCTATTACTCCCGTTTGTGTTTTACGTACCTCGAATCTGATGGTCCTTAAAATTGCATGGAAATCAAAGCATCATCAGAGAGAACAATGGCAAAACTGCATTAATGAAAATTTAATTTTATGAAATCGGCTGGTCTTTCGGAGTGGTAGTTTTCTGTTAAGGAAGATCTCTAAGGGAAGTATGGGAACATCTCAATGAATAGGCATCATGGTACTTACACTCAATAATCAACAACATTGAGTATCGCATATCCGATAAGTGTATACACATATATCTTTCTCCGGCCTTTAACCGTGGAGATGGTTTGTAAGGTTTCCAAAAATCTTTCTGCTAGGCAGATTTCTATCCATTTTCCCTTCACTCTCCTTTCTCCCCGTCTCCACTAGGTTTTAACAACCGGGCACAAATGCACTCACACTCCCACGGACGCACACCCACACCCTCCCGCTCTTCTTTCCTTTATTCCGATTCCCTTTCGCCAAACCTTCTCATCCCCGGTCCTCGTCACCCCCACCTTCCTTTCCATCCCGCTCCCCTCTCCCTAACCCGGTCCTCCTCGTTGCAACCCCCGGATCCCCCTCGACTCATCTCATTTTTGATGCGGGAGAATTTTTAATCCCCTCGGAGTGCGTTTCTAACGTCGCTGGGGCGTAATACCGGAAGTGTGCGCGGTCGCGGCGAGCGGGGATGGCTGGCGGTGCGGTGGCGGCCGTGGCCCGCGCCGCCTCCGCATGGGGACCCGGCCTCTCCACCTCTTTCTCTCTCGCTCTCCCCGTTTTAAGGGTCGGAATGTGTGTGTGCCCCCTCTATCCTCCCTCATTCAAACTCCTCTTTCCACCACGCATTCCTCTCTCTCTTCTTTCCACCCGCCTCCCCCACCCCCGACCCCTCTCAACCACGTCCGCATGTGAGCGTCCCTTTGTGCCCCAGCGGGAGGAATGACGAATGCCCGGTGAAAAGTTTCATGTTGAAATTTCGACGAAAGTGCTCCTTTTCAAAATGTCACGGATGCGAAATATTTCGCGGGAAACGACGATGTGCGTCGCTGAGCCTCCCCGCGTCCCGTTCCCGAAAGCTTTCATTTTTACACCCGCCCTTTCAGCCCCTCCTTCCCCTCGTCCTCTTTCTCGCTCACTCCTTCTATCTCCTCGCCTCCTTCCCCCCCTCCATCTCCGTACTTATCTCCACCTATCTCCGCCCACCCCTCCCACTCTCTTTCTCTCTCTCTTCTTTCGAAAAACGCTCCCATTTTCCGAAATGGCAAGTTCGTCATACTTTCCATCCGCGGCGGCGGCGGCGGTGTAAAACTGAACATTTTTCGTGGCGGTCCTCGGGATTTCTCGCACGCACTGGAGCGAACGAACGAACGGTCCCGCATCCCCTCCGTTCGTTCGTTTTATAACTATATTGTATGGGATTTACACTTCATTATTTCCTTTTCTACGTCTCACATGTGCTTTTACGGTTAACCAGAGCGGAATTACGGCGGGAGGAGAAACGTTTTGCAACTCTTCCCACCCACCTGCCTCGCGTTCCCTCTCTTGATTCGACTGGCGTCGTTTGCATTTGTTCGTTTGTCTGTGTGTGTGCGTGTGTTTCTCTTCCTCGCGTCAGGGGTATGGAGGAAAAAATTGCTCCCATTTACTTCGCAGCTCTCCCTCTCTCTATCTCACGAGTTCACCCATTCATGTGTTTATCTAGGGAAAGAATGACTCCGATACGAAGTAGCAGCAGCTTTGCTGTTGTAGTTGACAGGGGGAGCGACTCCGGAACGTCACGCGACCGAGAGCGTGCCCCTTCGGAGCGATCGTATTTCTCTCCAATCGTCGGGGGAATTTTGCAAACTTTGCGCTTCGTTCACTCCCAAAGTCCCGAGTCCCTTTTGTGTATTTTACCCACTTGGATTTTCTTTTACTTAATATTCATTTGCCAACCAAATACCGTAAGGATGAACTGAAATGCAGTGAAACACGATAGTAACAGTTAAATGAAGAAAAAACCGAAACATAGATATAGTAGACATTTTGAAGACATTTTCATCCATGCATAGTTTTGTTCAAAGTTAATTACCCCTGATTACTCTGGCTAATCTAAAAAGCAAAACTTTTTAGATTTTGAAATTATTTTACTTAAGTTTTGTTCCCTTCGGTGAAATGTGCAGGGAGACGCTCAAAAGTAGAGTATACATTCAAAGAGTGAAACAAGACATGGAAAACTGTATTCCAACAGAAAAATATCAGAAATTTTATTTTGTATCCAAAAGTTTTAAAATTAATTCTCTTTCCTAATTTAGCAAAGATATCATTAATTTAATAACATCCTAAAAACTCTCGATTTTCAATTATTGAAATATTTAATCAGTAAAAATGGAATGAGATATGGAAATCAGAGATACAAGTGAATTTTGGTCGGTCAGAATTAAAAATCTTATTTTTATGGTGCGATTAGATTTTCAAGGTAACAGATTGTCTCTCCATAGACGCAATCTGACGGTTGTGTGGTTTAACTATCTTTACGTTCATTTAACAAATATAATATGCATTGTAATAAACATTTCGATTTAGGTGCCACAATACAACCTACATTATTTGTTTTGATCAAGGATTGATGGCGTGGCTCGATTGTTTCACTCGAGTTAAGAATCATCAGAAATTATCATGATTTCAATCACGGTTTGTTGCTTTGATTTCAATCTTGCTAGGTCAAGCCTTGTCAAAACTTGACGGTCATGAGCTATACGAAAATTGAGATGAGCACCGGTATCAAACAACTTTTGGGAAACCAAAATAATACCTTGTTTCTTTAAACTCAATTGGTAAAAAACAATCGTTGAAATACCGCAAAAGCAGCATTTTCATAAGTAAATATTTAAACTTACGCCATACTTTTGCATTCAGCTCTTGTAAATTTTTACTAAAAATTAAAAAAAATACAGGTTATCATTGCTCACTGCTCTGCAGCTTTTAGAAATCTCTCCCTCTTCATTTAAATTGGTTTCAGTAGATTACTCTTAATTGTCTTGAATGTATTGTGCCTGTGAATCGTGGAATCCAAATAGTTAGTGAAGGGGGTGTATGTACCCATACGAGTACATATACACGTGAAGTTTCAAATCACAAGTTTATAGCTAAACATTATATACCCTACCACACCCTAGAGTTACTTCTGAGTTCTTGGTGAATTGCCCTGTTTATTCCCTTTGATTCATTTAATTGATGTTTATACATCTCATAATTTTGAGCTCACAAATATTTTTAAACATTTAAAATTCCTTCGTTACTTTATGTTTGTTATGGCAAAAAAGGTGGTTACAGAATATACTGATTGGTGATGGAATGTTGAAGGCTGAAAGAGAGAAAATCTTTTTACAGACGAAGAAGGGGTAATAAAAAGAGAGGCATGTGGAATGAAAGTAAGAAAGGTAAATCTAATTGAAAAATAGTTTATTTTAGTTTGAAGTTCCACGTTGTGTCTTGTGTTCCACGCCATATAAGGCTAGGGAGTATTTTGTGTTAAGTTTGCGTCCATACAAAACCTACATTAAACGGTAAACTACTAAATAATAAACTTTATACCTGGGTATACAGTTGCTTACTCCTAAATTCAATACAAAAATTTTCAATGTTGGGATATTTGAGATTTCTACATTGATGACGCAATATTACAGATGCAGTTTCATGTAATAGCTCAGGAGTTATTCCAGCAATTCGTTCTTGATTATAGCTAAGCAAGCTTTAAAATTTTTTGAAATCTATCTCAGAATATTTTCTGTTAAAAATACTTGAATTGATTTCAAATAAGGACAATTGAATTGTTTATAATTTTGTTTTGGTGAGGGATGTGATGATTCACCGTTAGCAGTGTTCCATTAACTTTTTTTTCTCGTCGTATAGGAGCAGAATATATTTTTGATACCTATTTCAAATTAGAATTATTATTTGTGCTTTATTAATTATAGACTAACTTCTACATTTTCTTTCGGTAGAAGCTATTAAATAATCAATATCCATATGGTTACGAACTCGTCAAAAGAAATTTAAAAAAATTTAAGGGGCTTTTTTAGATTTCCATGATCCACAAATGCCACTTTGTGTGCTAATTTCTCTGTAATGAATGAGGAACCATGAAAAACCATGCATTTAAGAGAGAACTTACTCTCAAGGGTTTGTACCCAGGGTAATGGAATGATTTTTTCCCTTTCTTTTGCCACCATTTCCTCTCTCATATTTTGGGTATCGCGGCTTAACCCAAGGCACGGGGAGACTTTAGTGAATCGACGTCATCCGATTCGTGTTTGGGACGCCCGGGACGGCTGAAGCGAAATCTTTTTATGTGACCTTCCTTCTCACTCACCTCTACCTTCGTCCTTCCCGCTCATTTCACTAATGCGTCCTCTGCGAGTGCGATTTGCGTTTGTTATTTACTCTCTCTCTCTCCCTCGAAAAGGAGAGGAGTGGGTAAGGAAAGGGTTGGGAGAGAGCATAGAGGGAGGAGTGGAGCTTAAGGACAATGCCAGTTCATATGGTCGACGATGAGGCAAGGCGAGGCATTTCTTTTTGCGGTCACGTTGAAAGATCTCTCTTGAACCGTTTTTCCCTGTTCCTTCCCCCCTCTCCAACCCCTTTAAACCATCGCCTCCCTCACTCCCTGTAAACACCTCCCTCATTTCCCCTTCTGACCTCGGTTACGTGGGCGTTCAAGCACAAGCACCACCACCGCCGTCATCGACGCCGCACAGGCCGACAAAACCAGGGGTGCCAGGGGAAGGGATCCTCTCTGTGTGCTCGACGCACGTTTTGACGGTGTCAGGGGATTCAAATTGCAGCACGCACGAGAAAGCTCCGGACGCCCAGGGATCATGGAACGCTTTGATCCTCCTGGCCAATCCCCCTATTCCCTTCATAACTCCTCCCTCATTCCCTCCCTCCCTCGACCGACGACCTTACCTCACCCCTCGATTTCCAGTTACTACTACCCCTGACGCACATGCACACACACACACACAGATACCACACCATCCCCACACACCCACTCCCCCAACCTCTAAACCCTCTACCGTTCCCATGTTATTTGCCAGAAAGCCTACGACAGGGATTTTCAAATTATTTTCTTGCGGTCGAAACCAGGCGCAACGGATCACTTTTCTGGATGGGATTGGGGGAAGCAAGAAGGGTTGGAGAACGACCTTTTAGATTCAGACATTTAAGGCGGATATTGCGTTAATTCGAGCGGAAGGAGGCGTTTAGGAAAACACTTATTCATGTCTTTATCCTCCTCATGGCCCAATTACAAGGGTTGTTCGAAAGGTTAGCATTAATCCATGTTTTTTTTAACTGTTTTCAAGATGTTTGTGAGAATAAATGTTTTACTCACTCACGTCGTTGTAACGGAAATTAGTATTCGATGGCTTATTCTCGTCACTTCCCGTGCGACACATACACTAATAGGTAACAGGGAGGAAATTGTGTGAATCTTCCGAATGCGAACATTTAGCGGTTAAACGTTCCTGCTTGTGCGAATGAGTTCGAGCATTAGTTCGGTGCGAGGATCACGTATCAACTTGACGGTGGAAATAATCACGAGGGAGGTGAAATTGGGAGCGGAAAAGAAGACAATTGTGCTTCGGGCCTTCGTCACTGCGGATGGTGGAGAATTCAATCACGCACCTAACTCGGAGCATCCATTACGACCACCAGTTCTGCTTGTTGCAATCGCTCAATAAGTTCTTTAGGAGGTGTTTCGTTAAACTCCATTCCTTTCCCATTATTTTAATAGGTTGGGGGGACGCGCTGAGGATACCAATGTTAGGGAGGAAAGCCAGGATCCGGGCTCTTTGTAACCTTTCCCCAGAAGTACTCCCTCCTTTTTTCCACACAAACACACCACCATAACCCCTCCGGAGTATTAACCGTTCCCATCGCAGACCCCACTTAAGACCTCCGTGCTCCTTCACTCAAACCACCTCTCCAATCTAAATTTTTCCCATCGCCGTCAAAATCTTCATTTTGGCATACTAATTACCCGTTTCCCTTCCTGCGAAGCTTTCGTCCGAATATATACGGGCACACATTTACAATCCCTATCTCTTATACGCTTCTCACCTACCGCTCTCTCCCTCGTCTCCCGTATACCATCCTCTCACGCTGATGCCTTGTCCATAGTAATCCTTCCTTTCCACTCTTCCATTCGCTTTCAGCTGCTCTCATCTTCCTCCCTTTCGTCTTCTGCCCCCCCTTTGGCCCCATCTCCCTTTCACTCCACCTTGATCTGTAGTGGCGCATGCCACTATATAGCTCCGGCACCGAATTCAAACAGGACGATGATATGTGTCTCACGTTTCATTTTTGGATTCGTATCACTGTATTATTATTTGTCTCAGTAGTGTCCTCGTACTTTTCCCCCAACCGTTTTATTTTTTTTAGCCACCATCTATTTCCTTTAATTTTATTTCTGTACTTCTTTACCTCGCCTTCCTACCTGTGCTTCTAAGTATCTCTCACTTTTCCTCTTCACTTGTTTCGGTGCATGATTCTTTAATATCCCGCGTTTATGATTTCTCCTTCCCTCCTTTTATCTACTTTCTCTCTTTCGCTATTATCATTTATTTCCGTGGGCGGATCTAAAAGGGGTGGCAATCATCCTCCCGCTTGGATCAAATATGATCTCGTCAACGTTTAACGCACATATATTACTATATTAAGAATTCCTCGGGAAGAAAGGGTATTTCAAAAAAAACCAGAACCACATAGAGAATCAAACCCCATCTTAGAAAGTCTATAGATCCGCCCCTTTATACTTTTGCTATTTTCTGCGTCCATATTCCTTCTCTCTTGAAATAATACCTCCAGAGTCAATTTTGTCGTATTTTCAAAGGTCCTAGTGATGTAGACATTCTGTCGTTTTTATGCAGAGCACTTTGTATTAACGTCTTATTATGTGAACATATATTTTGTTGGTTCTTTATCCAACTAAATAGTGGTATAGGAGGTAAAATTCCTCGAAGTGTAGTTTTTAAAAGCTCATTTAGAATTTCTAATAATTTTTAACCCTAAAATTACATTATTTTGACATACAATAAATTGTAGTTACTGAAGAGCTTTAATGTATTTGTTTTGGTTGCATTTTAATTTTTTTGCAATCTCACACTATTTATTTTAATCACCGGTATACACAGTTCTCAACGTCCTTCAATTGGTGCAATATAAATTGTGATATATTTAACCTCCCAACTCAGCTCTCCTCTGCTTCCGTAGCACTTCATTTCTCCAAACCGTTTCCCCCTGCGCTTTATCTTTTCTCATTTCCTTCGTCCTTTCGAGTTCCCTTGTCCTATTATCATCATTCCAATCCTCGTATATGTTCATGTTTTTTTCTGTAGTCTATATTTGTAGTCTTGGCCTAACACCTTCGGAGTAAGCATCTCCTTTTGTTTCCCCGCAAACGTACTCTGGGTTTGTTTGCAGATACCTAATGGCGCCCTTTCTAAAATTATGTTTATATTTGAAGAAACACACAATGGATATCCGCGTCTAATTCCTCTATCCTCGCCACGTCACGTAGTTTTATCGATTATTTGGTTTATATAAGTCATCACATAGACATCTGTATTCGTTGTATACTTTGATTTAATTTAAGCCCGTTTCCCATGTGTGTCAGGGCTGCAGGTCTACGTCTTATAGCAACTGAATTTATGGATTCTCATTCCTGTGCAAGGCAGACTGAACATCTGTGGCCATCTTCCAACAGCAAAGAGTTTCACGTCACAGCATAAGAATGATGAATAAGGAATCACTCAAGAACATACTTTTTAAATAATGTTATGGTTATTCACTAAACTTCGCTGAGTTGGTGTCTCCCCCCTGCGATATATCCGTTCTTCGATCAGAATATGCATTCAGTGTTAAAGTGGTACCTCTTGTATTTTATAGGTTTCCGTGTTACGAATAGTAGATAATTCTTAATGGTAGAGTTTATATCCGCGTTGAAAAAAATGCTCAATGTTAGAATACCCATAGAACGCCTACCAGAGAACTGAATATGAAATGTTACTCTAAATATATATAATTCTCACTCGTATTAACTAGAAAATTATAATAAAAAAGGTATCTAAGGATGGTGTGAATTTAATACGATAAAAATCCCGATTTTACTGGCATGTATCATGTATAGGTGTGGGGAAGAAGCGGATGGAAGGTAAATTTTGGCAATTTCGCTTGAATGCGACTTTTTCCTCCAGACTGCACCCACATTAAATTCAGGCTAGCTCTATTCCCTTTTCCTTTTCATCTCATGTCCTCACGAGATGGCGATAAACACTGTCTTCGACCAAGATGGGTCTAGAATTGAAGGAAACTTTCTTCTTCACCCCCTCCCAACCCTCTCTCAGTTCAGGAAATGAGTAATTTTTATGAAGATGATGAATTGAGTTTATCCCTCGAATTCCACCTGTGTTATCGCGCCAAGATCGCCAGCGGACGAAATCTCCCTGATGGCGTCACGCGCTCTTCATGCCGACTCTTTCCTTTCATGGAAAGGGCAAAGGCGATCACCTCATCTCGAGAACTGCCCCCTTTCCACTCTCTCCACGTCTCCATCGCCTGCACATACTTTTCGACCTCTTCCCCTGTTCTACTCTCTTCGATCCAAACCCCCCCCCCCATATTTTTAACCCTTCTCTCGCGCCTCTAAACCGTCTCTCCTACCTTCTTCCTCGAGGATTGGACATAAGATGGGATCCAATGGTTTCAATTCCTTCCGGATAAAGTCGTATGTCTGTCTGTTTGTCCCCCTTTTCCATCCCCCCGTACCCTCGCTTTCACTCCTCCCTTCCCCGACCACTCAACAACCGCCCACTCTTATATCGCATCTTCACTTTGCCCATAATCTTCCCCGTCCTCATCACCCTCCTAACTCTTTGCTCCAATCCTTTTACCTGATTCCTTTACCCCTTTTACGCTAATCCCTCCTCTCTCCCTCTTAACGCCTTCCCCTTCCACGTAAATCCTCCCAACCCTCTCTCTCCTCGCCCGTTTCCTTCAACTGCCCCACCCCCTTCTCATCTTTCCAGCTTTATTCCCGATCTCCCTTTATCCTCCTCCTGTCATATCCTCTCTCGCACTCACTTCCTTTCTTATCCCCTGCCCCCTCTCCCGCGAAGTCTCTCATATCTGCCCCCTCCCCGTCCCCCAACCCTCACACAAACCCACATCGCCACACTTCTTCTGAAAGAGACCACTCCCTCCCCACCTCACGACTTTATTGAATTTCCCCTTTCTTCCGCCGTGCTTCCATATAATCCTTTCTTTCGCGTCATCCGAAGATCCCTGCGTCCAACCCCTCAATTCCCAACCCCAACGGCCCCTTTCTGAACCGGCCTGGAGGAAGAACGAGGCTGGGGTGAGGGCAGATGTGGGTGGGAGGGGGAGGGTAAGGGATTTAAAGTGCCCTGTCCATCCTTTTCATCCACATCCCCCTTCCTCCTAACCCCACCTACCCTCTCCTTCCCAGTGGTGGCGCGAACCCCTTTCGACCCCCTCCTCATACCCCGCTCAAAGCCTCCCATTCTCCCGGCCGTAGTCCTGCGAAAGAAAAGTGCTCCTCACCCTCCATCTTTCTCCCTCTTCCTTCTTCGGACGCTTCTCTTCCTGCACCTTGACCCATGAGCAGTGGTATTGCCGGTAGTACAATGGCAATGGCGGTCCTGCAACCGCATCGCTCTCTTCTTCCACTCTCCACCCCTCTCAGCCTTTATTCCCCTTCCGCCATGCGGTATGGGCGTCCTCGTTCCACGGGGATCCTCTGTACAGTGTTCTCTCCGCTGAACGTCGAGGACATCAATTTGTTTTCTTTTTCTCTCTCTCTTCCCCTTTATCCAGTCTTTTTTCACCGTAAGGTGTGAAATTGCCTGCGATCGCCGCAGTTTTCGGCGTGCAAGGCATTTTTTCACCTTCCTCCGTGTGATGGGTCCCTAGCTTCACAAAAATTTAATTGAATTTCCGCTTTTGTGTTGCCTGCAGCTGTGAAATCACCTGAGATTGGCCGGTGCGCGTGCAGACATGCAGAAGAACTTCCGAGTGTGTTGTTTGAAAATTGAAGGTAACCATGTCAGGAGTAGGTATTGTGGCTGTAAGATATTTAAAAAAGATGTGGGAAATGTTCCTGTGATACATTCTTCACCTTCGTTAGGGAATGAATATTGTAGTCGGACATTCCTGCCGGACAGGTTTTACTGCGTATTCTTTTTTTTATCTCCTCTACGTGTAAAGAGGGGCTTATTCATCTGAAGAAAATATCAACTCCATTGTGTGATTCAGTTCTACAAAAGAGGGTTATCCTAGGCTGTTATAATTAATTGAAAGTAGGGGCTCTTTATTAATACATACACTTGAAGAAAATGTAGGCTGAATTAGCAAAATATTAACCTAATTTCACTGCATACTAGGATACGACTGACGATTTTCTGCATGTAAACAAAATGTTTGTTTTATTATAACTTTATCGGCTCAGCCGCGTGCTCATGGTCTAATTGAGGTTTCCAGTTTCAATTACGATATAGGTGTTGCATCTTCCTGTGACATTTTCATCTGTGTAGTTCACGTTGCAACATTACCTCATCTATTGACATGCCTAAGGGATTGATTATTCTAATTATTATTCAATGTAATTAGAATTCATCAAAGATCTTTGAGATTTCACTCCCTTCTTCACGCCCTGGCTCTTCATGGAGATAAATCAGAATAACGTTGGTTTTTTTAAAATCTTTAGAATTAATTTAATCTTCCCATTCAATATTCGATGAGACAGGAAAATTTATTTAGAAGTATAGGTTTATTTTCACGATTGGTCTAAAGCATTTTTCCCCTACCAAACATTTGGGGAGAGTACCGAAAATTCATAAGCTACGGAAAGTTCCTTCCGTCAAGCGTTTAACCCAATTTTTATTAACGAACAAAATGAATCATTATTTAAATTTTAAAAGATTATTTCACCTATTTAATTCGTGCCAATGAATTAAGGGTGTAAAATATTAGCCTCACTCAAATAATTCTGAGTTTAATGAAATCTGAAATCAAAGTAACTAAGGTACCCTACTCGATCAATATGCAGGGACCCCTTGAGCGGAGCTTATTTCCAGGATTGTGAGATTAGTTCGAGCGTCTTCATATATATATATATATATATATATATATATATATATATATTCTCAGGGTAATCTCAGGGTAAATTACGTTTCCTCGATAGCTCAAGTGGTTAAGAGCATCCGCCCGGCAAGTGGAAAGATCCGAGGTTCGAGTCCCGGTCAAGGAAATATTTTTACTCTTGTAATCCGTTCGATTCCGCCTTCCCCACCTTTATTGTGTTCGTCCTTTATATGTGTTCCTATCCCTTTTCCTTATATCTGTTTCTGTATATATGAGTATTTATTCGCCGTTTGGCGGGATTTCGTGTTTGAATGTGTATTTGGCCAATGTGGCTCATCTCTTTCTTCTGGCTATGCGTGCCACGAAACGCACTGTTCCTTTCCTGTATGATGTTGTATGAATTCTAAACCACTGTCCTTTCCTCTTGTGTATTGTCTATTTCTCCTTTGGTGGGTGAAACAGTCCCCTGACGCCATCTCTTGGCTAAAGAATCGGGGCGCTTGGCGACATATTAGACCCACGGATCTCAGGGTAAATTACGTTTCCTCGATAGCTCAAGTGGTTAAGAGCATCCGCCCGGCAAGTGGAAAGATCCGAGGTTCGAGTCCCGGTCAAGGAAATATTTTTACTCTTGTGATCCGTTCGATTCCGCCTTCCCCACCTTTATTGTGTTCGTCCTTTATATGTGTTCCTATCCCTTTTCCTTATATCTGTTTCTGTATATATGAGTATATATATATATATATATATATATATACACAGTATAGTGTGTGTATATGTATATATATATATATATATATATATATATATATATACATATACAGTATAGTTACATTGTATATTTAATGTATATATATAACGATTGTACGGAAAAACTCACACGGGCGGTACAATAATGGGACGGAACAATAGAACACAAATAGAATAATAGAATAGCAACATTTAAAAGGACACTCACACGGTAAATTGTTCGAGCTTTCGGCCCTCTCAGAGGCCATCTTCAAGTGACTTGATATATATATATAATATATATATATATATATATATATATATATATATATATATATATATATATATATATATATATATATAAACCATAAACACAGTAATCAACCCGAAGGTTTGGTAGGTGATAGCAGAGTTCACCCATTACTAAGCCCTATACGGCGTGTGAAAATTCACACATCAGGGTAGGGGGCCCAGTTCCTTTCCCTGTGCCGGTTATGGTTTCCCAGAAAGACCTGGTGCCCGAAAAATCACTTAAGCTTGGGTGGAGCTGCAGGTGCCCAGAGTGCCTTGCCCGGGAATCGAACCCGGGACCCTCTGGTCAGCAGTCCAACGCTCTACCCACTTGGACTACCACGACCCACACACACACACATATATATTATATATATATATATATATATATATATATATATATATATATATATATATATATATATCTAAATCGGTGATGATTATAAACCAACATGATCTAAACTAACCTTCGAGTTAATTACTGGGGACGGCGAATAAATAGATTGAAGATAATACGGATGTATTCCTTTAAGCATTATTGTGGTAATTGGATTCGATGCTGTTCAGAGCAGAATATCTCTGAGGCAAACACGCACGCCGGCTGGACCGAAAGCTACGGGTTCTTAATCAGTCTCAAATTTAGATTTTAAACATAGAATGTCTTAAGTGGGATGAGCTTAGATTACAATGTGAAAACCGTTGTAGCCCCTTAAAAAGCACAAAAACAACTACCCGTCGATATTCAGTTTATGACATGTCCTCCCCTCATTAAAGGCTAATTTAGACTCATTTTCCCTTTAACCTTTTTCAAAGAGCGTTGCCGAAGCTTAAGTGAAACAAAGCATGATTGTTGGACCGTGCAGAGTTGCTGCGGATATAATTGCTTTTGAACCTTTGGAATTTGTGAGGCCTTTAAAATTACGAATTTTTCATTTGGTCTCTTTTACATTATCTGCATTTCGCTAATTGACGCGGTAAAGTGTTCACACGTGAAGCATTTAGCCTGCGTTTGCATAATTGAGTTTTAATTTCGGTGGCTCGGATGAGAGCCAAAAAAAAAAGGAACGGAGAAACTTTTTTTCTCATGGTTTCGCCTCATCCTCGCGCGCTGCATAGTGTACCACGAGCGATTTTCGTTCGCTCGCTCCCATCTCGCCCTCAGAGGGCCAGCGACTTCCATCCCTATCCACAACAACGCTGAAGACGGGGGACCTTAGCGACCATTGCGCAGGAGAGAGAGAGAGAAATAGGTAAAAGGACCCTGCTCTTTTCGGGAGGTAAAATGCAAAACCATCATCGCGGAGATTTCATATAGGGTCGCGACGCGTTATAGCAGCGTCATCGCTTCCATCACCCCGCCACCCAGTCGCCTCTCATCGGCCCGGGTAGGATTGAGACAAGGGGGCATGGAGAATAAGGGGAGGGAGTGGGGTTAAGGCGATCCATTTCTCAAAAATGCGGGAAAAAGGAAATGTTGGGAGTGGAATGGGAGGGTGAATGGCGGGGGAGGGAGGAGGTGGATGGGAGGAGAGAGTGAGAGGAGACAGATAGGTATGGCGAAGAGGAGAAGAGGAAGCTTCGGCGTTGAGAAAGAGCTCGCGGTACAAAGATTAAGCTTATCCTTTCGGCATAAGCGGCGACGATCTCTTGGCAATGCAAATATATTCTCCCCAACAGGCCCTTTTGATATATTAAATTTTGAAGCAGCTCCCTTCACGGGGGACCCCATAAAAGGGAGGAAAGTCTCCTCGGAGGAGAGAGGTCGGAAAGAGAGGGGAAGTGAGAGAAGGGACGAGAGGTAATGGCTGGGAATGGAGGATGTACATAAAGGAAAAATGGCGGGAATTTGATAGAGCCAAGGATCGGTGGGCGGAGAGGTGCAGGGGTGTGGGAGTGGGAAAGAAGGGGAGACAGTATGGAGTAGTTGGTCCTGAGAGGTTGCGGGATGTTTAAGTAGGCGGGAAGGAGAGGAGAGTGGGTCGGGGGAATGATGATGTGAGAGTGCGATGGGGAATGGGAGGACGCGGAATAATGCAGGGGGGAACGAGAATGGGGAATAATAAGCCGATATGGGTGGTGTGAGGGAGAGTGGACGGGGAGGGGAGAGTAATAGAATGGAGGAGGAGTTGTAGGCTGTTGGGTGAGGATTAGGGATTAGGTGCTGGATAGGAAATTATGAGGGTGGAGTGATGAGAAGAGGAGCCGACAGGGAAGGGGAAACTTTTCTCGCGGTTGTGGGCAAAGTGGGAGTGCGGTGCCCTTGGTTACCAGGGTCCTCTCTTCCCCTCCCGCCCCTCGTATCCAAGTGAGTTCAACGGAAGAGGGGAACAACGGCGAAGGGCTCTTCTCCCTCGGCCGGCGACGAACTCGCGTCACTCCAACTACTCTCAAAGGAGCTGTTTTCGTTCACACCTCCGGAGAATTGAATTTAGGGAAGGATGCGTTTATGTTTGGGGTGAGGTTCGGTATTAAACAGAACTTTCTTTGAAAAGTGCTGGGGAACCTATGGTACCCTGTCACAAAGGATATAGGATCGCCGAGTTCATAGAATTGCTTCTGGGTGCAAAGACTTGATGAAACAATTAACCAATAGCATCTGCATCGAAGAATTAGCTAAGTGAATGATAATTCTATTCATATCTAGGTCATAAATGGGAAATTTTAGTGACTAGTCTTAATATAGAAGATTATATTAGATAGAGCTATTTTGTGACAGATACATCGTGGTTTCTGAAAATATCTAAAAGGGAAGATGAATTCCTAGTTAAATGGTGCAGATGTCTAAATTCTGTCGTTCCTTACTCAATTGCAAGCAAGCGCTAATTACTCAGTCAGCCTTATTGGTAAAAATGGCGCCATTAATCGAAAGCCTCCGATTTTCAATTCAAACCTAATTCTATTGTCAATCGAAGGAAAAAAATAGATACCCTCTTTAGAGATCGGAATTTTGACATCATTGCCATGCACAAGTGCAGGATGCAAATTACCAATGATCTTTCCTAGCCCATTTGATCTCTGCCCTGGATTTAGTAGGTCGGACTGCTCAACGGCGATATCTATAAAAATAATGAACCCGGAGGAACTTACAGATTCGTAGGAAATTGTCCTTGTAACCCTTTCCGAGATATCATCTCTTACGCTGGAGTGAACATAACGTACTTCCACCGCGGAACAGGCGCGAGCGCTTGAAAGAAGGAAGAATGGGGAAGGAAGGAATTCTCTCCTGAGGCAGAGTCGAGATGGGGAAAGTGAGGTGTGGGGTTGGAGCGGCGTGGACGAATGAGCATGGGACGGACGACGGCGAAATGAAGGAGACACGATGATGGGAGGGGCGAGGGAGGGGTGTGGAGTGTGTTCGCTATGGGGTAGTAGCTGGATGAAGCGAGCCTGGCCTCGGGACACGGGTGACGCGGGGGTGGGAGGGTAGGTAATGTTCGTGGAGGGAGGGACGGGAGGTAGAGACCGAGAGGCTGTTGCGCGAAGACGTTTGAATAATGAAAGTAACGAGGGTGCAGACATTGTGTGTGGGTGTGGGCAAGGAAAATTTCCAGATCTCCTCGGATTAGATGGTAGCCTGGGCTGCGGCGGTAATGGCGGATGGGGTGAGGCGGGTGGAAGAGGGGGAGAGAGAAGTTGGCTGTGTCGAGACGGCGGACGCGGGGTGGGGAGGGGGAAGGCCGATTTGGGGCAGGGTATGAAAGAGTTGGGGGAGGAGGAAGAAGTGGGTGTGTGCGGCAAGAGAGGGCGGAAGGGTAAGATGCGGTGGGAGGGAAGACGGTGAGGAAGTAGGTGATTGGATGAGAGTTCGGGGGAGGAGGTGGAGGAATAAACCGGGTGGGGAGAGAAGCACTGCGGGGGAGTAGGCTGAGCAGAGGAGGGGGTACAAAGGCACATAGTTTCGGAAAAGAAAGGGGGGCGAGGCGAAATAGAAAGAACAATGTGAAAGTTTGAAAGAAGGTTGACAGTGAGAGAGAGAGGGTTAGGGACGTGATGGAGAGAGGTAAGATGAAGGAGAGAAAAGAAACCCTTGCAGGCTGAGAGTAGGGATAAATTTTATCGCTCCGGGCAGTTCCCTTTTATGAGGCTCGAATTAATTAATTTTCGGGCATATTTAGCCTCCATTGGGGTGTTTTCCTAGAAAAATGGTACCTACATTCCATCTGCGTCCCATTAGCACATTGCATTGACGTTGAAATGTTAAATTGTTATTACAGGAAACTGTGTCTGTCATTTCGGTGCGCCTCCAAATCCTTCGGATCCGTTAGCGACGGATTTAAAAATAATTTATTTTGTGCTAATTCCTTGTTTTAATGGACCATTGAATAGTTTTTCCCATTTTTATATATTCCCTCTGCTTGCTATTATACTGATGGAATTTATTTCGGTTTCCATACTCATTTCTTTCAATTCTTTTATTTAAATGAGCGCTTTAACGTTTAAGCGTGAAAAATCTGGTGAATTCGATTTAAATGTCTAGTCAGTTTGTTTCGAATAATTGTGCTGAATAAATGGTAGTGATGTGCTTACGTGACCATTTATTTTGGTGATTATTGGATTAGAGTGTCGCTGATCTAGCAGTTAATTGGAGACTTTTTGCTGCAGAGCTAGTTAGATCACATGTTGAGCGAAATAATTAGGTTTTGATTTTTGTGTAACTGGCCCACTCAACAGCAGTGACGTTCTGGTTCAGAACTTCTGAGCATGCGCATAGTAAGTTACAATTTCCGTGGCTTGTCATTTTGGACACGTGATGACAAACTGGCAAATTCAAGTGCGGGACGAGACCCGTAATTTAATTAGATAATTTGAAATTTTTTTGAGGTATACTTATGAAACGGATGAAAATTTCAAAAACAATAGTAATCATGACTTTACTTATGATGTTTCAGTTGAAATTCCGTAATAAGGTGGCTTTAAAGGCAGTTTTACTGGATACTTACATCAATTTTGGATATCAGGGCTAAAATCAGGATGTTCGATACTGTATGAGAAATCGGTGCTAACTCTCGATTGAATCCTTTAACATCATCTCTTCCAAATTCTCCTTGTGATCTTTTTTTTGAAATTTTAAAACCTTAATGCGGGTTGTTATTCTAACAGCTCATTTTTACTGACAGATCACTCAAAACTGGCATCCAACAAAAATAATGTGCGTTCCAGTGCCTCGATCGGTATTATCTTGAAGAATCCCTCCTGCTCATTTATGATCGGTAGTTGTAAATATCGTGCTTATTTTTCTTTTCACTACTGAAAATAAGATTTAACTCAATTATCGAACACAATTCCCCCTTTTTAACAATGCCATTTTAAGTAAACCAAATTCAGTACTGAAAGAAGCCCCTGGTAAGTCGCCCTTGATACTTGTTGAAGGCTGACAGGTACATATTAATTGTAACAATAGTTTTAAGGATTAATCAACAATCTGTAGATGGGTAGATCAAGGAATGTAGTGTAATAGAATTTTGCATGTCCAGACAAAATGAAACCAAATAGCATTGAGTTACCAATAATGGAATAATGTCATTCGTGTGTTGTGTTTTTAAAATTGGAATGTGTTGGTGATTAGAAAGTAAAGTGGGACAAAAATTTCAAAATCATCGCTACTGGCAAAACTGTTTTCAACCAAAATAATTACGTTCCAAAAACTCTTGGGAAACGAATAAATCCGCCATAATAATATCGTCTTCAGAATATCATCGGCATAAATTTATTCATGAGCAAACTGTGGACATCTCTAAGGCTTCGGAACTGTGGTTGTTATTTTTTAAATTCTTAGGCATGAAACTTGATAACCTGACACTATTTTTCAATTTTGATGGCATTAAAATTATTTAATCTATTTTCGTTTACACTTTGAGCATTGACTATGACATAATATAAAACCAAGTCATTACAAAATCATAAACTTTATTTTATCATCAATGCAGTACCAATTAATGAAAGTTTTTGAATTGTAATGCATGATTATTTTTCTCATAGGCCGTTTTCGCCGTATTGATTAATGAGTAACGATGAACGGTTACGCATTTACGTCCAAGAATAGCAGGAACTCTGATCAGCTTGAATATTATAACGATGGTACGCATCAGTTTAGGCGCATTTCAATGGGTTATTGGGTGTGACTGCATGCCATATTTTCGACTTGATGGATTTTCTTGACGTTTATAATTAGCCGTTCAATTACTACAGATATAACGGTGGAGACTAAAGTTTGCGACAGGAGCGTTGAATTAAAAGTATCATTAATCGCCGAGATAGCATCCAGTTTAATTAAGATAAGTGCCTTATTTTGTCTCCTGATAAAATCGGGATAAATTAATTGGTCTTATCACATGAAACGCGTAAATGTGAGGTAATGGGTCGAGTGCTTAAAGATAGGTGATTAAAGCTGACGTTAAAATACTAGTTTAATTCATGTGCCCAGAACTCAGGTGTTCACGGACTGGGAGACGATCCTCCTCACCCTAATCCATGTAAAGTCGTCCTCGCCGGCGACGATCAATTTAACCTACCAAAAACGAAGAGAGAGAGGGAGGGGTGGGAGGAACGGATTGAGTGCTGGTAACGGGTGTTGGAGATATATGCGAAATGCGAAAAAAATGAAAAAATATCATGAGTTGCCTCTCCTATTTTTCGTACCAAATGGGATATTTGATCACGTATTGCCCGTACAATTGATGTTGCGATTTTCTGTTCGAGCGACCATGGCTCGATTTTTGTTTTTTTTTCAGAAAGGAGTATCTCCACCCTACAAAGGGTTAATAATATATATTCTTTTCCTGAAGGGAATACTTCTCTAATCGTTGCTGATAGAAAAACTTACAATCATCAGAGACATTAAAAAAGAATGGGGCCTAATTGACGAATTTTCTTCGGTTCAACGTTTCCCGAAATAAGCCAATCTATTAGCCCCGGCTGAAGTGCAACATGCTGCGTAAACATTCTATTAAATATTTTGAATTAAAATAATTTATTTTTTAAAATTATTAATAATGCAAAGAAAATAAAATGTATCTTTAACTCGTTGATTTTAGGGTAAAAATCGTCTGAGTGATAAAATATGTAAGTTAATAAGCGCTTTATATGTATTAAGATGTGTTCGTATTGCCAAAATCAGGGGCAGTCTGTCAAATTTAAAGGAGATAAATGATCTTCAGTGGCATACATAGCGCAAAAAACTAGTAACATTAGTATTATTGCCTTATAAGTAGCTTAAAGTGGCATAAAAATATGATGGGGTGAAGTAAAATGTTTTACATTGGAAATGGTTTGTAAGTAGTTTATGCTTGATCTTTTCGATATATTTCATTCTCAGCTACCGCTAGAAAATATGCAGAAATTAAATTTTTATGCATAGCTATTGACAGGATACCTCATGTTCTTGGTCTATTTGATCTCTCTTAAGGACTCTGACTCCTGCCTGAAGTTACAAAGTCGTTTTTGCAGTAAGAAACACATCTTCGAGATGAAAAATCCGTCGACTAGACATTTTTTATAATGGTGAGCATGATCATAGTTAAATAACATTTAGAGCCCTGTTATTGGATTTTTTTATGATTGATTTGGCTTTATATGATCCCTCAAGCTGCTGCGAATTGGCGAGTGAAATAATCAGTTTTAAAACCAAAGGGCATATAGCATTTCTCCGTAACTTTTCCTTGGCACCGGAAGATAAGCAGAGTAAAATGGAATTATTCCAACTTGGGTTTTTTAATTGGAAGAAGGTCTGGTGAGTACCAAGCGATGGGACGTCAACATAAAAACGTCTCACTTGTCATTTCGCGAAGAAACTGCAAATGAAGAGAAAGAAAAAGTGCACGGAGGTTTCCTTTTTATGAATCTGACACAAGAACAACGCTAGGCACAACAATAAAAAAATCTATTCTAGCCAATTGATTACTGTCATTCCCATTGGAAAAAAGAATAGCATTGTGGAATTGATGTTTTGGGAGTAATAAGTCATCGAAAGTAAAATCTGCTCCCAAAGAGATGGCAGAAAACCACGTCCGTTGGTGTATTTGCAGAGTACGAGTGCATGTACACTCATCATTCTCATTGTTTCCCGTCCTCCTTGTCTCCTTTGACTTTTGATTGTTCAGAGCGAGTCCCGTCAGATACGTGAGGGAACAAAGGTGGAGAGGGGAATGGATATGACGGAGGAATTGCTGAAAAAATGAGTGTATCCTGGAAAATGGATGTGAAGTGTTTCTTGGGGCAAAGGGAGAAAGGAGGAAGTAGGAAGATAGGGGATGATGCTTTGATGAAAAGTGGTTTTCTGTCGCACGCATTAGTGGGAGTAATTATGGTGCAGATGTTTTATGCTAGATCAGAGATATCCTTTGTCGTGATCACCTCTTTGCGAGCGCGAAACAGATGGCACCTTTTATCTTAATCTATACTCATTTTCTCCTGCACTCATCGATCCATATAATTTTGTTGCTCTATTATTTTAAGCAATATTGTTCATATTCACTGCTGCAGTGAATGCATTGTACCCACTAATGTTTAATATAAATGGCACTGGAAATGATAATTTACTCTGCTGTCAGATGGAGGACCTCAGATTACATATTGTTGTTAGGGATACTTGTGGTCTCGAGACGAAAGGTTTAACAACGGTGATTTGCTGAGAAAATTGTGAGGGGATAAGGGATTGTGGGTAGAAGTTTTAGTGCGAAGGGATGGATAAAAACGATCAAGAAAGAAATTAATGCAAGAAAGAAAGAAATGTGAGAGATTTTTGAAAAAGTAAAAAAAATGGCTTATTGGAAGGCAGAAAGGGAGAAATAAAGGAAGAAGACGAAAGAATAATTAAAATAAGTTTTTTTTAAGCTTCGGGACACGGTTAAGCTTCAACTCCAAAAAGTGAATTCGGTTTTCCAGGTTTCTCGGACAGAACCATATTTTCATCTCCATAATGCAAACCGCCCTTTTGTGCTAGCGGTAATAATGCTGACAACGATCACTGTATTGGAGTAATCTCCAGAGATTGCATGCAGTCAAACAATAGTTTTCGATACAGTAATACTTGTCTGAAAAATATGACAAACCAATTTATTTCCGATAGTATTACCAAGTCTATCAACGTTCTACGTAAGCTACGCGTGGGCTAATTCCTTTTCAATCAATGTTTTGAAACCGTGTGGCCATTATTTCTGCACAGATTACTGGTCCGGCACAGTTTTCATATTCTATCAGAGCTAAAATGAATCAACGGAAATTAAGAAAAATATTCGAAGCGGTCTTGGAGCTGCAATAATAGTTCATTTCGAGCATGTAGTAAGTGCTTATGAAGCAAAATGTTTCCGATCGAAACACTGTGCGATGTGTCTTTCGTCCTGTTCGAGGAGTTTTGAATGAAGACTTCTGCTTCCTGAATACGTTTACAAAGGAAAAGGGTGTAGATGTAGGGAAGAAGAGGAGAGAGAGAAAGCGGGAAATTGCGAGGATCTGCCAGGGTTGTAGATGGAGTGAGGGAAACAGGGAAGAAAGCGTGTGTGGAGTAAAGGATATGAGAGGGTGGGTGAGGAGCCCGCCTCCCAATCCGCAGGACTTTGAGAAGGGTCTCGGCGTGAGGAGAGGGAAGGTGTCAGAGGAGGGAGAGAGCTGGTGGATTCGGCCGCTAATAAAGGTGGCGCTTTCCATTGGGTGAAGGCAGGCGGTGGTATAGGCGGAGAAAGAGAACAGTATGGGATTGAGACAATATTTATGGGCCCGGAACAAAATAGGCCCCCGGAACTTGTTCCGAAATTTACACTTCATAAATCGTATGCACCAAGAGGTTGATTTAGATAGATTGTATTCTGTACGCATCTGGCTCTGGTGGGCGCTTTCATCTAGCGGCCGCTGATCCTCGGCAAATCATTGAAGCCGCAAACACGGAAAACAGAATCCGACTCATGCGTGAAACTACGCGCGACAAAAGCGGTTGGTAACAGAGAAAGTTAACCGAGGACAATGTGTGTTTTTGGCGTATTCCTCAGAGCGCGGACTATTTATTAGCTAAGAATGTACACGACGAATTTCCTCCCGGATCATTTCTTTATAACTCGTAATGTGTTGGTAAAAGCGGATCCTGAATGGAACTAAATACATTCAAGAGAGATATTTGTTAAAATGAAAACTGAGCTGTGGAGGATACTATTTCCAAATACCATAACAATCTCGTTTTCTTACTGGAACTTATTGGATTTGTATGGTATGTTTAATCAATTATTTAGTTTATAGGTAAATTTTGAAAACTATTAAATACCGGTACACAACTCGATCAATTTTCGGACCGAGAGAGACACGCTAATTTGAGCACACCATCAAGTTTTGTGATTTGCTTTTTTTTTCTTTTCCTTGGAGCTCGCTCACTCATAAAATATGGAGTTTAAGCCTTGGCACGATCAAATATTTTTAGAGCTGATATTAATTTTTTAAATTGGCGTTTTATGCCTTGGTAACAATAAAAATTTCTCTCTTCGATGATATTCTGCATCTCAGCAAATATGACGGGATATATATAGCGAAAAGTTTGACGTGCTCATATTTATTGATGCTAAACTATATTCAGGTAGGCGATCTTGTAGAACAAAAGATATGCTGAATTTAGTTTTTCCGTATAGTCACGGAATTTTGTTATCAGTAAGGGAATTGATGGTAAGATTAATTTGTTTTAATTTTTGAAAGGTATAATAAATATATGTCAGCCTATGCCCTTTAAGATGAAATATCTACGATACTCACGAATTCGATTTTGTAAATCCATTGTTTTGGCGAGAAAATAATTGGCAATGAAACTATAAAGTATTCCATTACGTCCAACAACTCGGTGTAGTTACAACCCACTCATCAGAGAATTTAAGTGTAGAATAAGTGTATCTCCATTGAAATGCATAGAAAACTGAGGTAATTGACATTTCAGTTACTTTGGTTATGGCACACTCTTAAACCGTGTTTACCCATTTCTGGTAATCTTATAGAGCTAGTGCCAACATGGAACATAGTCTAGATCTACAAAATACCCCACAATCCACCGGAAGGATGTGATAAGGAGGCGTCAGGTCACCACCCGTAAAATTGAATGCAACTACATACCAAACAAATCAAAACATGCCAATACCCATCCAACAGATAAATGTATTTATAAAAAGTAGCGGATGACTCTGATATCTTAAGTCAAAGTGCAGACTTGAAAATAGTGCACTCATGAAAACGTGAAAAGCATCTGACTAATAAGCTGGCACGTGTACCGCTGACACAGAACGATGAGCCTATCGCCTTCAATATTTTAACTGGCGAGTAACATACTTTTTACGTTTTTACGACATTAAGGACTCCATTTTTACTTCATATGTCAGACCCATTCCCCTTCTTAGAATGTATTTCATGCCCGAAATGAAAGACAAACAAATATCTAGGTGCGGTATTAATATTCACTAGATTACAGAAGGAAGCTTCAGAAATCCCATCTTATTTGAAAAGGGTTTCCTACAAACCAGTTGAAGAATGCTCAATACATCGTGGCTGGAAGTTGATTCCCTTAAAACCCCTCCACAAAGGTGGAGATAAGAGGACACTAGACATTACAAATCGACTTCTTTGGCCCCGATTTGTCCTGTAAATTCTCATCATTATGAGCAATACTTGTGAATTGGCTTTTCTTGTCAGTACAAATATACTCTACCGTAACCAGTACGAGGCCGTGAGTCAAGTCTTCTGAATCAACTTCCAGTCACGAAGTATTGAACTTTCTTCAACTGGTTAGAAAAGCTGATCATGCAAATACACAATTGGGTCTTTTTATTGATGATTTACACAAACGTGGGGAAAGGTTTGCGCATATCATCACCAGGAAAGAAGATTATTAGTTTTAAATTTAATCTTTCGGTGAGGTTCTTACGAGTAATGGATACGTAAAGTAACCTATTATGGTATTAAAGAGAAATTTAATGAATTAGACACTTCCTATCTAAATGCTAAAAAAATCAATTAATAAGGGTCAGAATTTGGCATTTTTATATATATTGAATGAATTATTAAAATAAAAGGAAAGAAAAAAGAAACAACTTTATAAAATATATTGAACCGAATTAAGAATCTCAGAACATGCCAAGTACTTTCCCCGTTCCAAGATTGCTAATGTCTGCATAAACGAAGTATCGTACTCGTAAGTCAAACATGCAAAAATCAGACTTATTCATTGAATACTTATTATATATTCGTGTGCTATGGTTCGAATTTGATATGGTTGCTCATTGTGCGAGGGAAGAACGAATACTGGAATCTGTCAGTGAAGTTATCTACCTCTCTTATTATGTCTCGGAATAATGAAACGGGGAGAGAGATCAATGGGGAAATTGGTTAATTCAAGAATTGGAAAAGGTTCAGAGAAAATCCGCCCGATTTGTGAAAATATTCTAAGAAAAATTAATAGTAAGCGTGAAGACCTGCTGGAGGATTATTTAGAAAGATTGTTGATTTCCGTAGAGCTCAGGGAAGACTTAAGACTTTTCGAATGGTATGAGACACCTGCATTTTCTTGCGACACGAAGGATATTATCATGGAATCAAATTAAATTGATAGAGTTGACAATCGAGAAAACATTAAATAGATAGACACCGTCACCAAAAATTCAAATATTCTTTCTTTGCGTGCAAATTACGCAATCATAAAACAATTGACACCTAAATACACGTATTTACTAAAGAAAAGCATTCCATGATTAAGTCCAATTGTTACATGATGTAATTATATAGGCATGTATGTGTGTATGTTAAAAATTATTTTTTAATATTGCTCAGTACTTAATATTCAAGTGTATCTACGAGTGTATCCACGTACATCCATTATGAGCTGATGTCTGTGCATGTATTGCTGGTGATCTACCACCTCCCCGCCATCGCATGCCATTACGACAGCTGGCGGGGAATTTTACCGATGTGGATGAGCTGTGGAGTGTTTTGAAGTGTGTGCAAGTTACTGGCTGATGGCAATAACGAATTTGTGTTAAGCATTATGTTGAGTGCTTAATCTTGTTTTGTGATGAAACATTTTTGTACCTTAAGCAATAACAGGGATCAAAATATATGTCCTTAAATAAGCATTTAAATTATACCAGTATGGGTCTCTTTCTTATTTTACCTGGGTTAAACAATCTATCTGGTCTCGTATGTGATCGTCTCTTGGGTAGTCAAAGTCTTAAGTCCAGTGATCCCATATAAATTCTGTTGGTAACAGTTTTTTGTAGACCTAGTGGATTTACTATGGAGATCATCAACAATCTTGAATCATTGCTCTGAAGTTTCTTAAAGTTATCAGTATAAATAATTACGATTTTCTGCTAGATAATTTTGGAGGAAAATCATGATCATGCAGGAATGAATGGTGAAAGATTAGAAAAAATTCAATGAAAAATCATGTTTAAAAGTGCTCTCGATTTTTTTATAATATACGTTGGTGCAGAAAAAACGAAGAAAATTGCTAGTTAATTGATTTTCTTTGGTAGTTCAAGTAGAGTAAGATTTCCAAATTGCCTACTCTTTAAATTATGAAAGATATGTTACCTTGAGGTTAAAAAATTTTTTCACTTGCTACCTTCTATGTCCATGTGAAACAGATTGAAGACATTCCCTTTTGGGGAATTGAATCCTTCAATACGTAATAAGTTCACGAAAGGTGAAGCGGGCAACATGTGAATTATATTCTCAGTCTCACGTAATAATTGATGGTAAAATTTTCCGCAGCCTTTTTTCCGCTTCAGGCAGATTTCCTCTCACAAATATGCGAACCATGCCTTGTTTACGCAACGTGGCTGGAAGGAATAAAAAATGACAGGCACGGTAATAGCATGTTTGTGTGGGTGATAGGGGTAGGGTTATAAGGTTTCGAAATATAAAGCCGGGTTATAGATTTTAAAGCATAATGTAACGTCGTGAGACGCCCTCTGATGTTTATTTAATGACAGCAAAAAGCGAATCACCAGCGAGCATTTCCTCTTTCTTCAGAGGCATCCTCGAGAGCGAGGGATGAAGGGGGCAAGCGCGAGGTTAGAGAACAGTCTGGCGGAACGGGAGTGGTAGGATGGAAGATTAGATACCAATGAAGTGGATGTTCGGGAATGAGCGGGGCTGTGAGTGCGAGAGAACGCGGCGAAAGGTGCGATGGCGAGGTTAGAGGAAAGGGACGAGGTGGGCCGTAGGTCGACGTGGAAGAGTGGAGGGAGGAGGAGTGGAATTTGGGAAGGAAAAACCCTGCGACGTGAAGCGACGAAGCACCAGGGTCGTGCTAGACAGTCTTTCGGCCTAATTTAAATGCTCTCAGTTGCTCTCTCCACCTTCACTGGTGACGCGACGAGCGGCACGCGTTTCTTTTGATGAGTTCTCCTCCACTCTCTCCCCCCATTTGCTCAATGTACGAAGTGTTTGCATGCATTCGGAATGATGTCATGTCCCTTCGTCGTCGGATAAACTACCGGGGATGTTTTAAATGAAATCCTCTCCCCTTCCCCCCCTCACCACGACCCCGATTCCCTCGGTGCATTTTTCTCCTCTCCTCCTTTGAAAATTTGGAAATGAAATCCCCAGCGTTGGGAGATATTTTTCGTGTACATTCCGCCTTTTATTTGGTAAATTTTTCCCGAAACAGCAATTTCGTGCTTTACTGAGGTGCACATGCTCTTCCGACGGTGTCCACATCGATGTTTCATTGGTTCGATTCTTCCTCTGGTGGTGAAAGCCTTTATTCACCGAGGTATGCTCTGGCGGAAATTATTTCACGCGACGACCCCTGCCGCGCATGTCATATTTGGAATAACATTTTCCGGCGCGGCGCTCCATTCTTGATTTGAAAGCGGTTCCGAGGACGGCATCAGCCCCCAGAGCGGCGTAACAAGTTTCGGACGCCTCCATAAATTCAAGCAGCCTCGCATTGCTGCTCTACGGGATTCATTTGCCACCGAAGAAGAACAAAAGAGGAGAAAAAATGAAACTCAAACGGCGTCGGTGAACGTGGGGCGCGGACGAATTGTTCTCAGGATATTATAAATGCTGCCTTCCCAAGGCACACACAAATTCCGCACCGGGATGTGCGATGCTCCGAATCACTTATTCTGATCTTCTTTTGTCTTATGAGTCTCCGGAGCTCTTCGAACCCATTCCGCCCTTCCCATCCCCTGCCTCCTCCTTCCTATCCGCCTCCCCCTCCTCCGCCCAGACTCCCTACTGTCCGAATAAATCCCTCCACCTCCTCTCACCCCTCTCCCCTCCACTCCTGTATTTCCTTCCTCACTTCTTCCTGGGCAAACACAGCCATGCTCATCCCGCTTGGCCTTCTCCTTCCCCTATTCCCCCCCTTCCCGCCACGCGCCGACTCGAACCTCCCTCCCTCCATCCCCAAACCCCTTTTCCGTTCCTCCCACTTTCCTCCTCAACCTCCTTTTCAGCCCCTCCCCCCCCCGCCGCCTCCCGCCGGAAACTACAAGGCAAAAACAGCCCCGCAAACCCAGCTGGGTGGAGAAAAACGGGGAGTTGAAGTTGCTTCGTCTTGGTACGCAGCCCAAGACTTAAGGGATTCCTCGCGAGGCAGGGCAGGGCCAGTGTGGGGGTTTAAAGTTGGGAGAATGGAGGAAAAGAGACGCCCAGGTGTAAAGCTGGAGGTTACGTGGGAAGGAAGAGAGGGAGAAAGAGAAAGAGGAGTTTTTGGGAGGAGGATCGGCTGGGGAGGTGAGTCGGAAGTGAAAAGAGTTGAGAGATAGGGGCAAGGCCGTGGGAGGTCGGAGAAGGTCGGGACGGACGGGGGTGGAGTGGGAGGGAGATTTGAGAAAGCAACCGGGGAGGGGAGGACTTAACCAGGAGCGTGGAGGCGGAGATACGGCGAAAGGAGGAACTGGAAGTGTCGGTGGGGCGCGGCAAATGAGATGTCTGCGGGGGGCGTGGATAGTCATAGATGAATTAGAGAACGGGTAAGGGGATGAGGCGACCGCCCCACCATCCAGGGAAGAGGAGGGGAGAGTTTGAGAGTGGGGAGGCTGGGAGTTAGAGTGAGGTCAGGAAAAGGGGACATCGGAGGTCAGGGAGGTTTAGGGGAGGAAGGAGATAAGAATGAAAAGGAATGCTCCCTTCTCCCGGTAGGAGGTCAGGAAGGCGAGCGGGTTTGGACTGAGGGTGCGTTCATGGAGATATAAGGATACTGGGGAGGATGAGGGGGTTGAGGCGATAGGTGAGAAGGAATTGGTAAGGTGAGGATCGGCGTGGAACGGAGTGGAGGGCAAGGGGAAAAGGGGAGGTTGAGCGGGGCCAAAGAGAAGGTGAGAGAAGAGGTCAGGAAGGAAGGCAAAGATGGGCATGGAAGGTCAGAGGTGGAATGGAAACTAACATGGTTGAAAGAGGGTGTAGGTGAAGGAAGCGTGCGGAATGTGAGGAGGAGGATCGGTGCCTCTGCTGACGGACTGGATGGAATCTCGAACGAATGGTGGGTAAAAGCTTTCGTAAAGGAAGGCTAACGGTGTCGTCCCAGTGAGGGATCCCTTTTGGGGAAATTACATCCTTCCTAATGGAGGAATAACATCCTTAAGTCATAATATGCGATATAAAATAGATTACTTAGGTTTTCTAATTTCATCAACCTACGTGAGCGGTTTACTGACGAGCAGAAGTAAAAGGCAGGGATAAATAAGGTGTGTACAAAAACGGCCTCAGGTAAAATGTCAGTGGATGGTCGTGGCCATTTCCTGTAATCTCCTTCTCTCGTTGAGAATCTGCAACGAGAGCGGATGATGAGTCGAATGAGTGCCAGATAGGGTCGAGCCTCAAGGAAAAAGACGGTTGGCGAAGAGAAATAAAGTATGCGGAGTGGTAAAGGTGGAAAAATCCGGCAGAGTCGAGAGAGAAAAAGACGTGGGCTCAGAAGGAAGTGAGGATTAGTTGGGAAGAATTCTAAGGGCGTCAGGGGCAAAGACGATGGAAAAAAGCAGGTGGAGGGGGCCCCCGAGTCGAAGGGGCGGAGAGAATGCCGGAAGACTGGGTTGGAGGGGGGAAGACGAGACCGAATTGGGTGGGAAGAAAGAGGAGACGGGTGGAAGAGGTCAAAAGCGCGGCGGAGTTGGAGAAGGACGACGAATCAGAAGCGAGGGAAAAGGTGGAAGAGATGGTAGTTTTCCATCCTCATAACCCCAACTCCCCATCCCCGCGGTTCTCGGCAGTCGAGGGCAAATTCCTGGGGGGGGGGTTGGATGGAAAGGGAGGGGGTGAGGGGTCAAATAAGGGCCTAGAGGGGTATGTGGTGGAGGGGGTAGGTAAACGTGCGGGTGGGAAGGAGTGTGTTGGAGGTGTGTGTGGGTGGTTGGCTGTTAGAAGGGAGGGATTGTGGGGAGGTCAGAGGGAGCAGTCGTCGAAGTTGACGTCTCAGTCTCTCTCTCCCGCCCGTATTCGCTCCCGTGCCTCTCACCCCCCTTTTGCCACCCCCGCACGTAACCCCATCACCGTACTCCACTAAACCGCCTCCTTCTCATTCTCCCCTATCCAGCCTTTCTCGCACCCAAGCCTCCCTTTCTCCTCCCTCTTCCTCTGTCTTCTCTGCAAATAAAGCAGTCATCCCTGGGAAATAAACTCCGTAATTGGGCAGCTTGGAGAATGAAGGCGACCTCCCGTCCTCAAAATCCCTTCTTCTCCCCAGCCAACGCCTCTGCCTTCCCCTTCGATCCTCCGTCCTCTGTTCCCCCCTCCCTCCTCCGTTGCCCTCAGGCCCTTTCTCTCTCCCTTTAAACTTCCCTCCTGATAAAGTAACCTTGGGAGGTTTTTTGTTGGGTCTAAATCTTGTCATTCAATTGTCTACGAAGTCGGCATTTTCTCTCTTACGATTGCGTCGTATGTAAACTTATTTACTGCAGAACAGTTTTTGCTCTTGGCCTTTCTCATCCAGCACTCTTGGCATGTTTGAATCTTTCTGTGTCCTGAAATTGTTGGAGAGGGGTTTCAGATATGATTTTTATCAGTGCTTGTTATGTTTCGAAGCTCAGAAAACAAAAACGTTAGAATGGGTCTGTTATCGCATAAAATTTCAAATCTTGCTATAATGCAGAAGAAATTCTGTGGAAATCATATCACTGGCGACGTTTTGGGTAACTCCAATCTTTTCTTCTTCGAAATTCTTAACTATGCTCCCATTTTTATGCCTGTTATAAAATTTCCAACTCAAATTGTAATTAATTTTTTCCATGGTAACTCAAATTTCACTCAGGTTGTTTATTTTATATCTTTTTATAAATTAATTGAATAAATTGAAAGTACCTTGCTAAACTATGCTGTACTATTTGTTTTTATCAATGTTGTGTCTTAATCCTTTTCATAAATGTTAAAAATATGGTATTTCTTCGTTTCCCTTTCCGTTACACAAAAATCATAAATTTGAAATTATGTATTTGAGACTTCAACGCATCATTCAATTCGAGATTGTTTATAACATGATCAATTCGCTCCAGTGCCAAACACTTAGGGATTATGTGATTCTTTTTAGCAATAGTTGGCATGCTAAGCATCATTTCTATCTATAATACATATATGTTGTCATTAAAATATTTCGGGCTGAATCAAGAGGTTTAATAGTCTTTTTGAGTTATCATTCTCCCCTGGGTCGATGTGATAAATGCCATCATAAAAACGATAAGACCTTAAAGGATTAACTGCTATAGTAATAAACTTAAAGGTTCAATTTAGTAGGTGATATTTGAGGTGGCATGTCATCCAAGTCTCATCTAGTTTTGATAGGAAGAACATAGTATATTGGATTTACATCCCTCCTTTTACTTTCCCCGTCAAACAGTTTTCATGAAACACATCCTTTTATAGGAGCTATATATCTGTGGTGTAGTAGTTTAAAACAGTCTTTTATACTTGTGAGCCAGTAAATACCATAAAAACTATATATTATGAAACCATTTGCAAAAACATTAAATGATATTTTCATGCTTATCAGTTGCACAGGCGACGGAATCCTGTGATATTTCCGTGTGATGTCAAGAAAAAGAAATGTTGTAAATTCTTTTTGCGAATACAAAAACTCTGATTGAAATTATTTCAATCAATTTTAGCCCACTTAATCCAATTGTATGGACGTCTGTAAAAATTCACCGTCCTGAAAGCATTTCTCTGGTCAAAATGTTCCTCCGTTTTGACATTTTATCATTCTTGCTCAAATTCTCTCAAAGGACATTCATATTAAGTCAATTCAACATCAAATTCAAAACATTTCCAAATTTTAAGGAAAGTGTGCGTATTCATTGCCTTATTATTTAGGTGTGGAGGGAGGTAACTGAATTTACGCATAGCTAATTAATGTCACCGTAGAAAATAGAGAAGAGGTGTTTAGACGAGTTAACCTGTGAATGGCGTAAGGATTACCTCTGCACCGTAAATTCATAGATTAACTGGAACCAGTTAAAGCTTAAAATTAATGGAACGCGTCATTTCTCGAATGGTCCAAAATGTTAATCTGACCGACCGCGACGTAATTAGGCGGACGAGGGTTACAACCACTGCGGGGGGGTTAAATGTTGCAGGCGTGACCGACCGCGCGTGTAATGTTTTTGTACTACCATACACATGCATATTCTTAATAAATTATGCTATCGCAGAGGGTGGGAGGAAGGGCTCATTTTTCGGCATGGGTCGAGGCTGACACATGGATGGCCCTGAGGATTATATAGCCCCTCTCTGCCTGCCTTCCTGTGTATCCTCTTCTTTCTTTCCTTCGCTTTTTCCCAATCCACGCGTTCTCTCTGTCTCCTCCTTTCGTCTCCTCATCCTCTTCCTCGCTCCCTTCCTCCCGCTCAACCACCCCCTGACACTTCCTCCCTTTGCGCCTTAATGAGGGACGCGGCCCAGGCTGAAATGGCCTCTCTCGGGCGCGGAGGTTGGCGGGGGGGGGGGGGGGTTGTGTGGAAGTAAGGGTGGCGTAGGATGGGCCGGGGGGTCGGAACGTTTCGTTTCCCTCCTCCTCACCCCACTCCCGCTCCTCCCCCTCCAGGTGCCCCTTAAAAACTCGTGAGGAGCCCGCGCGCACTGCATACGTGCCTACGCCAGGACGAAATGGCGCGCTCCAACGTGTAAGGGAAGGCCCTCCGATTGGACGAGCGGTTGTGAGAGTTGAGTGGTTAAATCCGTTAAAAAAAGTTTGTATGTGCATATGTATGTGCGTGTGTGTATGCATATACACACATTTTCCATAAGCACAGCCACGTAGTGCGGGGAAGTTGGGGTAAATCATATTTCATTTGTAGTCGCATTAACCTTGTTGGAATGCGTAAGGAATCAATCCATTGCGGTCGCGGGGAAAAGCGGGATGAAGAATAAATTTCGAACTAGATTGCCTTTGGAGGGAGGAAAAAAGCCCAATTAAAGCACAAAAAATAACAAATGTGTTAAGATCCTTATCATGACGTTCATTACTTTCAGGGGGTTCCAAGGGAGAATTTAAAAATGTGAGGTCCCTCGCTTCCTGCTCACGACCACCTACGTAGCTTGTTCCCCTCGGCCTGGAAGAAGAAATTTGAGGTCTCGTGGGGAAATAATGTGAAGTCTCGTTCATTTATTTGGGTGTGTGGTTAGGTAAAGCCAACCACTTATTAATGTTACCAGAAATAAGTGGTCTACATTTCATCTTGGGGCTCTTTACCTAGTCGGAATCACTTTTAATTTGCTTTGATGTTTATAATGAATGCTCAATGGGCACAGTAGGCTGTAATGAAGTGCATTCATATGAGTGGCTTTAATGTTAACTTGGGAATAATTTTTTGATGCTAATGCAAATTATAACCTTCAAAGATTCCCTGTAGTGTAGCTGTGCCAACCTTCAATAGTTTTGTCGCATGCCACCTCAAATTGTGAAGTTTTCGATAAATTGTTCTTACTTGGCCTTCCTCTGGAATTTCACTATTCTAATAATCTTCCATGAAATTTTGCGGAAGCTATGTTTTAGTTAATACATATTTAATTAATTTAAGTCTTGCCTATTTAAAAAGATGCACGAAAACGATAGACTCGTTCATTTTAGCCTTCCTCAATTGAAATACGGCTGGATTCATTCATTATATGAGGAGACCTATCGTGAATCCAAAGCAAGAAAGATAGCAATATTGTATGGTGCTGCGTTAATGAGCCGCGAAATTTCCAGACGAAACTTCGAAATCAATGGGTTCCACACCATTTCTCACTAACTTGAAATTCTCTCTAGGTCGTGGCTGGATGCTTAAAGCGATTAGCTCAACAGTTAAAAATATTTATGGACTCTCATCTTTCTTGGCTTTGAAGAGGCTCTATAAATTAAAATACATGTTCTTCTCTCTCTTGTAGTATATATGTAGTATCCAATCCAACGGCAATTTTGGGAGTGTGATTTTGAATAATATTATTTAGTTCATTTATAAATTTGTTTATGGCCACAATAAACTCATGGTGATATCAAAGAGGTGTTTCGGTATAATTTTTACACTTTAATGATAACAAATACCTTGATTCGAGTTCATCACTTCTTATTTCATAACATTGAGTGTTAGGCAATTGTGTTTTCAGTTGATATACGATTCGACTAATGATTATACTTGAAGGGTAAACATGCTAAAGAATACATTTGAAGAGCAAGTTTTGATTGATGTAACTTCTATTTATCAATTTAAATCTCCTATTCTTAATGTACAAAATAAGTAATTGGAAAAGAATCAGTGTATAAAAAGTGGCAAAAGTGTATGACACATTTTTACGTGTTTGTTATGTTATATAATATTTTCTGGTAAATTTTACTGAAAATTTGTCAAAGACTTGGCCTGATTGGTGTATAAATGAAATAGTCCACGGACTCTTTCGATTCAAAGATTTTAGCATTATACTAATGTAATCTGTTCTGGTAATATACCTAATGATTAATTTTTCTTTAAAGTCTGGTGATCCGTGTATATATCTTGTTTCGCAGCGTGCTAACGACAGGGGTAGGCGAATGTTTTGTGTACATATTTGAGAAGAGGCAGTAGTGATGATCTTTTGGTTGGTAGATAGATGCCTTTTCATCAGGTCATACTGAATGTACACTAATTGCGTTAAACACCATTGAAGCCTTGATTGAAGTTCAAATGGACAAAATTGGTGGTTTTATTTGTTGCCACACCACTTCAATGCCATAGCTTAAGGAGTTCCGTGGAATAGATTTCAGTAAATATTGCGTTGATTAGCAAAAAAAGAACCCTTTAGTCAGGTATATTCAACGAATACGTGAGAAAATCAGCAAAGGATAAAAATTTTCTCGTTCGGTCGTTCCTTTAAAAGATTCTATTTCTTATCAAGACAAATTTTTCATTTATCTGTGAATATTTCTTGTTTCTTATATATGTATATGCGTGCGTGTGTGCGCTTAGACAACAGGTGTTATAATGTGAGCTATGGAGGTCAAGTTGAAATTTGGGTTGTGATTGCACTGCGGAAGACAGGCGGCCTTTACGTGAGCATTTTGAAGAGCTCGGCCGGAAAGGAAATGCCAGAGCGTAGCTGCGTTTGTATAGTCTTCTATTTCTAATTACTCGACGCCCCGAGATGCAAAGCCTCTTAATTAATTAAACAAGCCGAGCAATGCAGTTTAACTGTCCGCGTGCAGCATTCTCTTCATGTAGCGCGCAGTTAAGGATCAAAGGAACATCGCGATGAGGGACGTTTGAGTGCATAGAAAGCACCACTGCTGGCTGTGCTTCTTATTTCTAAGATGGAACGCTCCAAGCATGGCGAGAGGCAGAGTGTAATTTCTACTGTTAATGCTTTGAATGGAGAGCGAAGGCATCCGACCCTACGCGATTTGGAGCATTTAATCTAATGCCATTTAATTCCAACATCATAAATGGCCATCCGAGAGAGCTGCTCCTTTAAAAATCCTCCTAAAAGCACGGCCCATTTACAATTTAAAAATTGAGACGAATTTATTCTTGTAAGGGCAAAATGATATCTCTCTCTCCTAAGCTGGCAGAGGCAAATGCTTATTAGTTTTTAAGTGACTGTGTGGAAAATGGAATCCAAAGAGGGGCATGTAGCACATTTAAGTTACACATAAGCCATAGGTAAACCTGATGATTCATATTTCTCAATAGAATGAGCGGGTAACTTAATTACCCGAAAAAATTGCTCTACACTTTAGAGACAAGGTCATGGCGTCATGAACAATTAATTCAGGCAGTCGATAATATAAATTCATAATCGCACTAGCAACATGGTAATGCGCCATTGTTTTGTTCAATAAATAGGATGAAGTATCAGAATTTATTTCTAATAATTTGGGATTCGGTGTCACCCATGTTATTCATATTTTTCCAGGTTTTCTTAGTATTTAAAATAAATAATCATATGCATTGAGAGTAATTAAAATCAAAATGGCTTCCATTTTAGAAGTATGTTGACAATAGAAGAGTTTTACACCAACCTATGACATGGTTGTTTCCATAATACCCTACTAATTAATGGTGGTCTTTTCTTCCCAAATTTGACACTCGTAATTTTTCTTTGCTATATATGATAGAAATGTTTTTTAAGAATCAGAATTTCATGCACAGTATGTGGCTATACCTCATCGTTCACTATTCCTCAAATGAATACATTCTCTTCCACACATCTTGTCGGTGGCCTTGAGCGTATTATGTAGATATAGTTGTAGCTGTGATAAAATTATGCCGAATGCATATTCCGGGTGTCATTCAATGGAATTTTTGCCATTACTGCATAAATCAAGATAGAAATTCTTAACAGTATACCCCGGTAAAATATGTGATAAATACTCGTAAATACACACATGAATACACATTCAAGGGTGGATTGAGGTCTGATTCATCCCTTTACAGGATCTCCTATGTATGCTCTAGAAGAGTAAGTAGCATTTATATGGATCCCTTCAATTTCATTTAGGTTTGTGCTGTTTGCCTTCAGAATATGTTTCTTGTGATAGAAAGCCCTCCCTATCCCTATTCTGCTTACTAGATTCTTTCATCGAGGGTAATCTTACTGTCTAAATAGGAGTACAGGCAACGAAATTTATAGCCGTAACAAGAGTCTTCCAAAACCTGTCTCAGAGTGTATTTTCCAAGTGTCATTATAAGTTCATATCACCTATTTATTTAAACCGAAGAACTAGGTCTTATTTTTATTCTCGTCTATCTAGAGGTTGTACTTTTCATCGCCTTGTCAATGCGGAAGATACATGCCATTATTATAGAGAAGATCCTTATCAGGTCTTGTTCCCTACGTATGTAGCTATAACTTCAGGAAAACGCAGGTTTTTGATGAATAAATATGCTAAATGATGATTCTTTCAGTATCAAAGGTGAAATACTTGAGAAGCAAAATTTTCGAAGGACGATTGCACAGCTAAACTCTTTCAAAGTAGAGCTGTGGTAGTTTTAGACGAGTTAGCAACTGTACTTTGTTTAGGATCCACTGGCAACTAAATCATCTATTTTATCACCCCAAAGAGAAAATTTACGAGAGTCATTCAGTAAGGAGCATATGACTGTAACTCAAAAACTGCTTATTGGATTTTTACAAAATTTAGGCTCCTTTCAACATTATCCCCCCTTGCTCTTATCTCATCTTTCTTGTAGCTTCCTTAATTCCTTTGGCAAAGAATTATTTCGGTTAGCCCAAAAGCCACTATTGCACTGCTCCTTGACTTTTGCGTTGTTGGAGGATGTGGAGCTATTGGCTGTTAAAGAAATAATCTCAAGGAAGAAGATCCTAAGGCCAATAAAAATAATTACGAAGAACTCCTATACCGGTACTGACTTTGGACAGTGCCTGGTGCACATTCTTCCTCCAAGTTCAAGTGCTCTATTTGATTTTCTCCCCGTTGATGGTCACCTGGTGACCGAAATACCGGTATAGGAGTTCTTCGTAATTATTTTTATTGGTCTTAGGATCTTCTTCCTTGCGATTATTTCTGCGTTGTTGGCAAATCATTTTCCACGCAAGACATCTTTGAGTAGTCCAAAGAGGAAAAGATAAGACAAGGTAAGGTCTAAACTGTACACGGGATGAGGTTAGACCTCCCAACTTAATTCTTGAAGCTTTTCATGGATCAGCTGGGCCAAATGAAGGCGGGTGTTATTGTGCTGAAAAATTACTCCTTTTTCCAGGAGTCCACGGCATTTGCTCCTTATTGCTGGTCAGTTATGTGTTTCAGCATCTCAGAGTAGTACTGAGTATTGATAGTTTGCTGATCTTCAAATAGCTTGCAATAGGCGGGACCCTGTGAGTTTCAAAAGATGGTCAGCATCACTTTACCCGCGGAGAGTTGAACCTTCAATTTTTTGCAAACGGGAGAGATAGTGTGTTTACGTACTTAGTCTTTTTGCCTTAGGATCGTAGTGATGGATCCCTATAGTAATGGATGGACCCAGACCTCGTCGCAAGTCATTCTTTCAAAAAAGCGTCTTCTTCAAATCCAACTTTGTTGCTTTGGACTAATGGAAAGCCTCGATTCTTTATGAGCATCAGCAAGCTGCCTAATAACCAATCTCACACGCGTTAAGTACTTTAAATGGTTATGAATGATATATTGAACAGTTCTAACACTTACTTGAACTTCCTTGGTTACAATATCAAAGTCCATCGATCCTCGATTCCAGCGAGGGACCAGAAACTTTGGCTTGGAAAACTACGTCCTCTTCGGGGTTCAGCACCCACACTTGTTCAGCCACCTTTGAAGCGATCAACCCACTTGTAAACGTTTGCACGGTTCATACAACTATTCACGTATTGTATCAACATTTAAGAAAGTATTTTACTTGGTTTTTCATCTTCTCCGACTAAAAATCTAATGCCAAAGCGCTTCTTTTCTAAGGTGGATTTCCAATTGGACTTGCCATGACAAACTGAAGATTTTGAGTTTATATTGACATAAAATAATCAAACAGCTAATTAGAGCTCATTCTAAGATTATCAAGTAACACCCCTGAAATAAATGGTGAAGTTTAATTGAATGGTTTTAAAATGAGAGCATTTGTCTCTTTACTTATTGAATGAATCTCGTATCTAGCTTTCGATGTTTGCCATATTGTGCATGGCAGCCCTATCAGCCAGCAGCCCTGAATCAATGAAATGATGTGAAGTATTTTTTAGTGAGGTTATATTACTTACATTATCCATGTTCGCGTAGTTGGTTAAGCTAAAAATATATTAGACAGAGTAATTTGACTTGCTTTATATATAACTAATTTTTAGCGCTTATTTTCGTTTCTATGGAAGTAGAGAAGTATTTACTTCCATTTCAATTCACTTCGAAGTTCTTTCACATAAACCTTTATGTTCCGTACTAATCCTTGTCCAGTGAAAAACGTCAAATAATGGGAGTATTTCTATAGAAAGAAATAATTGAATTCTTTATCGTAAATTTTGGGGAACTTATTAAAAGTATTAAAGAATGTATTATCCACAAAAAACATATTCCGTTCCCGGGAGTTTCACCATTAATTAAAGGAAATCCTTTCCGGCATTCAAAAAGAATAATAATAAAAAGAAAAAAGGATTTTGAAAAAAAAGTATCGAACAATATTTTATATGTATTTCGCCGATGATCCGACTAACTTTTAGCGATGAACTTATAATAATATACTATCGTTTGTCTTCTTTCCACCGCTGTACCCTTTGTTTGTCAAAGGTATCATTCAAGAGAAAAAGTAGTAAAATCAGATTTTGTACATATATAGTATACCCTCATATTAAGGTTTAGAAGGGTAATCTTGGTTGAAACGGTCCTTTAGCGGTACATCATGAGAGTGAATCTTAAGTATGTAAATATCAATTTTATGTAACCCACCGAGTGATGAAAAATAAGTTTAAATTCTATTAACGTAGGAATTATTTCATGTAACTCTTTCTTTTACAATTAGTGAAAACAACATGATGACAAAGAAATCTTTAAAAACGATGCAACGCTAAAATAACAACAAATAAATCATAAGCTATTTGATTTAGTAAAAACAGTATATGATTAAGGTACTAACTGCTCTTATTTCAATCATTAAAATTGTCCTGATTCCCCGCTGGAGAAAAATTTAATTGTGATTTTATTTCTAGTAGGAAAAATACGTTTCCTGTCACAGCTAAATTTTTCAAACATCTCAGTGTACGTGTACCCATAAATAGTACGCTTTCTTAGGATGTGGAACATATGATGCTAAAATAGAACGTTTTCGAAAGAAATTTGTTTGTAGGAATTCAAAAATACTTTAGTAAATATCGAGCTCCATGAAAGCACTAAAGAATAATAAACCAGTAAGTTAAAATAAGGGAACGTGAAAACGACGACCTGGATTGAATAATATTCTCATGGACGTTTTCCCCCCATATTTAAGTAGAGGTATTCAATAATTTAATATTTAACCAAATTGATAGCTTCTTGCTTTAAATAAATCTTCTCTTTAATATTCTGTCGCTTTCAACTGATGTGATGTGAATGTTAACATGGATGGTGAGACTTCATACGAAATTACCTCAGAGACATTGCTTGTATTTCGTTAAGTAACGATATCTGTATGGAATTAAATTGAAATAAAGAAAACATATTTCCTTAGATAAACTACACCTTGTAATCGACACTGAAACAGGTGTAACTTCATTTGACGTGATCCTCCATAAAATCTTGTCCAAGGGCAACGACAAATTCAAAACAATTAAATATTGGAATCAGACCATACTTCAATATTTATAGAATATAGTATCGCCTAAAACAAACAACCCAAAGGTTGGTTTGATAAATAAGTATGGACATTACTTCGTGCTTGACACAACAAGGTATGAAATTCACATGTCAGGGAGGGGGGGGGGCGTTCTTTTTGCTCTGCCGCCAGTGATTTCCCAAGAAGAACTGGGGTACGAAAAATCACTCGGCATGGGTGAAAATAAGGGTTCTCAGAGGCCTAACCTAGAATCGTACCCAGACCTTATGGTCATTTGCCCAGGTTCTACCCATTTAAAAACCTCACCTTCATTCGAGTAAAATATTTGGGCATAGTTTGATGCGATGAACCAACTACCGCTCGAATTCATCAGGAATGCGGTTGATGGTATTTATGTATATGAGTCGAATATATTCTAGACATATCCAAGGAGTAAAACGGATAGAAGAATGAAAAATTCCTAGAGATGCTCTACAATTCAAACCTAATGGTAAAAGACATTTGAATAGTCCTAGGAAAATATTGGAATCCAAATCCTAATGATGCCGGAGGAGGATGGGATCCTATATAAATGTTAAAAAATGATGATGTTGATACTTTTCACAAGAAGCTCTATTGAAGATAGTTGAGGAAAATATTACGGAAAAACTTTTATTTATGTATTCCTAGATTGAACAATAAACAAAACAGTTACTTCACCCGGAAGAATCTTGTGCTGAACAAATGTGTTTTATATTGGCGCAACGTGTTTCTATTTATCATCTATGGAAGTTATTTTTGGCGAACGAGTAACAAAGGGTACATTATATACGGTAACCTATTATATGCTACATTCATTTCTAATTTATTTTCATTCGCATCAGTTTTGTCAGCCCTGCTGTGACCGATCATTAAGATGGAAAAGTCAGGTGGAATTCATGAGCCATGTACATACTCGTAAATTCGTCACTCAACACTCCTTTAGGGTCTCTTTTTACAAGAAGTCCTGTATTTACAAGAAGTTCATGTTAGATCTCCGGCTTTCGGGCCGGAGAGTTTAAAACAAGAATGAATGGTTTTCCACGGACCCGTAGTATTTTTCAGCTCAATCCCACCAAAGGACGATGGCGAGGATCAACAAGTTACCCCCGTACCCCTCTACACACTACCTCTCGACTATCTTGCTCCCCCCCCCCAAACCTACTACAGTGAACCCCTTTCCATACAATGCTCAAAATAGCCAATCGAGGATGTGTGTGACGCGAAATAAGACAGAGAAGATGATATTATTGAACAAACAGGGGGGGAGGCGTCTGCAATTGTCATACATGTCGCCCCTGGTGATAGGGGGTGTAGCACCACTCCAAGCTGCCTTTCGCCCCGCGACGGCATGAGCGGAGAGAGGAAGAATCCCCCTCGCGTCTTTATCTTGATCTCCGATGATGTTCTCTCAAGTATTCGTAACACCACAAAAACCGTAAAGAATGGCAGCGGATAATGGAAGGGTGTGTGTATGTGGGGGGGGGGGAGCGGTAGTACAGGGGTAGAACGTTGGACTACTGACCGGAGGGCCCGGGTTCGTTTCTCGAGAAAGCCTATCTGGGCGCCCTCAGCTATACCCAAGCTATGTGATTTTTCGGGTATCAGATCTTCCTGGGAAGCCATAATCGGCACAGGGAAAGGAACTGGCCCCCCTGCCCTGATGTGTGAATTACACACGCCAGAAACACACAAATAAGAAAAGCAACTCACTTTTATCTTTTTTACCTACCTCTTTTTTGTGTGTTTCTGTGTATTTGTCTGTGTCCACTGGTGCTAACTTTTACACGTTATTTTTCACGTTCGTAAGACTTTCAAAAAAGTGTTATACTATATATGTACATGTGTGTGTGTTCAGATATAAATCAGGTTTGTGGATTATCAAACCTTAGTGAACGAGAGTATTTACAATACACACACACACACACACACACCACACACACACACACACACACACATATATATATGTATATATATATACATATATATATATATATATGTATATATATACATATATATATATATATATATATATATATATATATATATATATATATATATATATAATGGGCTGACACAATATAACACAAATAGAAAAGAATAGACACATTTAAAAGAACACTCACACGGTAAATTGGAGTCGGAGCCTCTCTTGAAGAAGGCCTCTGAGCGGGCCGAAAGCTCGAACAATTTACCGTGTGAGTGTTCTTTTAAATGTGTCTATTCTTTTCTATTTGTGTTATATTGTGTCAGCCCATTATTGTGCCGCTCGTGTGAGTTTTTCCGTACAATCGTTATATATATATATATATATATTAGTAATATATTGTAAATATGTTTGTACTTGCAGAATACATATGCGTACAATTACATTTCGCTAAAGGCCGCCTAATTGACCCAGAGGTTGTTTTCCCCACCTCCCGGAAGCTTTGAGAACTTTGTTGGATCACGGGATAATTGGTGTGCGAAACATCAAATAATTAGGGAATGTGTTCCGCTTTTTTTGTGTTTACGGTTGCTTAATAATTGATATGATGAATTTAATTAGTTATAAGTTTCGGGTAAATATCATTATTGGAGGGAGGATATTTTTAATACTGAGCCGACGCGGATTTTACTCTAAAGAGTTGCCTTGAGGTTCACAGTGACCTTTTTCCTTTTCAAAAATGAATTAATGGAAAACGCAAACAAGCTTAAAATTTTAATGGTATTACTAAAGTTGCTCCGAATAACGTTCCATACCGATGTAACATTCTACCCCTCCATTTTAGTTCCTGTAAATAGCATGAAAATCCCATGGAAACAAAGTGTGTTGAATAACTTGTTGACCATACAGTATTAGCGTAAATAATTTTAATGAATGGAAACACAAATGGCATATTCATCGTTGTTTTATCACCTGAACATATAAATACTCTCATTGTAATATATTAGCGGAGGCGTAATGTTGCTTATAATTTAAATAACTTGGTGTATTGGGTTTTTTATAGCAATATTCTCTACATATTGCATGCGTGCGTGTGTTCAATATATGAGCTAACATGTATTAAAATTCATGTATGTCATTATTTGTTCATGTATATCTGGTGCCTTGCCGTTCCTCGCCACACGCTCTAGTGGTGGCTTGCGGGGTATTTTGTAGACGTAGATGATTATATGTAGTATAGGCAAGAGAGAAGAAGTTGTAGAAACCAAGCGTGGAACGAAGGGGAATGATGTAAGAGTGCAATTATTTGGATCACTGAACTGAATACATGAATGTAGCATTAGTACGTCATCATTTTATATGAACTAAGGTTTTCAAAACAGGATTTTCCGCAAGAAGTGATAACATTTCCCAGTGCTCGATTAAGGCACATAAAGGGTATACGCACTTTCTAAAATCAGCCACTTTCACTTTCCATTGTGTGTGGTTTCCACCTTCCTTTCCCCTTCAGTCCCTTGAGGTTCCCTATATTCTTTGTACACAGGTAAAAACCTCGCTTACGTTTCGTCCTGCACATCCTAGTACCGTTTTACGTCTTTGCAAAAGATGTTGAGTAAGTTTAGTAAACACAAATGTCGAATTCCGTTTTCAGATTCCGTCACAACATTTACGGAGAAAATTTGCGGCTGAGGCAGACGAATTTCTCTTTGAACCGGATAGGCAGGCCCTCTACTCGCACCATTTTGGACCTCAGAGTCCCTGGGAATATTCGGGTCCAGGCAAATTAGAGGGTGTGAGAGGATAACTATTCACTTCTACTTAATGACCGTGGTGTTAGGTAGATTCTCTGGCGCAGATGGTTTACATGAGGTGGGATATAAAAGCGGGCTTCTTGCAGCTCCTCAAAACCCGCCCCTAAGACGCTCAGGTTTGAGAGCTTGCAAGTTTATAAAGCTGACTGTCCCTTAACTTTGCACGTGAATGTAAGGAGTAGAGAGTAATTGACTGAAAAACATTATTTCCAACATTAGCATCAAAGTAATCAATGTTTTACGGTTATCTAGGTAATCTTTACTGCGATGCTCTGTAATGTTTACATGTCATTAACTATGTCAATTTAGTCAGATTTTAAATATTAAGATAATTAACTTGATATCATGCTTAGGCTATATCAAGCGTGGGTCGTTCAATACGCTCTGAGGAAGAAATAAAAATAACACACATTATTTTGGGTGGAAATGTTTTCAACATAATCTCATTTTAGCTCGATACACGTTTTCCATTGTTTCTCTTACTTTGTCAAGCGAGCTAAAAATTAGGATTTGGGAAGGTTCTAAAAATAGCCACTAGTATTGACGATTTCCTCCTCGTTCGACGGGAATCATTTTCCGCCAAGTCATTTTTTCAAGTTTGGAAATATTTGAAGTCCCTGGGGGCCAAATATTATGAATACGGTGGATATTCTAATAATTCAAATTTAACTTCCATATTTTGGCAATTAAAACTGAGGAGGTGTGCGCCTGTGCGTTGTCTTGATATAAGAGAATTTTTTCTTTGCAAAATGAGAACGTTTCTTCTTGATTTATTCACTGAACCGGGGTAAAGACGACGTATAATACTCTACATTTGAGAGTGTTTATTTGGAAAGAAATCGATGCAGATGATTTTACTTTAATCCCAAAAAAAAACCCTGACCATCACTTTGTCGGCTGATTTCACCATCTTCGCCTTTAGCGGATCCGGATCGCCTTTAAAAACCCACTGTTTTGATTGTTCCTTTGTCTCATGAGTGTAGTAGTGTATCCATCTATCTTCCAACGTTTTGCATCGATGCTGAAACTCGTCAGGATTGAGACGAAAAAATGTGAAATGAATATAGTGTAGCTTGTATTACATATACCTGTGGCCTGAAATATTTCGCGAAATTTTATTCATCGAGCACTTAATACCATATCGTTGAATTTGTCCATCATTTGGGGGGAAAAATTTCCATTAGACGTCCCGAACGAAGTTAATAACTGGTAGGTGTACGGCTACGTTACCCAATTCTAAGCGGTCGCAAACACAGAAACAGATATGCTATTAATTTAATCATACTCGACTTTGATCTCTTTCCATATTAGGTCTTTTAAAAATAAGTGTTTAATCATCGGACGAACCTCATGTTTTTCATTTTCATAAAGAAATATAAATGTTGTTTCAATTGACTAAGGAATTACGTGAGCCGAAGCTTAAACTTTAACAGAAGTCTAGCGAGACGTGTGGATTCCTAAAATCAAAATATTTCCGAGACTACGAGCGACATCTCTTGTATTTTATAAGTTATTATTGAATGACTGATGTATGATGAGATTATTCAACTATAATTAAAAATTCGGAAGATAATGATATTGAAGTGCGATTGTATAGCGGCAGTAAATAGAGGTCTGTGCTAAGGGACTGGAGGGTCCGAGTTTGATTTCGAGTGGCGTTCTGAACTCCTCCAGCTTCACCCAAGCCATGCAATGTTTCAGGGACTAGATCATCCTGGGTAACCGTAGTCAGCTCAGGGAAATAAGGTGCCACCCTTACCCTAATGTGTAAATCTCAGAGGCTGTTTTATTTTTGGTAACAGATGAGCCCGACCTTCAACTGTAAAACCAAACTTCTGGTGGGCCGATTTGGTTGATTTTAATTAGGGAGACTACTATGAAATATATCTAAAAAATATGTTGACAAACACGAATTCTTCAAAGGTCGTATCTACGTGTACTTCAGAAATACAACGATCTAACGTGCGTTCTTAATTCCTAACAAGTATCTTGCGTCATGATTTGGGCTACACGTAGGCAACCAGACTATCACGTAGGAGCGCCACTGCTGGGATCCCCTGCAAAAGTTATTTTTAGGAAAATTGATTTTTTACCACACTCTAGTGAGAAAATATTTGGAGAATAGTTAGATGGTGGCAATGCGTGGGACTCATAAATATCTTCATCGTCAGAGAAGTAAAAAATGAAGGAAGAAGGCCACCATGTTATTGAAAGAATTATTATGGGAATCGTAGTGGAACATGGATCTTGGAAGGAAGATTAAAACCAGCAGAAATATATGGGCGGAATAATTTCTTGAGCGACCACGGAGATATCATTCAATGACCAAAGTATATTGGTGGGATGGACCATAAAGGAAAGATATGTGCTTGAAGACCTTTAAAAGGAAAGATTTGGGGACTGAAAGGTTTTTAAGGTCATCATTTACCGAAGTAAAGAGGAGTATGAGTTCGAGTAGATAAAAGATTTTGTTGCTTTTGAGTTACCAGATTGAACTATTTCGACTGTAATAATTCTCTTGATTTGGATTTTACAAATAATTATACCCAGAGATAAAGAATTGCCAGGGCCTTCGAAGGAATATAAATCGATGATATTGGGATTGAACTTAGGAATCTAGAAATAAAATACTTGGCACTTCGAACTCTCTTTTCATGAAATATTCATGCAGTTAAGAGAATACTTTTGAGAGAAGTAACCGATGATGCCAAAATTTGTTATAACCCAGTACTGAAATTATAATGCGTGTGAAATTCGACCGGAATCATGTATCTTCAGAGGAAATATATCTTTGAAATTGACGTGGCCTTATTTCATCGCCGGTGAAATATTGGGAGAATTTTTGTAGAATTTGTGTTGTGCTTACTTTAAAATAATGTTTTCAAAAAGGCTTGAAGAAACGTTTTCGTTTTGCCAGAGGGTCTTTTACTACACTAACCTAGAAATAATGACACGAGCGAAATTTTCGTTTCGTCTGAAATATCGTTTGATTTATAATTTAAATTTTTGCTAATAAAATGTGTCTCAGAATATACATCATGACCATAAACGGTACTTTTAAATGCAGAAACAAATTTCCACAGCTTGCAAATGAAAAAGAACATTGATTCTGTAGGGAATAAAGAATCTAGGAATTAGATAATGTTACGCATTTTTTTAGATTTATTAATACTACAAAGAACGTAGCTAGTAAATCACAGTGTTTCCTCGGTTTTTTAATTAAATTTTTAAGCTCACAGTTATTATAAGGGCAGAGTTTAATTTAACTATTGATATTATTTCACATTTGATGTGGTTTTTGCGCGATTTTGAAACATGAAAAGCGGGAAAGCAAATTTTCTATCTCACTCTCTATGTATTTTAAGTTCTAAAATATTTATTTGTGCTTGTTTATAACCTATTTTGATTTAAGGTCCAGTTCAATGCTTTTTTTACTCAGTTCTCCAGGCATTATTGCAATAGAATTTAGTACTCTTCGCGACGTAGATGTTTTCCATTTGATAAGCGATAGGGAATACATGGGTATTCCGTTTATTTTATGAAGGTAACATAATAAAGATATCGTCTCGTGAAAAAGCAATAAATCAGAATTTCAGTCTCCATTGTGCTCATTCTGCCGGGGGACTCAAGTGGTGTGGCGGGAGGGTAGGGGAGAGGGCATATGACGAGGAAACTCAAAAGAAAGGACAAAAAGGGAAGGAGCAGATAAGGAAATCCATGTGGTTAAAAAAAAAGGAGCGGGGTTGAGAGGTGGGGGCGAGGAGAGAGCGGAAAAAGGGCAACGAAGGGACTGGGAGAAGGGATGACGTAAGATTAGGAGTATAGCGAGGAGGGGGGAGAGGAGAGGAATGGAATAGAAATACATTTATTATTTCGGAACAAGAAGTCCGGGGAACATAATACCTAAAGCCACACTTCATGGCATAATGGTAACGATGCACAAAAAGAGATTACAGAGAAACGAATGGTCGTTTGTTGGGTCTCAGGATAGTACAACAAATTTTTGAGATTCAGGATTTCTTTAAAACTTGCTATTTTTACTACGCAACACATTGTCATTTGATAATATTTCATAATATTAATTTCCTCGCATTCCTAATTAATATTTGATTTGGTTAAATTTTATATGTAACCTATTACTGAGATCTAATTCTTTAGATCTTGTATGATGTTAGTATTACATAAAAATCAAATAGAATTCCGGTTTACCAACATATTTATTGTTCGAAAATGTCCGTTTACCCAAGTGATATACATTACTCCCAGAAATTGACAGTGCTTATAGAGTGACGAATGCCTATTCATTTTTTTTAATTCTTTTGTTATATGTTATCCCATTTACATCTGATAAAATCATGTAAATATATTTTATGTTTGCCTTAGGTGTTCATAAGAATCTTTCTAATTTATTCCTACATTTTTTAAACAATAACAATAAATGCATTACATTCAGAGTAATACTTTTTCCCTTTAGATTAGAATTTAAGCCAAAATTACTCCTAAAAAGCCTGTCTGTGAGCGCCAAACTTTGACTGGTGCAAATGAAAATAAAATATTTCGATATTTATATCTCTGTTTGGGCCGTCACGGCCAGAACAAAGTATAAAGAATGGCAAGGAATTCTCACATGAAAAGGTGGATAAGTAGCTGGATCAAAGAAAATGCTAAGGTTGGGATAATTGGCTTATTTTATTGCCATTATGATAAGCCGGAGAATGTTGAATACCTGAAAAGCTTCGGCATTTTCGGAATCATATACCTCTCCTGGGCTTAATACTGCTGATTTTCTTGTGCACCCTTATCTCTGTTCTGTCAAAATAATCTTTTTTGGGATCTTTACATCCGACATATATAAATATCAACATCAGCAGTTATCAATCCTGGGTAGATAACAGCTAAGACATCTCATCTTCTTATTACTCCTTAAATGAATAATAATTCCCTTTCTTTCTTGAGATATCGTCATAGTTGATTTGCTCTCTATTTAAGTTCATCATTCTTCTTCATATACGTATTTCCATTTCTTACGACCTTTTCTTATCTGCTAAACCTTGCTTTCTATTTTAAACTATTGGTAATGAAGTGAACCTTTTCGTCTGAGCACATGACTGTTATTATCATTTCTTCTGGTAGGACCTCTATACACTGGATATTCTGTTTATCAATTTTTTTGTACTCATTCCTTCGCTGATAACCTCTTTCCATGAAACTAAATTCTTTGATGTGGTCCAGTTTTTCTGTGCCGTTGAAATCCTCCTAGTTTCAGGTTGATGGTACCTTTTCCGACAACTACTACGAGTACTTTGATTTTGTGCTCACATATGTTTGAGATATACTACTGCCCCATCCGTTTCATTTAGGTCAACATCCTCTTCAGATCTCCTTTCTGCTCTCTGAAATATTGTCCTCAGTAAAATATAGATTGTTAATTTTTTTTCTTTGAAAGCCTTTTATTTTTGTGATATTTTTTAGATACACGTTAAGGATGATGGTCGATAAAGTACATATTTCATCCCACTTTACCCTTTATAGGTTACTGATTTGAGGAGGGCAGGGATTATTATGCAATCTAATAGTCATTCCTATGCCTTTATACTACATACGGTTCTTCGTTTATTAGCGATAGTTAGGAGCGTTACATATTATCACTGAGAATAGTTATCAATCATATAAGATGCTGCCGTTGCATCATCAAATTTTTACACCGCTAGAAGTATAGATTTAGATGTGTTTTTCTCCTATCAAACTCACAGGCATACACATGCATACGTATTTTGTGCAAGGATGTAAGTGTAAATAGCTTCATGAAATGAAAGATGAGTTAGATGAACTGGAAAGACTTCTGGAGGAGGAAATTGAAGGAAGCGTATTTTGGAGAAGAAGGGCGTACGGAGGAAGAAATCGGAGGTGCAGGGAAATGAGGAAGAGGTCGTGGGCTCGTTAGGGAGCGCATAGGGGAAACGAGGAAGGAATATCCGGAAATGACAGGCAAGATATTGACACCCGTGGATAGACAGCAGCCCCTTTACCTCGGCGATGTTGAGAATGCCGGTGTTCCTGAAAAAAATCACTTGAATTTAAAAACTCTGCTCCGTTGCGAAATTGCCTAAACGAAATTCGCGGAAAAAATAAATTATCAGGAAGCCTGGGAAGAGAGGTAAAGACGGTGGTGGAGGAGGAGGAATTACATTGGGTGTGGTTGAAAAGGAAAATAGTTTAACCGCGACGGAAGCCAGTCATACTCAGTAGTCGGAAGGGGTGAGAGAATGGGGTAAGAAGATGGAGGGAGAAAGAAGTGGGGGAATGATGGGTTTTGGTTGGATGAGGGGACTGGTGGGGGGGCAAATAGGGGAATGGGGAGAGGGTTAGTGGCGATAAAAGGAGGAAATGATGAAGACTGACTGACTGACTGAGTCGGCGGGGCGGAGGAAATAAGGATCTGTGCGGGATTGCGAGGAAATAAGAGACTAAGGTGGGTGGCGTCGGCGGGGGACGGGAGAGAAACGGGGTGGTGGAGGAAGACCGTTGGCTGGCTTAGTAGGGGAGGAGAAAAAATGAGAGGATGAAGAGTGGGTGAACGAAGAGGGGGGAAAGGTGAAGTAGGAGGGTGGGGGGATATCCCCGGGAGTAGTGAGGTGGGTGGGTGGATGGTTGGAGGAGGGCGTGCAGGGTAAGGAGGCGGGAGAGTCGGGTGCTGCGGGGTGGGGGAGTTTTGGTTTCGGAATGGAGAAACGAGAAGGGAACTCAAAGGCAGTGGGATACCCAGTGACATCAAAAGATTCGATGGGCGTAGTTTATGAATACCCCGCTGAGAGATGGGGCGGGAGGGGAAAAATAGGAAGGCGGGGGAAGGATGGGTGGGCGGAGGGGGTTATGGTAGGCTGAAGGAAATAAGGAAAGAAGTAAAAATGAGGAGGTAAAAGGGAAGAAGGGGTGAAGATAGGCCGGGCGAGAGCTAGAGGGAGAGACTGAGGGAGAGAGAGGAATAGAGATGTTAGGGAAGGAAAGATCTTGGCTGGCTCTCCTCAGAAAAGAAGGATTGTGGGTGTGGATGAGATGGAGAGAGTTGGTGCAGGATGGGAGAGGGAGAGGATGGGGGGGTGAGAGGAGTCGGGCGTCCCAGAGGACGTCAGTGCACAAAGGGAGGAGGGAGGAAGGTATCCTGAAGCTTCTTCGAGGAGGGTGGGGAATAGAATCAGCGGAGTGGGAGAGAGAGTGAGGGAGGTGGAGCGAGATGAAGAAATGAAGGAAGAGTCTTGGAAGGGAACCTCACTGGGGAGGTAGAGGTGGCAGAGGCGGATGACGGTTTGGGAGTTCCTTGGCGGGAGTACAGAATAAGGGAGAGACGATGGGTAGGGGGGTGGGTAGGGGGAGAGAGGGTGCAGAGAAAGAGAGTATTAGGCAGTGGAGATAGTAAGGGAAGGAGAGTGTTGGTCGCGCGGAGGGATGGGTCCTGCTGTTCACGGGGGTGAGGAGAGGGAGACAGAAAGAGATGTGGAGGGGAGAAGAGAGATAAGAGAGACGCCTCTTCCGTGTGGATTGGCGTGTGTAACCGAAGGGGCCCCGAGGAATGGTGGGAAGAGTGGGCGCAGGTAGGGAATTTGAGTGGGGTTGCTTTGGGGAAGGAGGCCGCAGAGGGTGAAGAGAAAGAAATAGAGAGAGAGAAAGAGGGAGGATTTACGGGAAGGCTGAAGCTCTGACTTCGTGGTAGGGAGAGTCGACGGGTTGTGAAGGGGTTTTTTTCTACGACGGTGTGTCGGCGGCGGAGATGGTGGGGGGAAGGGATTGCTAAGAAAGCAGGGAAGAGCCACGTGAGTGAGGGGAAGATGAGGGGAGTTTTAGAAGAAAGAGTTTGAGAAGTAGGGCGTACCTTTTTAGGGAGGGGGAGAGAGAGAGAAAAAAATAAACGACCGAAACAGCGGCGTCTCCAATTCGAGGGATTTTGATGGCTTCCTTTGAACCGTGAGCGTGCGGGTAAATGGGGGAAGTGGAAGGTGTGTGTGTGGGAGGGGGGCTTGTTGTATGTAGGGAGAGCGGTTTAGGGGTATGCTCGGGAGAAGAACCGGAAGAGGAGGAGGGAAATGCCGCACGCGTTTGTGTGTGAGTGTGTATGCGAGTGTGTCAATAGAATATGTGCGCGTGTGCGTCGTTCCTTTATTCCCTACCTCTCACGAGTGATACTGGCACGCGAGCAGGACGCGAGGGAGGGTTATATTCGCATAGTGTAGATTAAGTGAGAAGAACGGGAGAATGATGGGACGGAGAGAGTTATCCTAAGGACTGGCGGACTAGTGGAGAGGAGAGAGTTTGCGACATTTACCCACGTCGTCGTTCAGAGTGCGTCAAGGCTCCCCGGCTTTCATTCCGAATTTTAGTCAGGTTGAGTGAGGGCTGGTAAAGCAGATGCTAGAGGAATCACAGTTGCGATTCTCCAGAATTTATATACTTTATTTTTAAAAAATGGTTACGTTTCATCGTTTGCGTTTGCGATCATAATAAGACTCGTGGGTCGGAAGTTTTTTCGGAAAAGGATTTCGGAACATTTCGGGTAACGCAATGAGGAATGAAAATATCCAAATGGGAATACAAATCGGAATTGACCTCGACCGCGGCCGGTAAAATAAAACTCCACCGAGTGGATCAAATCCAAGTCTGAAACGCCTCTACTTGAGTCAGGGGTGGATAATTTATTTGTTTTGCTGCTCAAAAGGAAAGATCCATTCTTTGTTGCTCATCTCGCGGTTGAGCCACGAGAAAAAAAAAAGATTTACGTATTTTGGGATGCCTAGATCTTTAGGTTCTCCCTCCTTCTATTGTATTTCTTCAGAATGGACCCTAGGATTTGTTGTGTTTTCATCCACGTATCTATCTCTATGGGAAGAATACTTAAATACAAAAAATGTAACATAAAGTTATTTTTAAATATTTTTTTGTAATCTTATTTCGTAACGCTCTAAGATGACTGAAATCGGTCATGAACGATTGGGTGGAAGTTATAGGGCATAATTTCCCCAAAGATTACTGCCTTGGGATCAATATCCCAATAATTGGGTTCACAGTCGTAGTAACGCTGCATCAACTCATATGAGTAATAAAAGTTTGCCGATATTAAGTATTATAATAACCACAGTTTTCCCAAAATATGGAAAAACAAATTAAAAAATCAGGGGAAGATGGAGAAAATATATTAGGTTGTATTTACGCTAAGTATATACTACAATCTTTTTGGAGTAAGAGATAGGACAAAGCGATTAAATGTTGCTATTTAACATATCCTCATAAATATAGTACCTATAAGTATTGCCTTTATGAAGTGGATCACAAAATGTGATTTGTATATGTTTTACGTTTAATAACGCGCTGTTATGAAAACAAAGAAGGGAAGTATGAATCAAATTAACTTTTATTCCACCAAAGAAGTGTTAGGGCAATACTGATACTGATTGGATCTACATTTTTCCGGAAAAATTCGAAGTCTAATCCATTGTACAAATGAAGGCCATGCCCGACTATTTTTAAAGGAACGTTGTGAACATTTAGAGAATATTTATCATGAAAGGAAAAGCATGCATGTGGGTAGCATTCACTGATAAACTGATGATTTAGCCTGCTAAGACGGTTTACGACTGCTAAATTATAATGTCTTTCTTAGAAACTCTTCAGTAATAAAACAGAGACTCTCCGTGGTGACGCTTTGAAACCAGCGTAACAAAGGCTTCCGAGTAACTGAGAACGTGACGATAGCACCATTTTTATCCCTAGTGCGGTTGTTCTACTGTTCCAATATTTTTACAAAGAAACCCTCTTGCTGTGAATAAGGTTCCAGATTTTGCTAACACGGTCTTATGTTGACGCTGTCTTCCTCACTTCTTCCTAACACCATCATTTTGCTTTTCCCAAGCTTAAAGTCTTTTTGGACATGAGGGAATTTTTCCGTTCAGTCGAAACCTTTTTTCTCAGCCAATTTTCTTTGCCATCAGTGAAGTGAATGTGCTAATCGTTTTCAATTGAACGCTCTTTCTGCCTTTCAATTTTCTTTCATTACAGTTGCCGTTTTGTCGTTAAAGACAGTTGTCAAAGACGCTCATCCTTGTCGTACTCCTTTCCTCCTTTTTCCCTTAGTACTGCAGTTGCATTTAATGAATGCCAGATATTCTTCATACAGTATGTCAATTGATCTTTTGTAGTTGTATTTCACTCCTATTTCCTTTATAACAGTCGGCGTTCTACTCCAGTCTACACTGCCAATTTCTTTCTCCAAATCAATGAAAGCAATTAAAGCTTACTGATCTTTTCTCATTCTCCTCTCTGCGAAAATTTACCCAGTTAAAGCGATTTCCCACGTGCCGCAGATTTTTCCAAAGCCGGGGAACCCTTCTTCCATGAAATCGTCCACCTTTTGACAGTTCCTTCTGCAAATAAATTTTGTCAGAATTCCCGAATAGTGAGCAGTAAGGCTTATTGTTGGATTCCTAAATACTTTAAGCTCTTTTTCATGCGTATAGGAACAATTAGGATTTGTGTGCGTTCCATTGTTCCCAAAAAAAATTAAAAAGTGCGGACTAATACATGAATGCCTAGGAATAACAACACAAATTTTAAACAAAAAAATATATACATATATATAATCATAAAGACATAATCCTCTTTTATTTCTGACTCAATCGGTTTGAGAAATGGTAAGAGACAATTTTCGAGGCATTTGCAGAAATACCAGATCTATTGTAAATAAAAATCAGCACTCAATTTGGAAATGTGTATATAATGGTGCTAAATATTCAAAAGGTGACATTACTTACCATTGCTTAGAGTCACTCAGACCGAGTCAGAAATAAAAGAGAATAATATCTTTCGAAGAATGTATATTTAATATTTTTTTATTATACTATTTGATTTATACATGAGGCCACACCTTAAGGTTTTTATAGAGGAAAAATGGAACACGCACAAATACTATTTGTTCCTATGCACATGAAAAAGAGCTTAAAACAATGAAAAATCTAACAAAAAGCCCACTACTCATTATATCTAGTGTAAAAAGGGAACTAAGCAAGGGATACTAAGGGGATGAAAATTATGGATAATATGAAAAGATATGTATTGAATGTTGTTAAATTTATTCGCTCAAATTATTATTTGAAATTATATTCTATGGCTATTCATTCAAAGCATTTTAGTATTTAATATTTTGAAATTTAAAAATGTTTCTTGCAATGTAATATCTCTGGTTACGTAATTAATGTAGTAATCAATCGCGACGAAACAGAATTCTGAATAAAGGGAAATAATCACGATCCAACTATGCAATATTTTGAGAAAAATAGCCTACCTAGAAATTGAGGCCGAATTCCCCTACAAATACTCCCATTGGGACTTCGCATGCTTATTCCAGTGTCAATTTTACTTTTAAAGATAATCAGCATTCCTTTTTTGGAATGATCATCAGCTGCCTCGCCACATTCTCTTTTATGTCGTCCACGTCAAATTTCGTGCTGGAGTTGCGCGTGACTTGCTTCAAGCCGGAATCGATGGATGACCCAGGTTTTCAAAAAAAGTTCATAACTGGAGATGAGTCATGGGTCTATGGCTATGACCGTGAAAAAAAGCCCAGTGGTCCCAACATTCGGTTGACGAAATAGAAGAGAAAAGTGAAAGAGACGCTGGGATAAGTATGTGAGATCTTAAGGGGGGCACTTCGAAGAGGACCAAGTCCTCATTGTTCTAGGTAGGTTATTTTTCTCAAAATATTACAGGGCTGGATTCTTTCGGGACAATCCTCGTATTATGAATAATAAAATATATAATTTATATAGTCGTCCAAAATTTCGAATTTAAAATGATTATCAAATGTATCTGCTGAAAGAAAGTAGCCGTTGCGATGCGGAAAAATAATATTTTAGCTTAATTCAAGAGCTGATATTTTGTGGAAAATTTAAAAAGAAGTAGGTTGCTATTATTTTGCCATATTTTACCAAGCTTCATCGTATAGAAGATGAATAGGAATGATATTAGGGTAGATAAGGGGAGAATAGGACCAAGGGAAGAATACAAGCGTTGAGAGTCTGACACGAGTCTAGCAGAATAAAATTTTGGTGAAGAAGGTAGGATAATTCCCGTAGGTAGGATTGGAAGTTGACAGTTCGTGAAAAGAGAGAAAAATCGTCGGGGTAGAGAAGGAAGAATATCTGTAGACAGCAACCAAGTTCAAACTGGGCCGGAAACGGTTGAAAAATCGTGTTCTGTTAAATTTTGTGAGAGTCTGTGAAAGTCTGTGAAAAGAGAGAAAAATCGTCGGGGTAGAGAAGGAAGAATATCTGTAGACAGCAACCAAGTTCAAACTGGGCCGGAAACGGCTGAAAAATCGTGTTCTGTTAAATTTTTCAACTTTTACCTTGAATTATATAAAGGTTTCCATTCTTAAAAAATCGCTTTTTCGTATAATAAAGGAGCTCAAATGTGCCTGGACTGATTCCATGATTTCAAGATTCAAGTGGGCGTTCTGTGCTTCTTCCCGAAGAGCACTCAGCTATCCGATCAAATCACTCGTCAAGGTGTCCGATGTCGCAGCTAGTCCGGGAAAAACTAATCATCCCTGTTCAAGGAAAAACCCTGAATAACACTTTAGTTTCTTTTTGCAGGATATCCTTTGCATTGAAAGTACTCGGAATCCTTCTCTACAAAAGCAGCTGAGTACATGATTATTGAGATGAGACGGCCAAGCATATCGAGTAGGTGTGATCTGCTACTCATGTGAGAGCCAAGGCTAAGTTGATCAAATGAAGGCGGGGAAGAGTGCGCTGATTATCTCGGACATCTATTTCGTAACTTTTAGATCTCTCAGTTTTGAGAGAAAAGGTGGGGTCCCATTATTCTCATATTTAGCTCTGTATATACCATCGTCTTGCGGATGAAATCGATGTTTACCTTAACGTTACCATACCATCGATGTTTACCATGAGATTGATGATTACCATATGGATTGGGGCAACAATTGACCTCGTTCCACTCTATGCCTACCTGATGAAAGCCACAGTTAATTTGAATGATTCCGGAATGTCCCGCTGTAAATATCTAGATTGCCGATTGAAGAACTTTTTCATCTACATCTACATAATACCCCGCAAGCCGCCGCAAGGGCGTGTGGCGGGGGGTGTTAGGTCACCAACCGTAAAAAAGAAAAATACCACATGCAAAAAAACAATACGGAAAATTACACCCACAGCAGCGCACACACTCATGCAAAAATCCCTTCATCCAATACTCGTGCAAACACATATACCGCAAAACAACTAAAAAACTGCACCCCATGATGCAGCACGAAAGACATCCTACAACACGGAAGCCAGGACACAACAAGCAAGAAATTGAAACATCACTACCACATGAAAATGCACCACGAAACACTCTACCCCCAAAGAGTCTCTAAATGGCAGGGAATGCGACCCAACGTTGCAGGTAGCAGGAATTTGCCCCCGCGGAGAGGGACGGGGGATTGAAAGGGAAACTTAAAAACAGATGAACAGAACATGAATGAAGTCATTCGGAAAGAATGGGTTATTATAGCAAAACACATAAGGTTAGTGGAAGAGCATGCATTTAAATACAACTAATTATTGTTTAGACGCTGAGGGTGGCAAGTGAAATTTTTGCTATCTATAACCCTGCAGTTGCTATCCCGTATTGTCCGTGGGAAGAAGGAGTCCTTGAGTCGGCTAGTTCTGGCATCTATTTCCCGAATTTTATATGCATGATCCAAGCGACTAATGTATGTAGGAGTACGAATAATTTGCGAGACCTCGGTGCTGAAACATGCGGATCTAAATTTATTTAATAATTTCAATCTTGCATTGAATCGTCTTTCAGCCAATGATTCCCACCCCAAATCCATGAGCATTTCGGTGACGCTTTGCGTTTTATCGTAGGAATTTTTTACAACTTTTTCTCCAGCAAATGCCGATTAATAAGGAAACTAAACGAATTTCATAGAAGCCGCTATCTCTATGGTTGACTGGAATTCATGCGGAAATTAAGTAAATGTAATGAATGGGCTTACTAAAAATATACATGGTGGCGGACGAAATTCCATACAGCTCAAGCGTCTCATAAAATTTTTCATGCTCCAAATAAACCATCACGGTTGACATAACACATTGTCCATTTTTTAGTTTCACATACCACCCCGCTGAATAAGTACCTCGCAACTCAATGAGAGTAAACGACACTATGTCTCTCATTAACAGTCGTATTCCAGTGCCTAGAGACCAAGGGTTCTTCTAAGCAAAAATTGTTCTTGTGATTTTTGACCTAGATGACTCCTTAACAACAAATATGGGAATTAATATGCGTCGGAGATTCCTAATGAACTCTCATAGCTGGATGATGATGATTACTACGGGCAGAAAGCTTCTAAAAAGCAGGGTAAAGTTGACCTTGCTTATAATATCTTTGGACCATAAAGGTCCTGCACCTTATTGGAGGATCTACAGAAACAATGACAAAATCCGGATAATTCTCCTTTTCATGTCAATCCACAACTCACCATCACACCAAAACTAATTCCTATTGCGCCGAAAACATAACTGAGGGTCTTGGTTCTGACCTAACATTTCTATTACAAGGCATATCTGATTATCTGGAATTAAGTAACCATGGCTGGTGCCCTAATATCTCCCGACTAGCATCTCTGTGGCGACTGGTGATGTACGACGCTGATACAGTTCAAATAGATCTCATTGCACATGTATACTTAATCTACTGCCGGAGCCAAAGGTTGAAGATTGAGATCCGAGGTTTAATATAAAAATCGCATTTTAACTCGAAGTGTACGGAGGTATAATTTACGTAGAGACCTCGGGTTACCTGGAAATATGGCAATGCCATGGAAGGGAGAGCGATAAAGGAAAAAGGAGAGTGTTATGCGAGTAAAGATAAAGAGGAGCACACTGAAATTTTTGTTAAAAGCCACTAGATGGACCTTATAAAGTGAGCAACTTGATGCGCGAGCAGGGAAGAGTTCACAGAGTGAATAGGAAACATTGCCGTCTAAATTAGGCAGTCACTTGGGGAAGAATGGTGAAAGAGGGGGAAGGATAACATTAAGAGGGAAAATATACCGATGAGGGAACGTAAACCATCGATCTGGATTTTGTGGGAAGGGAATGGGAACGTGTCAAGTACCGTGAAGCGCCAGTATTCATTTTGATGTCTAGGTACGAAGCTGAATCTAATTTAACAGTTCCTCATTTATTCATCCACTCACTCACTAATGCAAATAGATATTTGACTCGTTAGCTGTGGGAAATATCGTCCGGGGGTGTGTTGCCGTACAACCCCGGAAATAAATCTCAAGCAATACATAGGCCACGAAAGATTTTCATTTTCAATCTGAAGTGCATACAAATCAATCATTTTAAATAATTTAGATGAAATAAAATTGAGAATCAGGTGATAAATTTGGTCTTTAATGTATAAATTATGTTAAATGTTTGATACTTTAATAAGGTAATTTTATCCTGACTGAATTAAATCCGATTTTTAAAGGATTTACATGTGTTCTGAATCGCATTTATTATTGGACAGCGAGTTATTTGACCTCCTCCTGTAACTGTCTGTCCTTGAGGAACAAACTTCTTATGAACCACTACTTTACTGTCGAAAAAGATAATGAGCATTGTTTTCATTTTTGATTTGCTCATTCTTACCAATTTGGGCTTGGAGGACTGGATGGTGTGCCACTCAGAGCTTTGGTGTTTTGTTTCTGGGTCGTATTCAAAAGCCAGGTTTCATCACCAGTGATGATGTTGTCAAAATAGTCAGGTTTTTTTTCAATACGTTGCAAAATTTCCGTTGAAATCACTCGGTTGGTCTTTCGCGACACGGTCAGCGGGCGGAGGTTTGCAATAATTGACGTCCTGCCGCTTTCACAGCTTGGAGAACACTGAGACCGGTTTCGCGGCAAAGCTTAGTGCCCTACCCACTTACTCCAAGTAATTTGATCCCACTACAACCAAAAGGAGAGGTGCGAACGCGTCAATTGCATTACTTTCGGAATGCATATTGTATGCAGGGTGGGACAGGATGGACTCCTTAGTTTTAAAAAAACCACGAAAGAGCTCGTAGATAAATTATCGGAGTGAAAATAGTGGCGTTAGCTTGGGGAAACAACGCCAATTTTTCAGCAATTGCCATGCAGAGATCTGGTAAGCATCGAGGCTTTGCCGTTGAAACGTTCTTAAAAAACAATGATAGTGTGGTGGCAACGCAGATGGCTTTCCGTAGGCGGTTGGGTTTGACTATTCATCACAGGGTTCCTGATGCTAAAACCATTATTAAATGGATTACTAGTGTACGGGTGACAGGATTTGCACTTCCTAGAAAACCATCTCGGCGACCTAATAGTGCGCGGGCACCTGAAAACATTGTAACAGTGAGAGCGTTTATCGAACAGTCTCCATCGCGCTCGACGCGGAAACGTGCTGCTGCTCTTGGAATATCGCCGAGAACGATAAGGCGAATTTAACACTTTGGCCTTCACTTACACCCTACAAGATGATGGTTGTTCAAGAATTGAATTGAAAAAACTGGGTGAAACGTACAGATGCTTGCAATGCAATTTTAACCTCTGCGCAACCCGACACTATTCTGTGGTCTAGCGATAAAGCGCATTTTCACCTCTGGCTCAGAAAATAAGCAAAATTTCGTTACTGGGTGACTGACAACCCTCGCGAACTTCACTCAAGACCTCTTCATAGTCCCAAAGTTGTAGTTTGGTCACTGTGTCCTCCATAGGCCTTACTTTTTTGAATCTCAAGGTTCAAATGTTACTGTGAACTCTGAGCGCTATTGTGAGATGCTGGAAAACTTTTTATTCCCCAAAAAAAAAGAGTATGGTGAGGAATATGACACAAAAGCCTTGAGGTTTCAACAGGATGGTGGCACGGCTCAAAACGCCCATCATTCACGCCAAAGCCTGCAAGAACAATTTCCGGGCTGCCTGAGCTCCTTAGAAGGGGATGTTCCATAGCTCCCTCGCGCCCGGATTTGAGCCCATGTGATTTTTATCTTTGGGTATATCTCAAAGTTGAGGTTTACAAAGTTCGACCAACGGCCTTTGAAGCGCTCAAGGAGGCAATTACAGATGCCATTGCTGGAATAACGCAAGATATGCTGAAAAGATTTTCCGAAATTCTTTTTGAACGACTCAACATGTGCATCGCTCACCAAGGTCGTCACCTAGAAGAAATCATTTTTAAAACCATATGAAAAAAAATACATTGGATGTAGTTTTCAGAAATAAAAACTTATTTTAATTCTATAGGTTGTTTTATTTTTACAATTTACCCTTCAAATCATGGATTCCATTCTGCACCACCCTGTATGAATAGGTATATACGTATGTACGTATGTGTGTGTGTGTGTATATATAATATATATATATATATATATATATGTATATATATATATATATATGTATATATATATATATATATATATATATATATATATATATATATATATATATATATATATATATATATATATATATATGTATGGTTCTGAAGACGACAGCCGTGCTGTCGAAACGTAAAATAACAAATTGTGAGTGTCCTTTCTTTGTGTCTCTATATTCTAAAAATCTACATCTGTGTTTATATATATATATATATATATATATATATATATAAGTGATCTACCGGTTGAGTTAGGTTTTGGATGGACATAACTACTAAATAAATATTTTGTGACTCCTAACAAAACACAAAATCCAGCATCAGGTCCCTCTTCATCTTTGAGTACTTTCTTCCTCCTTTCATCCCGTCTACAATCCCTATCCTGTTCCTTCCCTTTCCTCATTTGCCTAACATTCTCCCCTCCATTACAGTCTTCAACATCCCACTGCCAATCAAAACCTCCTTCATCCATTTTTCCTGCCTCCTTAGGATTTCTCCCTACAAACCCCTCATCTCACCCACTGTACTTGGTACTTCCTTATGTGTTTTCCTTTCAGTTCATTTTACCTTCTCCATTCTTCTTCACATCCACATTTCAATAGCCTCCAATCTACGTCTATCATCCTGTTTCAGTGACCACGTTTCCGCACCGTACGTAGCTACGCTCCACATCAAAGTTTTTATGTGTCTTTTCCTAACATCCTTACTCAACACCCCTGTCATCAACTCCCTCCTCCTTGTTTAAGGCTCTTTGCTTAGTGTAATTAATTCTTCTCTCTGCATCCCAACTACTTTGACCATGTTAGGCCACAACACTTCCGAGATACGTTAAGTGTTACGCCTGCTGTAGTCTTTGCCCTCCTATTTTAATGTTCAAATTAGCCTTTTGCTTTCTAGGAAGTCGAATAACCTTTTTTTATTAATATTAATTCTCATCTCATATATGTCGCACTGAATTTCCAATTCACTCTGCAATGCTTGCAACCCCTTGGCTGACTGACAAACTAGAGCTTGGCCATCAGCAAACCTGACTGATTTACGAATTCCCCGCCAAAGTTCATTCCTACCTACACGTCTTCCCTTGCCTCTTTAATCATTTCCTCCACATATACGTTGAACAGCACCGGTGATAATGGGAAACCCTGCCTTTCACCTCTTATTAAGACTGCCTGTTCCCCATTCACATCTGAGCAGTCTGAGAAATGCATAGGTTGCGGATTAGCCTCCTATCCCTCCAATTTATTCCTATTTTCTGCAATGTACTCAAATCTTTTTCCCAATTGTTTCTGTCAAATGCCTTTTCGAAACCTACGAAACAGGTAAATACGTCCTGATTGTATTTTATATTCATCTCGATTAGTGATCTCTTTGCTGCAATGGCATCACGCTTACATCTCCCCTTCCTAAACCCAAACTGATCATCCACCAAGAAATCATTTTCCCCACTCTCTATCCTTTTGCTTTTGATCCTGAGAACAACTTAAATTGCGTGGGTTTTCATACTTATTGTTCTGTAGTCCGTACAAGAAGTAGCCTTTAGCTTTTTCGGAATAGAGACTAACACTGAGTCTTCCGGCCAGACTCCTTCCACATTGATGCTACGAATCAGTTCGAATCATTTAGACTCTTCCTCTCACATTTGCCTTAACCTTTTAGTAGTTCCGCAGGAATGTCATCCACCCCCCGGATTTATTTAGTTTCTTCTCCCTTAATGCCCTTTCTGTCTTATCTTCAAGTATGCCTGGACCCAAGCTATTTCCCTCCACGTCCTGTGCTCTTTCTATTCATAGCCATATTGGCCTAAGTTCTTTGCCATACAGTTTTTCAATGTATTCCTTTCATCTTCCTCGAATATTTTGTGACAACTATTATCTTACCCGACTTATCTCTAACTGTTACAACAGATATTCCCTTCTCACTTCCCAGTAGTGATTTAACTTTGCCGTATAGCGAGCGCACCAATTTCACCCTTTCTATGCAAACTTTCCATATTCTCGCTCTGCGTCTCCCACCATGCTTGCTTTTTGGTTGTCCGTCTCAATTTATTATTTAACTCCTTGTACTTTCTTTTGCCTGACTCTGTATTTACATTCTTCCATTTTCTTTTGTCATCTATCTTTGTAATCATCTCATCTGTGATCAATAGTTTCCTTGTTCTTTTCCTATTAACGGTTTCTAGAATTTCCTTTGCGGCTTTCGATATCCTTTCTTGATCAATTCCTATTTTTATTCGATAGTACTTAACTCTATACCGTCATCCCTTATTTTCTCTACAGCCTGCTGATACTCCTTCCTTGTCAATCTAAATAATGCTTCTAGATTCCATTTCCTAGCCCGCCACCCCTGCCTTATCTTTTTGAAACGGACGCTACATTTCATGACAACTAAATTGTGGTCAGAGCCCGAATCCACTCCCGGGTAGCTGTGCGAATCGATCTCACTATTTCTGAATCTGTGCCTAACCATGATATAATCTAATTGATACCTATCTGAGTCACCTGGCATTTTCTATGAGTACTTACGCCTTTTGTGGTGTCCAAACCAAGTGCTGGTGGCGATTTACCCTTATTTCCTACAGAACTTCATTTATTTCTGCCCGCAGCCATTCCTCGTGCCTAAACCGTAGTCCCCCACCTCATCACCATCTCTTACTTTGCCTGCCGTCGCATTTCGAACCCCCATCACTATTAAGTGTTTCCCTGCAAGAACACAAGCGATTATGTCCTCTAACTGAACTTATTATAAACATAAACATATATATATATATATATATATATATATATATATATATATATATATATATATATATATATATATATATATATATATATATATATATATATATATATATGTGTGTGTGTGTGTGTGTGTGTGTATATATATATATATATATATATATATATATATATACTCATATATACAGAAACATATATAAGGAAAAGGGATAGGAACACGTATAAAGGACGAACACAATAGAGGTGGGGAAGGCGGAATCGAACGGATCACAAGAGTAAAAATATTTCCTCAACCGGGACTCGAACACCGGATCTTTCCACTTGCCGGGCGGATGCTCTTAACCACTTGAGCTATCGAGGATATGTAATTTACCCTGGGATCCGTTGGACTACTGACCGGAGGGTCCCGCGTTCGATTCGCGGGCAAGTCTCTGGGCACCTGTAGCTCCACCCACCAGAAAACCATAACTGGCACAGGGAAAGGCCCCCCTACCCTGATGTGTGAATTTCACAAGCCGTCGGGCTTAGTACTGGGTGAAATCTACCAACCATCACCTATCAAACCGACCTTCGGGTTGATTGCTGTGTTTATGGTTGATATATATATATATATATATATATATATATATATATATATATATATATGCACATACACGCATAATGTGCATATATACATAAATAGAATCTATTTTGGAAAGTGGCTGGTGGCTCAAAGAAGGCAACTGCCCCATCCCCTTATCATAATGCGTGTATTTCACCATCCGTAGGTTAGATGTGATACGTGGTAAACGCTATGATTACCTATTAAACCAAACTTCGAGTTACATACCATTATTAGCTGTCGTATTATCAATTATGCACAACGGCACCTGTTTTTAATTTTAGTCTGGTTTTCATGTCTATTGATTTTTCCTCTATCTTAATTATCTCCTAGATGCAGATAGTGTGCTCTACTTTAATCTTTGGTTAAGAAAATTTTGTTTTCAAGAAAAAACCCGATTCGTACTAGCTTGTACATAAGTTTTGAATTTTATCAGAACTCGTGGAAATATTTATGACATTCTTTGGAAATCTATATCTCTACACCCCGCCGGGCTCCTCGATTTCAGAGAATTGGTTTTTTGTGTGAACTTGAAAGTTTATTTTCTCTGAAACCTATTCATGATTCTCCTTTTCCTTTATTTTCTTAAAAATAAAGGATAAAAAATATAAAACCCCCTTTCTGCGTATGATCTGCCATTCTTTGTGATGCTTTTGAAGGTAATATGTTGTTATCTTTATTGACTGGCGCTCAAAATATAAAATAAAACGCGTAAATATCATAATGAGGAACAATTGATATTCTACAAGGAGGGAAGTTGTAACAATATGCTAATTGAAGATTTAAGAAATCTAAACTCTTATGTTGGATTCAACCATTCCCTTCTTAGGCTTGGTATCCACAGTCGAACACTCAGAAAACCTCCAAATTTAGAAAGGGAAATTATTTTTCACATGAACGTGTCTGTCATAGTTCCGTGATAAAGTGGATTCGGGCATGGATTTCATAAATTTCAAAGTCGCTTTGCTTTGAAATTGCTTCACTTCCTGGATGGCGACTAGAGCTCACTTTCCCCGAGGTAGACTCACTTTCCCCGAGCTCCCTCCAGGGTCTGATAACACTGCCTGCGGAGTGGAAAATACGCACCCTCCATGCTTAGCCAGGGTGGAAGGGAGAGGCGCCTTTCTGGGGATGGTATTATCTTGGCAGGAAGGGAGCAAGCGGAAGGAGAGGAATGGAGAGGCGGGGACTACGAGGGTTGCCTGGTTGGAGGAAGGCAAGAGGAAATTTAAGGTAGGGAAATCATCTAAGCGAAAATGGCATAGGCGAGGACGGGGTGAGAGAAATAGTGTTTGGCGGAGCGGGGGGAGGGGGGAGGTGTCGGGGGTTTCGATGTAGACGTGGGAAAAGGGTTGGACAGTGTTGGGTTTACTTCGGATGTGGGTGCGGAGTGGTGGTGGGCCGGGAAACGGATTGAGGGTGGGACAAAGGGATGGCAGGGTGGATTTTCGCCTGCTGGGCGGGAGTCTACTAGTTTCGAGAGGGAGAATGATTGTCGTGTGATGAATGGTGGGTGATATTTAGGCGGAGAGGCGTAAGATTGGCGGGGGGGGGAGTGGCTGTCGGGGGAGGTGTGGGGCTCCGGAGGAGCATCGGCTGACGGCTCAAAGTGTTGCGAGTCGCGTAATTGACTTCAATGGAGCATCGAAGTCAATTAAGGTGCCGGTGATTGTCTTTCGTGCGAAAGTAATTCGTCGGCGTGAAACACTTAATTGTCTCCATTCTCCTCCTTCGTCTTCATTCCCAGGCGAGAACTTCGGCCATGAATTCTCAATCGTGTTCAGGGCTCACCCCTTGTTCCCATTCATTCGGGACTACATGGAATAACGCCACTTGCCGAGTACGGGATGTCTCGGGGAGTTTGAGGACTTCAACCACGGGAGAATAAATGGTTGCGTGGATGCGATCTGTTAGGGTCATGCGCATCGAACTTTGGGTTAGAATGGTACTCATAGTCAAAGGACTAACTTTTAAAAATAAAAGCAATACTATTATGTTTAAATGGAATCTTCGAAACAGTAATGGTTGATTGTGATTTATTTCGCATTGTGATTTTTCTTTCCTATTTAAAACGGAGACGAAATTTAATAGAAATCCTGCTGACAGTAATTGTTCCTATTGTCCAATAGAATAATCAATCCCTGCATACTGCAGTATAGTAATTGTGGGTGGAAATTTACCCCACACTTTTTATTGACAAAATATGTTTTCAAAGCTGACATAGCTATCACTGTGCCTCTTAATGACGTACGGGATCTGCGACCATTTAAATATAACGTGTGCATTTCGTTTTGCAAGCAAATTATTGCTATTTAAGTTATGAATCTGATATGATTGGTGTTATTTTGGTCTGTTGGCGTTGAATATTGGTGTTGAAACTTTGGTCTGTACATACCTACTTCATTTTGTACAAATATCTCTGGTTTGAATTCAAACAAACAAGGGCGTCCACCAATGGAAATTGAGACAGTAGGTAGGCATTTGAATATCGCGTTTTAATTGTGAATTTAAGTAAATATGAATTGTTTAAAAAATCAAGGCATATAAAGACAACTTTTTAGATTGAATTTGTTTCGATTACTAAAATCTGGCGATGTGATCGAGAGTCGTGCGCATAAAATCAGGAGATAAATTATGGCTATTACATGTATTTTGATGGAACGAGGAGTTAATCGCCTTGATGGTTGAAAATGCTTCCTGTACATTTTAGATATTCCTAGCTCTCCTCTTATGTAAAGCTTTTTTACGCTTGCCATTTTCTCTTAACAATACAAAATTGTGGAAATATTTTGAACTCTGATTTCTTAGATAACGTATTCCTCGATGAATCCCTTGAAAAGATGAAACCAAGTCAATTTATTGTGATTATCAAAGTTAAAATATTTCTTTAATGGATTGATTATATTTCTTCGAGGGATTTGGTTTTGTACGGTAGTATTACGTAAATGTTAGAAGCTACGTTCATCTCCGACAGTATCATAAATTGGTTTTAGCGTATGGTTAAACACCTTCAAACATTTTTCACACGTTAGCATAACATATAAATATAATACGAGATGCTATTAAATATTGCGAAATCTCTGTTATTATAGGGATGATTGACATATGAGCCAATTCAAGGGTTGCTATTTATACTTTGAGCCTTGACAACACTAAGTGCTTAAGGCGCCATATGACGTTTCCATATGAAATTTTGACCCTTTTAACGCTAACTTTTTTCAGAACATTTTGTCGTTTTAAACTTGTGTTGTCCACAGTGAGTTTCCACCTCAAATCATGTGACTCGAAAACTTTGTCTCAGCAAAAAATAGCGTTAACTCTGAACACTTTCGTTTGATGATTTTTTGACTTTCAACGTGGATTATCAAGACAGGAGTGCATCGATCAACTTACTTCCACTTTTCGCGATGAAGCACTATCGTACAACACTGTGAAACGCTGGTATAATGAATGACATCATGCTTAGCGACGAAAGTCGTATAGGTCGCCCAAAATCAGTTGTTGTGCCAGAAAACAGTGATACTGTGCAAGAAATCGTAAAGAAAGATCGTCATGTAACTTATTGTGAGACTGAGGCATCCTTGGGGATTAGTATGAAGAGTATCGATAAGATATTGCATGAACACTTTGCTTTGAAAAAAATTTGTTCGCGTTGAATTCAGCATAATTTGACAAAAGCTCAAAAAGATGCTCGTGTCAATTGGTGCAAAGAAATGCTTAACAAATACAATCGCGGTGCATAAAAAGCTGTATAAAATATCTACACAAGAGACAAACCTTTGATCTATTCGTGAGAGCCCGGAACAAAACTGCAACCCACTGAATGGGTCTTCCAAGACGAGCCAAATCCGACAAAAGTGATTAGTGCACGAAGCATATTGAACCAAATGATTGCCTGTTTCTTCGGATTAACTGAATATGTGGCAACGGTACCGTTAGTACACGAGCATTTGTTTACCAGAAGTGTTTGGTGAAATACGGAAATAGAAGCGGCAACGAAGGATCATTCTTCACCACGGCAATGGAAGCTCTCACAGATCGGCTGAAACAACTACCCATTTGACTGACCAAAACGTCGAATTGATGGGTTATCCTCCGTACAGCCCTGATTTAGCACCAAATGTCTTCTTTTTATTCCCGTTTATCAAGAAATAATTGCGTGGCCAACGTTTTTCGGTGCTTGAAGAAGCCGTTGATGCATTCAAAAACCATGTTTTGAGGGTACCTGAATCTGATTGGAAAAATAGTTCGGTTGGTTCGAGCGCATGCGAAAGTTTATTGTTTATCATGGAGAATACTTCAAAATACAATAAAGCCATTTTCAACAATAAATTATTGTATTTTCATTAATAGGCTGAAAATATAAATAGTACCCCTCGTATTCATAGTACTCCCTTGTGAAAAAAATTGAATTGCTTTTCCTTATCTGTTGAAAAATACATGGTATACTTCATATACCCCATGAATGAAATGATTGAATATCCGCCATACTGAGCAATTACTCAACAAGAAGATTATGCGCTAAGTCGATCAACGTGGCTACAAGTGCACCCTAGTGATTAAATCCAAACACCGTGTTATTCCCACTTATCTTTCCAATTAGCCCTTTCCGAATCTCGCGGTCCATCTGTCTATAATGCATCAGTTGATATTTTTCTGGTAGTGAATTTTATTCCTTTATGTTTCTATGATTTTGATGCATTATTTGTATACCCGAATTAGAGTGAAATAAGTCATGGTAAATTTTCCTAATAAAGAGATTGAAATTTCAATGAAAATTTCACGTATAGACGAGTAGGAGTTTTCTTTCGTACCACTTTTCATTCATTTGGAATATGTACTGCATCTTAAAATATTTCTCCTGAAAAAAAAATTGCAGATGCCTTCATTTTTAGACTTTTTAAGGTGTTTGCAATAATCTTATTTAATGGGAAACCAGAATGAATGCCGCGCAGCCTATACGAAAATTATAAAAAAAACCATGAATAACCGAAAAAATGGCTTACGTGATTATATTACACAGGCTGTGTAATTTAATTTTTTACTTTGCGAAACTTTTTCAATTTTAGAGCATTCATTGACGAATCCTGCGCTTAGAATTTCAAAGCTGAGGCTTACGAAAAGGCCAGGGGCAATAAAAAATTGCTATGTATTTATTTCGGGTTCCAATTCCTGTTTTAAATCGTGAACTTCGTGATCGACTCATTTATTTACTTGAAAGCTTATTATCATTTTTTGTTTCTAAGCCTCTTCTTTCAAAAAAAAGTTAAAGTGCCGCTGAAGGGCGCTCGATTATAATAAAAATGGAAGGAGCGTGTCCTGCTCACTCCTCTCCTCCCCCAATTCGCCAATCCCCTAGGCCTACGCCCTCCCCAACTCCCTCTTTTCCTCTCTTTCTCAATCCTTCCTCGTCTCCCTTCTTCCACTCCCTGTTTTCCTCCTCCTCGACAAGAGTGTTCACTCTGAGAGCCTTCTATTTTTGCTTCGCTACGCCTTTCCTCACTCCACAATCTCCATTTGATGGAATTCTGCCATACAGACCCGATCCATTCACTCGTTCTCATGTGTGTGTTTGTGTATACACATATATACACACGTATATAAATATATATGTATATATGTGTATATATATGTGTATATATATGTTTATATATATGTATATGTATATATATATATATATATATATATATATCCATTTCACCGAATCTTTTCCTCCGTCTCTCTCTCCTTCACTCTACACAGCTCCCTCTGTCCCGCACACACTCATTTTCTCATCTTCATCTCGCTACCATCTAAACCGCCCCCTTCCCCGCCTCTCTCTCTCTTCCCTATCAGCTACTCCACGATCATCCCTCTAATCCTCTTACATCGTGTGCTTTACTATATGGGCGAGGAGGTGGGGATGCGGGTGGATGAGGTAGGTTGGGGGTAGAGCAGATTTAACGGTAGCTAAACGCATCAGCTTTCTTACCTTAATTCTCCCTTAATTCAAGGATCGGCAGACGATTCCATCCGAAGAGGCCTCGTTCGTTGTTGCCCGCTCTGTATCGGGCCACGTGTAATACACGTCAAATCTCATTACGGCGGTAGGTTCAAAGAGATGTCCGCATGATTTCGTTGTGATAGAATTCGGTCCTGTCTAATGGAGCATTCAGGACGCAGTATGATCAATCAGTCCCGCCTACGATGTTTTTATTATGTAAGGACTAAGGTTTCAGTGAAAGGCAAAGCTGGTCACCAGGTGGACATAAATTTCTGTGTGCTTCCTATCTACACTTTTCTAGCTTTCTTCACTATGTGTTATATTTCGGCTACGAATTATCAAATTTCACATTTCAATAGAAATTGAAATTTCAATAATTATAACTCAATCTATCCTTTATTTACAATTATCGAGTTAAGGCATTGCAATGGGTATCAGAACGATAGGATTTACTTGACCCTTCATTTCCTACCTGGATTATTTATTGTTGAATGACAAATAGCTTTTAGTGAATTTTATCGGTTTGATTAAGTTAAAATTTCATAATAACGTATTGAAATTAAGTAAAGCGTTGATTCATAGTAAAGCATTGATTGTGAAGTCATTAAAATCGTCAGTATCGTACATTATTCATATCTATATATACTTAATGAAGAAATTTCTTTCTGCTAAGAAAATCCATTTATAAAAATCTTATAAAACAATAGCTTTGTATCATGTATTGGCAATATGACACATCATTGATGCACAGTAATATGACTTAAAATTAATATAACGATTACTTGTAAATTTCCATATCAACAGGGCTGATGAGAACCATATATTTTTAACATTTTGATCAGTAAAACTCAGTTTTCACTGAGGGTGGTGGCATTAAAGAGTTGATCTGGAGAGAAAAAAGATATTCCTCTTCTTAAAACTGTTTGGGAAAAATGAGGTGGACAATTTCATGATTATTTGACGAAAAGAAACGAAATATTTGCTTAAAAGTATCACTGTCTTTAGAATATATTTCAGCTGTACTACTTTAGTTTTTTCATACTTTTCATTAAAAAATTACAATCTCTCTTACGTTGCCAATTTTAATGATAAAAACAGTCATACCAACCCTGCAAATATGGAGAAAATCGATCAGCTGGGAGTCATGGCGATTAAAATTAAAATGCTTATGCTGAAAATGAGATTTTTTCATTCCGAAACATTTTTAAATCAAATTATGGTATCCTCAAGAGTTATTTCATTTTTCCGAGACTCATTAAGCTACATTCTGCTGACTGTAGCTCGGACGGTGGTTGTTACCCCAGTGAGGGGAAGGAAGGTCCTTCGGACGCGTGCAGGGCAAGGTATCTGGAATCTCCCATGATTGGTCGAGCGACCTTTGAGCTACACCACCCATGCATTAAAACGTGCCTATGGATGGGATATTACTTTCTAGTCCACTGTGGCCCGTGCAAAATTTAGCAGTAGGACTCAACAGAGCAGGATTGGAAGAGTTAATAATTCGAATGAAAACGAACGCACGAGTGACTTGATGGTATATGTGTATGCTTAAAAATGTTCAGCATGTGAAAGCATCCACGAGGAAGGATTGACTTAATAATATTCACCCGGTACGAGTTGAATAATCCCGCTGACCTCATTGGGCCGTTAATAATGGCTCAGGCAGTCTGATGAGACCCGCTGACCGTAAACTCGCCTCATCCACTCCAATGAAATACTTATCAATAAATTGAAAGCGTTTCTCCCTCTTGAGAGTTCCCTCCTTTCCTCGTCTCTCCCAATGCCGCGGACTGGAAAATAGGATGTGACCTCCTCGGGCACCTGTCTTGACCTTTCTTATTCCATGGACGCGTTCCCTCTCTAATCCCCCTCCTTGTTCCCTTTTCCTCCAATCTCGCTCCTCTCGCCCACATTATTCCATTCCGTCCATCTTTTCAATCCCCCATGCCCCCTCCCTCGAGAGACTCCCGACCGCACAGTCAGTCATTCAGTCAATCAATTGCATTATTTCATCTCTGATCGTATTTGCCCAATATTTTTTTCTCCTTCTTTTACTTGCGAAAAACATCTTCCCCATGAGTAGCTTTAATACGAATGAAGTGGGAAGCTGAATGCGATCTCAATTCTGATCAGCTATATCCAGTCCAGTTTTTTAGTCTCCGTTTTCTTACTTTATCTCTGTTCTTGACCATCTTTCCTTATTTCTTTACCGTTCCTCTTGATTTCCTCGAAGAGGAGGGACTTTCACCGCTCCCCTTTTCCCTAGCACCATGTCATCCGTGAAGGCATTTTACTTTTGATTGCTGTTGGTTTTCTTCTCCATTTTCGTATTTGTTAATGCGGCAATCGTTACTCCTGCGGGCAGAACTTAAAATACAGCATTTTTATTTGTTATATATTAAGGTTTTATTACTGTTATTTCCATCCCTATGTTCTTTTTTTTGTGGGTTGGATCACTAGTTTTATTAAATTCCTACGCCCATAGCTACATGCATCGAGTGTTAAAAAATTGCTCATTCCTGATGCTTCGGAATTTAGTTTTTATAATTTTTTAGTGTTCGAGATATAAATCAATTTTTCTGGCCCTGAAAGTCAAGTACCTTAAAAGTTGTTTCTGGACCCTGTGAGCCTCGCGTTAAGGAAAAGTTTTTGCGCTTTTGAAACATATTTAGGTTAACTGTATCCAAAGCCAAAACAAAAGTTTACCATCTGGTTTGTATGTTTAACGTGACAAATGGAGTGCAAAAGAACTCACGAAAATGCATTCGATTTGGCTTCAAGTCAAATTATTTTGCCTTGTTCTTTCCTTTAGGCTGATTAAGTCCTAATATAACGTTATGACACCTGCCACATTATACTCGCGTGTTTTCTTCAAACCATGGTTTTACAAATTTCTTGTTACTTCTACTTTACTACTCAATACTACTTGGATTGTGAGTGGATGCGTTTAAAAAATATAAAATTTAAATAGGGAAATGTATAATCCAATCATAACCATTGTCCGCAGATCGGATAACTTTGAATCGAATTTATAAAAATAAATGCCATTTGCATAATTGTTTTGCTGTTTTTTTAAATGTCAAATTTGACATAATTTTGAGCTCAATTTTTTATCACTAAATTGGCTGAGATTGTTCAAAATATTACCTTAATAGTAACTATGTTTATTTGGAAATTACTTTAAATAATATATTTTGAAAATACTGTCTGTCTTATTTTACCATATATATATATATATATATATATATATATATATATATATATATATATATATATATATATATATATACATATACACACACACACACACACGAGGGTCATCCGGAAAGTAGTACCCGTTCGTGCCGCATGAAGTGCTGACGACGCGAGTAGCCGCTGGACGGGGTCAGATAGCTTCAGTGGCTTGTCTGCCTTCTCTGAGCCAAGTTGCGTGACGCTAGCATTGCCTGTGTTGTTTCTGTGATTGTTTACAATGTTTAAAAAAATTGAGAACGCCGCCAGTTGTGAAGTGAGGGCAGTGATTAAATTCCTCAATGCAAGAAACGTTCGCCCATGTGATATTCATCGCCAATTAAAGGAGGTGTATGGAGACAATGTAATGGACGAGTCGTCTGTTCGGCGGTGGTGTCGCAACTTCAACATGGGGAGGGGGAACACACACGACGATGAGCGTTCGGAGAGACCGTCTGTCATTACAGACCAACTGGTGAGCTCAGTTGACGAATTCGTGAGGAACGATCGGCGCGTCACAATTGATGACATCTGTGAGCATTTTCCCAATGTTTCTCGAACAATTGTTCATGAAATTGTTAAACACCATCTGCATTATGCAAAAATTTGTGCAAGATGGGTCCCTCGCGTATCTCAATGAGCTGGCGGCGAAGGACTATGCAGCAGGAATACAGAGACTTGTCACACGTTATGACAAATGCCTTAATTTGCTTGGAGATTATGTTGAGAAGTAGTTTAAAGTATCCTCTTTCAAATAAAATTTTTTATGTTTGTTAATATTTACTTTTGTGTCTTTATTTCACGAACGGGTACTACTTTCCGGATGACCCTCTTTTATATATATATATGAATATAGCCTGTATGTCATATTTCACCATTTACTACCAACTAACTACTTCTATAAAATTAACGGCAAAGCCGATAGTTGGTGATTGAAATTACTGCCACATTTCTCTTTACAAGTTCGATATAAAAGGTGAAACGATTGTTATCTTCCTCTTCTTTAACGAGTACCACTCTAAAAATGAGTTCAATTCAAGCTATGCATTTTAGTACAGTTGTTAATTTATATAATACATACATATATATAATAATATGAGATCTTAACTAATTCACAATATTCTCATTTGTATTATGTGCCATGTTAATCAAACCTGAGCCTCTTTCCCACGAGCTTGTTTCTATTTTTTCTGTCATGACAAAATTTTCTAACTGGCATGTTGCAAAACATATTTGGTACTAGAAGGATAAAATAGGTCTATTTTTAGGCGTACACGTACACTATTTTGTTATCTTTGTGTTTAAACACTGACCTAGCGCTGAGTTTTATTAAATAAAGGAGAATTAAATTAAACGAATACATATATTCTTGCGTACAAAGAGAAGTGTTTACCATACAATTGCTTGCTTATCCAAGGATTCTACATCATCTCTAACCATTTCACGAACCAGAACGGTCGAACATGAAGTGGCGAAAAATAATCGCTTCGATTTCCTGCCCCAGTCTTTGTAGTTCACGCCGTCCTGTCTCGATCCCTTGCATCTCAGTAGATGGTCCCGGACCCCTCATTTCTGCTCGTATCTGTTTATCATTCCATTTGTTTCCGCTTTTCACCCTTTTTCTCGCTCCTTCTCCCGCCACCCCTCCCCCAACCTCCTCCCGTCCCCCCATGCGACCACCGCCCCCATCTGCCATTCTCCCTCCAGTTTAGTGTCCTCCCTCGCCGTTGTGTCTTCTTCCTTCCCCCTCCTCATCGTCCCTTCCACCTCCCTCCCTCTCTCTCTCTTTTCTCCTCTCCTCCTCTGTTTCTACTATTTTCCCTTCGACCGCCTACGCGGTGTCTTTTTTCCCTCCTCCCCCTCCTCAGCCCTCCCATCATGTCTCCCTCTCGCCCGCCCCTCCGCCTCTTCCGTCGTTTTCCTGTTTCCCATCTTCCGAGTGTTTGCCTAAGTAGGGCGTCCCGGCTCATGGCAAAAAAACCAGGAGAATGTGGTGCAAAAAAAAACCGCGCCCTCCCTCAAGCCGGATCTTTATCATTTTATTATTATTTCCCGCCCTCTCCTTCACTCGCAGTCCGCACCAGTAACGCAGAATTGACGGGTCCGACGTAAACCTTTGACTGGGCGGGCACTCTCTCTCTCTCCATCTCCCTTCGCTCGCGGGCCGTACTTTTGGAGGACAGGACTCTGTCCCACCCCCACTCGTTCACTCTCACCCCTCCCTTCTCCTTCCTCTTCTCCCCTCTCTCCCTCATTTTCCTCACCGCACTGCGTGCCCTTTGCTTTTTATTCCTTTTTACCATTCGGGTCTCTCGGGCAACTCCGTTCTCCATTCGAGGAGTCGATCCCCATTTTCTCTCTTTTCTTTAAATGCTCCCGTCCCCCGGCATCCTATTCCGTGTGCTCTTCCCCTTAGTATTCGGACCTCGCACGCCTTCCGCCCATCCTCCCTTCCATCCCTCCCCCTATCCTCTCCTCCTCAATGACACAACTCATCACCCTCCGTTCCTTTCCAGATTCCTTCTCCCCTTGAGTCTCTCAACGGATACTCTTGGTTCCATCTCCCTGGTGAATTGTAAAGGCTGAAATAAAATAAATGCTAATTAAAGTGTATACCGAAAGAGTGACAAAGTGGAGCTTCTAATTTTTCATTTGGTTTGGCTTTACGCTTGGCGTATTTGAAGTATACGAGCGTTGCATTTTGTTTTGTATGTTTTTGGCCTAAAAAATATGAAGAATCTTATAAAATAAGCTATTTAAAATAGTAATAGACACTAAACAAGTAATTATGCAGCTTTTGTACTCTGACTGAAATGAATTCTAAAAAATTTGCTAACCCATGACAGCGGTTAGGGCAGGATATCGCCATGCTATATTCACTAATAACTGTCTACAAGTTGGTCTCTTATCCGCTAAGTGTTTGTCGTACGCATTCGTATCATCGATCATCAAGAAAGAGAAGCCCTCTTTTTGTTCTGGAGCATGGACTATTTCTCCTGAAAAATTAGATCGGGAAACATTATTTTTGTCATTAATCATGATATTACTCTAGTCTCTAAAATGTCAGCGGAAAAGAAAGAAAAATGGCAACAAAGGCGCCTTTCTTCACCTTTATTTCCTGTTTTTTTCCTATGCGGTGGTCGTCTTTTAGGAAAGCAATGACAGCATCCGAGGAATCATCGATTCTTGAGAAATAAAATGTAGCAGAGAATCGTTACCATAGCAAAAAGGGAAAAATAGAATTAAAAAATGTGTTTAATGGCAGAAAAATAATAAGTATAATGCCAAAATTGTAGGGAACTAGAAGAACAGCAAAGATTAAGTGCTTTAAGTAGGATATAATATTCTGGTTGGTAGAATTATAAATCAAAGCCCTCTATTCGCATAAGTATTATCAGAGTTTTGACGATGGAAGCCATGGAAACCGTATGAAATTTATCCGTGGGATTGTTTAATTGAATCGCGTTAATAATAAGCACTATATATGCTAATATCATGCTGGACTTCTTTCGACGAATTATGCCCAGTTAGAATCAAAACTTGTTTAGGAAATGTATTAAATTATTTGTTGCAGTGACGTCTTACGTTTATACAAATGTATTCATAAGAGAAGGTTGATTATATCTGCCTTACCAAGAAAGTTAACCCGATTTGGAAAAAGTAATATTTAACTGAGACTCTCGGTTTTTTATAAAAACTCGCTTTTTTCGCTTGATTAAATTCCTCGTTTATATGGCCACAATATTTATTCATTGTGCATTCAATGTCTTGAAAAATGTGTTTAATTAATGCAAAATCATCTTTTGACACTTTTTTCGTGTAAGTATTTTGACTATTTTTGTTCAGATAGAACAAAATAGCCAAATTCAATGTTTTGAATCCTACACTGGGCATTAAGTTATCGCGATATTCTGGAGAAAATAATGAGGCGATTATTTATGTTATAATGACGATATTTATATGATTATTCGGCCAGCATTTTGGTAAAACCTGAACAAATTTACACATTTCATTCGATATTCTCTAAAAGTCACTCTCTTCACAACATTTAAAAGCAAATTCCTCAGTCTCAGCGACATTTCTATAAATTAATTTTAGAATTCAATTTAGTCATATACCGCCATCTTGACGTGGGACGGTTAAGGTTTTTTCCTTAGAGTTTTTCCCCTAGAGAAAAAAAAACGGTTTTTCCAACGCAAGTATTCTTTGTGATTTATCTGTTCCCTTAGAAGTAGATACATGGAGTGAAGCTGATATTTTCTGAAAAATACTGTGATGTAATTGAAACATACTTTAATTACCATTTCTTTTCTAAATGAAATTATTCATTTTCGACCAGTATTTACCTTATTAACCTATGAACCATAACATGATTAATGAACTTGTCACCTAATGACCATACTATTCCCTAAGTCACTGCAGTATTTGAACGCGAAATTCGCAAATTCAGGCGCAGCTGTCGGCTTCCATCTCTTTTCCCTTTGCACTGCAATGCGTACTGCCTCAATGGTCAGTAATTCACTTTAGCCGCGTGCGCCAAACTAAACAAACGTGTTGAATTTTTCATGATAAATTTCCGATTTCGCTGAATTTTGTAACCGTTTTATTGAGTCGAGAATAATTTAGGTTTAAGGACAAAATTCAGAGAATAATACATCAGACTCATCCTAAATTGGTTCGAGTTAGCAATTTCACTGGATAGTTATATGTTTCACCACGGGGAGTCAGGACACTCCACTTCTGGTTTCATTTTCAGTGATTAATCCCTTCTTCAAGTATCATTTTTGTGTTCAGGACACAGCACTACTAAATTTACTTGTGAATCAACCTTTTGGTATTTTTTATCCCAAGGTGTGATTTTTTTCAAAGTTTTCTATAGCATTTAATAAACCACAAAAAATAATGAATCCGATCCGGGTTTCATTGCCTTAGTATCAACATTAAGCTGATTTTAATGTTAAAGCTTGATGAAGAAAGGTAATTACCTGGTTCTAGTAGCCCTGGCCGTTATTTACTTGTCTGCTATGGTATTTTTTATAGTAAAATAGTTTCTATAGCATTAGCACATGCAAGGAGAACGTATATCGTACTTATATTGTCCATTTATTATATTAGTTCACCCAATTTACATAACTATGTATTCATTCACAATTATTGTGTATAAAATGTAATTTAAATATATTGCAATGATTATATGCTACAAATATCATGTACTAAAGCTGTAAAACTTCATTTCACACTATAAATGTCGCAGAAAGGGATATCATCGGTAGGATGCTTAATGATGTTGCTCCGAGTCTGAACCTCGGTCGTGCAATGAGAATTTTCGTGTGTAGAGGGGCAAAAGTTATTCTCCTACTCTGTATGCGTCCTAATATGAAATGATGTATGGGTTGGAGCAGGGAGAGAGCGAGAGAGGGAGAGATTGTGTTCACTCAGACTCCTCGGCAACGCCCCCTCTACTTTCACCCGACTTCGCCTCGCCCGATCCGCCGAACAGCCCCCAAAACTTTCCTGCTCTCTCTTGTTCATCGTCCTCTCTTCTCATTTGGTCCTTTCCCCGTGCTCTCCTTTTCCTCTGTCCTTTGACCGTCCTCCTCCATTTCAACCTTCGCCCTTTCTTCGTCTTTCTGGCAGTACCCTTCTGCCTCCTCTCTTTTCTCCCCCCCTCCCCCCTCCCCACCGACACCCTTCCTCACGGCACCTCCTCTTGGCCCTCGCCTCTCTCTTTCCCTCCTCACTAGACCCTCTTTCTTTTTACTTCAGAGAGAAAAAGGGAGAGAGAGAGAGAGGCCTGCCCCAAGCGCCCATCCATCCCTCCGTCACAGCCCTCCCGCTCCCCTTCCAGTTCACTCCCCGCCCTCGTCTCTCTCGACTCACGTATTCCCTCGGGCGTCCGGCATCTCGCCCCGTTCCTTGGTTTCGGAGGCTGAGTGATGTTGAGGCAGGCGTTGGATGATTCCTGCCCGCAGCGTCATCTTGGTTTCCAGCCGAGGTTTCTCGTCAAGGAAGGAGTTTGAATAGACGGTATCCGTTCCATCTCATCCTTCTGATTCTCGCCTTTGGTGACCGACCAAAGGGATACATATGTACCAGCATCTTGATGACCCCAGCTAGTCTTAGCGCGCGCGTGTATGTGTGTATAGGGGGAATAGAAGACCTCTAGCGTGTGACTTAAAGCCTTTATTACATACGTTCCTTGAACTCTTTTCGCTTTTTCAATTCGATATTCGTTATCATTTCACACCTTAAGTCATTCCTTTATCAGTTGAAAAATATTATTTTTATAGTACTTGTAGCCAAACGGCAGTAAGTCTGTGACTGGAAAGTTGCATTAGAGCAACTGTAATGATTCATCATTTATTTTTAAAGTAACACTAAATATCTTCATTAAAATTATTCAAGTTTTCTCAAGCTATTCGTGTCACAACATTCCATCTTTTATCTCTCTATTTTAGTTCCTCGAGACGTTTATTCTTATTTATTATTTAGTTCGGTTCTTATTTGGCATGTGTGGAAATGTAGGAATATTGCACATTTGAATAAGATTTTAGTTAGGTGTAAAATCCAAAGCTAAGGGTAAAGAATTCTGTTTAGGGCCGCATTAACACACACTAAAATCTTATATCCAGACAGTAAATACTACTATTTACAATAAATATGCGAACTGAGGCCATGAAAACATTATTTTGCAAAATTTAGTCTACATCGATTTTGTCCCCTTCAAAGTACTCTCCATTCGTTGCTATGCGCTTATTCCATCTTCTTTTCCACTTTTTTAAGCACCCTTGGAAGTCCTCGACAATTAGACCATTTAGTTTTCTCGCCGTTTCTTACTTTATTGTGTCCACATCCTCCCAGTGATGTGCCCTCATCACATTTTTGCATTTTGGGAATAGGGAAAAGTCGCAGTGGACGAAATCTGGGGAATAAAGGGGATAATCAAGGTTGGTAATTGAATTTTTTACCAGAAACTGGCGACTAATCAATGATGAATGTGCAGATGCATTGTCATGGTGAAGGATCCGTCAATCATGTTCAGTTGAAATAGAGACGTCTTTTAATTTTCCAAATTTCAGTTCATTTGCTATTATTCGGACAGTTTTTCGATGATCGGTAAGGACAAGGGACAGCACACGATCAATGTTGTCGTCAACACAGGTGGATGAAGATTGTTCTAACCTTTCCTCATCCGTGGCGTCTTGTCGGCCATCTTTAAAACCCTCAATCAACTTTAAAACGGATGTTTACTTCACGGCATTATCGCCATAAAACGTTGTCGTTGCTCCATGATTTCGTCAATGTCCATTTTCGATGAACAGTAAAAACAAGGACAATAGAACCTAACATAACTGGCACCATACGCACAGCTAGACTATCCACCAGGTTACAGACGGCTCGTTGGGTCTCAGGCGACTAGCGCCGCTAATGGCTGGGGCCATAGTCCGCGTCATGGCCGCCAGATTGCACCAGTTCGCGCATTTATTGCACAGACCACGTACGTCTCAATGATTGCACATCTATACAATGAATAGGGTCTCAGCGAAGACTAATCAAGTTTGAATTGGTGCGATATTTTACAATTCTCAAGAAAACTCGTACTATTCCGACATAATTTGAAGATATCAGTTCTAACCTACGTAAAATGAAAAAAAAATGTAAAGAAAATTGAAAAATGTGACTGCAACGTAGATTGAACTCGATTTGCGAACTATTAGGTGATAAATATATATCTCCGCCAAATTCCGAAATGAGTCCAAACGCCAAAACATTTGACTCGTTAACAATGTCCTTTTTGGAGCATTAACTTCAGCTCAAACGTCGTTCTCCCGCCACCCACAATTTCAGGATGAAAAACTAAAACAAAAGTTGTGTCACTCCGGGGGGTTGACTCTGAAAAAATAATAATGTGTAGGGGGTCGTGTTGGGTGAAAAAAAAATTAGCAATTCCATTCCATAAACATTGTACTCGGTTGATTTTCCACTCAGCGTACGAGTGTTTTACGTTGCGAAATGACTGTCCGCCGCCCAGTTTCGGCGGGACATAAAATCTGAGCGGCCGTTAATCAATTCATTAACGCCGCTATTTGGGATTGCGGCCTCCATACTCGTGTGCGGGGGAAGAGAAGGAGAGGGAGGTGACGTAGGTCGCGGGGGTGGTGGGACCGGCTGAGGGGGGCGAGGAGGGTTGGAGGCGGTTTTGCGGGCTCCAGGCCGTGTTTATTGGCGTTATATCGGCGGGGGATGGAACGAAGCGTGGTAGGGGACGTTGTGTTTGGAAGACGTGCGCAACGGTGGGTGTAGGTTGGCGTTGGTATATGCGGGGGAGGGTGGCGCAGACCCATTGTCCCCTCAACGGCGCGTTCGCTGCCCGGCGGCCGGCCACGCATCATCCGGGCCGTCTCAATTCCCCTCCCCCGTCGCTCGAAGCGGAGGTCCTCTCGGAACTGATTAATGGCCGTTTAGCGGTGCGGTGGGCGGGAAGGAGCGCCTTCCACAATCCACCACCCTCCCTTCCCAACCCACCCTCTCCACCATGCTCCCCTTCTCTCCCTCGCCCTACTCTCTCGCATCCCCAGTCTCACTCTTCCCCATTCCCTCAACCCTCCAGTAAAAATGAGCGTCTGCTTCGGAGGACGATAACTGCCCAATAACACGTACGGCGATATTTATGGCGTGGCTTTGATCGGCGGAGGGCCCTGGGGCCGGCGGTGGATGGTTGTGGGGGAGGAATACGGGGAGTGGGGGAAGGGACAAGGTTTAGGGAGGGAAGAGACGTGGGAGAGTATGGTGGATAGAATGTGGGTGGGAAATGATAAATGCAGGTAGGTTAAGGGGAGAGAAGGGGAACAGTTATGCAGTTTTGCACAATCCACGCTCTGATGGTCGCATTTCGCTGCACAAGGGTGTACTAACCGTCCCGCGGAAGTGTTGTTATAATGCCTTCGGAGGTAGTTTTAACTTGCATATCGGTCCAAGTGTCTGGTGTGTTTACACCCTCGTCAATTCGTTGATGGCTCAAATAAGGAGTTTTCTTTGAATTTGATCACCTGCCTTATTTGTTCTCCGAAGCATGATGACCGCAGCGTTCCTCTGAATAAATTACCCATGTTGATTTGTTGATGGTTGAATTTTGTGCATCGATAGATTGTTTCGTTGGTGCCATTTCTTTACGCGGCACATACTTCTCAATTGTCCGTTGTTTTCTCACCATTTAGCAATGGAAATTGTTGTAACCTTCCCTCAATTCCTCTGTACATCCTGACACCTAGTTTTATTGAACTGCGGCCGTATCTAGGGTACATCCTGTGAATAGATCTGAGTATTTGGATGCTGAAGTGCCACGCAGAGAGGATTGCAATAAAAACTGAGGCATTTTATGTGCACAAATTATTTTTATATGTTATTCTAATAACTGTTTTTGTCTATATATGTTTCAACCACGATATTAAGAATAACCGAGGGGAAAAATTTTTAATTTCAGTCATTGACAATTTAAATGTTGCTTGCTATCCTCAATTAATTTTTAAAATTTAAGTTTCTTCATCCAGTTCACCCAAAATCTTTATTATCCCCATTACTAATAAAATGCCACCCAATTATCTGGATAGTACGTGAGTATTTAAACACTTTAGAATTTAAAATTGAAAATTTAATATACGCCATGAGATGATAAAGTCACGTGGTAAATTAATAACTATTTATAATGAGTAGAAATGAAGGAGCGTTTGTTGAAGAGAGGAGGAATCATTCTCGCTTTCGTACATAAGGAAATGCATATGCTTCGTCTTTCGAAGCCGCTCACTGCAGAAACCTAAAGAAATGTGCAATACTTGGGACTGCGGCATGATGTTAGAATGTCACCACTTGTACGAGGGTCATCCGGAAAGTAGTACCCGTTCGTGAAATAAAGACACAAAAGTAAATATTAACAAACATAAAAAATTTTATTTGAAAGAGGATACTTTAAACTACTTCTCAACATAATCTCCAAGCAAATTAAGGCATTTGTCATAACGTGTGACAAGTTTCTGTATTCCTGCTGCATAGTCCTTCGCCGCCAGCTCATTGAGATACGCGAGGGACCCATCTTGCACAAATTTTTGCATAATGCAGATGGTGTTTAACAATTTCATGAACAATTGTTCGAGAAACATTGGGAAAATGCTCACAGATGTCATCAATTGTGACGCGCCGATCGTTCCTCACGAATTCGTCAACTGAGCTCACCAGTTGGTCTGTAATGACAGACGGTCTCTCCGAACGCTCATCGTCGTGTGTGTTCCCCCTCCCCATGTTGAAGTTGCGACACCACCGCCGAACAGACGACTCGTCCATTACATTGTCTCCATACACCTCCTTTAATTGGCGATGAATATCACATGGGCGAACGTTTCTTGCATTGAGGAATTTAATCACTGCCCTCACTTCACAACTGGCGGCGTTCTCAATTTTTTTAAACATTGTAAACAATCACAGAAACAACACAGGCAATGCTAGCGTCACGCAACTTGGCTCAGAGAAGGCAGACAAGCCACTGAAGCTATCTGACCTCGTCCAGCGGCTACTCGCGTCGTCAGCACTTCATGCGGCACGAACGGGTACTACTTTCCGGATGACCCTCGTAGTTAAGTTATGCGGTGGCACATATTACGATTGGCCCACTTTCAAGTAATGAGAATCGGTTCAAATGGGATAACTTCAAATCCAATTATCCTGTTCGTGATTTGTTGCTCCATGAATTGACATCACAATGTATTGGGTTGTTTTGCCACAAAATTTTATACTGATTTCTACTCCTTAAATGAATGACTTTATATATTATATTTTTTGATGCATAGAATGCCTTCTTTATCGAGGCACGGTAATTTAAATTTATTCGATAAGGCACCCACCTACCAAGCTGACTGACTCAATACTACCCCAGGTGATAGTGTTGTGAAAACTAAGATACCTGCAGTAGACAATGGCTGGATGCAATTGGCAGGATGTCATCTGCAGTGCTGGATGTACAGGGGCTTCTGAACAGTGCAATTTCTCGGAGTTAATCAAAAGAAGAATATAAAGAAAATCACATTAGGTTAGATAAAACTCCTAAGTTTATCTATTGTTTATTTCTCGGTCGTAAAAGAACTATGATGTTCAGCTTGGGGAAAATAGGAAGACTTGAGTTATTTTTGCTGTCTTCTTGCAAAATAAAGAGTTGTAAAATTTCAAAAATTGAAGGGCAAAGCCGCGTAAGGTGAGTGGACTTAACCAATGCGTCGCTGTTCTCATTTTTGCAACAGTAAAATTCCTCGTAAGTCATAACTGATGGATATAGATTTTGACGAAGAGTTTTTCTTATTGAAATCGTCAGTAACATTGAGCCCTTCGAAGCGTCATTCCTGGTTTTACTCTTGCCTCGGGGCGGCACTCTCTTTGGTAGACATCGGATGCGCGGCTCTTTGCGAAATAATTTACAGAATCGCGTTCCTTTGTAACTCTGGGCATGGAGGAGTTGCCTTTTTTATCATTTTTTGGGTTTTAAATGCGAGAGTTCGTATTTTCCGGTGGATTAGGGAGCTGCTCAAATCTCTCCGCCTACCACTTGGAGCACGCTCTGGATTGGATACAATCCATGAATATGGGGGACTGGGGAAGTGTGTTAGTATAAGAGGGAGGGAGAGATGGGATTGGAAGGCAAGCAGGGATGGAGGAGAGAAGGCACTGATTGAAAAGAGATAAAAAGTGCTTTTCATGGAATGAATTTCTTATATTTTCGCTCCCGTTTAGGTTCTGACAAAAGCGTGTTGAAAACGTTCAAGTTACCTGGCTGTCTGACTGATATAAACTATCATATTTTGCTATTTATGCAGCGGACAATTCTATAAAGTTATAGTAAAACGATTTTTTCTAAAAACTACTATATTTTCTGAACAAGTATTGGTATATGTTTTTCTTATGAGGTTGAATAAGCATTATCCTTATTTGAGATATCTTTCATAGATCAGATTTTAGGTTCAAGTATTAATATATGTCAGATAGGAACTACATGTATTTATTGCATGGGGTTTGAGGTATCGTTTTATTCCTTCCTATCTTATTTAGTAAGATAATGCAGCTATATATATATATATATATATATATATATATATATATATATATATATATATATATATATATATATATGAAGAAGAACAATTTAGTACTTTAGGTAGGCGAATTACTCAACTGACTATTCCGGCTGCTTTTAATGATGATTTGGTGCTGGCCCTGTTTTTTTAATACTTTTTATTCACTTTAGTCACAATGAAAAATATAAGTAATTTATATTAGAGTTGAAAAGAATACTGTTACCACACTCAATGCCGTTACTGTGTTCAAATTTACTTGAATTTTTCGGATTTTAAATAAAAAAATACTTCTTTTATTTGGCTTTTTTTGTTAGTTCAAAATATTTAAGTACCATACATTTATTCACATCGTTTCAACATTGAAGTAAGCAGCTATAATAAAGAATGTGTATTCTTTGTGTGCTACAGATGATGTGTTAAATATTAGTTGAGTAAATATTTCCGGATTTTCCTGACGATTTTTTAGCTTTTCGTTTATTTTTTAACGAAATGACTGGCATTTTGTTATTATTTTTCGTAATTCCTTACATTCAATTTATGGAAAGTTATTGACCTAATTCAAAAGATGATCTAGTTTCATGTCTAACTTCATCTTTATTTTATTGCTGCAAAACTTATAGAATGGAGGGGAAGGAATGCATACTCTCTTACCAGTATAATTAAAAACGACGCCAGTAATAATTCAAGGACTAATTTGGAAACTGGACGATAAACTATTTCTGAAGGGATCTGAGAAACGGGAAACAAAAGGAGAGGGAGAGGACATTCAGTTGTAGAAAGTGTAGGGCCAGCGAATTAATCGTAGTGAATTCAACGCGAGGTATCCTCAGTGGAAGTGGAAATTTGACTGGAGATGAGGGACGCGAAGGGTGGCATGACGAAACGTTTTTGAGCCCAGAGTGTCACGAGTCGTAATGCTTTGTTTGGGAAAAAACGCGAGACAATGAAATGAGAAAAGTCAGAGGGGTGGATGTGGACAAATAGGCCGAGGCTGGCATGGCGGGGCTGATGTCTTTAAAGCTTTAAAGTTGTCCCCGAGAAATTAGGACAGAATGATAATTTTTCATTCGTTGATGTTAGAAAATAGCAAAAGAAATACCTATTCAGATCGTTAAACTATTTGTATCTAAATAAATATAGCCATTCAAAATCAGTGGTACTTATTGTAAAATTTGAGGCTTCAAAATGGATCATTTTCCCTCTTTGCATTACGTAATTCTCAGTTGCAATTTTATATTACTCCGGAGGAGCACTTTAAAAATGACTATGAGCGCAAATTTTGTTTCCTTGCACTAAACTTATACGTAATGCATCAAAATTGCGCGCGTATTAAATTTGTAGATTGAAAATACATACTTTTCATCTTATTTATGCGCGAAAGCTTATACTGCGCATAATGTTCAAAATGAACTCCTTACTATTTAAGGCGACGTTTACCTGATTTAATGATATCTCGAGTTCAAAAAAATTATTTTCGGGGGCTTTTAAATATCCTTTTCAATAGGATATATAAAAATTGCCATTAATTAAACCACAATGGATAAACCTACATTCATCCGGTTTTTTTCTAAACTGATAACAACAAATGAAAAAATCTTTAATTTAAGGCGGTTAGTCTTTGAAAAGATGAGTGGCAGTATTATTTTAATTTTGGAAAGAAAAAAAGTCAAACATTCTTGCATGCAAGGCAAAGATGACCCGTTAGGTTTATATTGAGTTCGACTTAGTGTTTTTTTATGGGAACATCTTACTGTGCCTAAAACATCCTCTTCGGAAAATAATACAGAAACGGTCAAGTTTGTTCCTCCTACAGTGTTTAAACGTTTACACATCACGAGTATTGAAAGATTGCATACCGAAGTTTTATAAATCCTAGTATTTTTCGCATAATTACTTTTTCTCCTTATTTCCACTGATGGGGACATTTATATTTCCAGTTAAAGTTTGACTCACATCCCGAAAGTTTAAGTCCTTCGTATTTGAGAAACGCATTTTGGCATATTATTGAGGACAACCGTCTTAGGGACTTTCAGTTAAATAAAGCTTTGACACATACTAGTGAACTCTCTTCCTCTCTTCTCAGCTAAAATTCACTGAACAACGTCGAGCTATTGATGGCATTCTCTTTCAACTATGTATTCTTCATTGATTATGCATTGCCATTATTTTGCACTGTAATGCCATAATTTATTTTAAATAATCTTATCAATGTTTTAAAGCAATTTTCCATACCTCAATAAAAAAACAACAAATATCTTCGTGTATCCAACCCATAAATAACGCTAAAAATGCCCAAACACTCGGGAAACACAGGCAATTAAAGCATTCCAAACTTAATATTCCCTCGGATTCCGTTCATAAAAATCATTGTCATGCATTACCTCCTCACAAATCTCTTTCTTTCGACTCCATTGAAATACATAAAAAAGAATGCAGATTATTATATTGAAATCATTAGGATTTCCTATTTCTATGACAATGGCACAATGAAATGCGGCCAAAACACATGACAACCCGAGGAAATAATTGTCGGACCTCTAAACTAACCTCACCCAATTCTAAATAAGAAATGCGTTAACTTCCCTTTTGTAGCCTTCCTTCAACGAAAGTTTGCTTTCATCACTTTCCAAGAGGTCAAGATTTATATAACCTTAAGGCAACTGATACAACAAACCAAATGATTTAAGTATGGTCTAGCACATCATCATCGTATCAAACCCTTATATATCCACCGAGAACCCATTTCTTGTAAGTTCCTCAATACCGCCTCCTTGATAGCTTGCAAATGGGTATCCATCCTTAAAGTCTCCAATGGATTAAAGTTAAATCTTGTTCTCATTAGTTCTACGTTCTTTATCGTCATGTCAGCTCAGCCATTGAACCCCCTGAAATGGGTACGCTCATGTTGTTTCCTTACTCTTCAATCTCTTAATATACATATCATTAAATCCCTCTCAAATTTCTTCCTATTCTCCCCTACACGCCCCACCTGCCTCACTCACCCAGGCTGTGAACGGCAGTTAGTGGAAACCATTTTCCTGACAAGGATGCCATTGGCTTCGGAATGGCTGAGGAATTCATAGTCCTCTCTCTCATCTCAACCTTTTCCTCTCCCCTTTTACCTTTGTTCAGCTCACCCTTTCCTTAGTTCCTTTAGCCCCAACCGGGTATCCACAAATTGTGCCACCCTTCTTCACCTTAAAGTTTATCGTCATAATAATGCCTCCATCGTTATCGCCTCTGACGTCAACTCCACTACAATGGAATTCCTCTACTGGCATCTTTATGCCTCCTTCAAGATACTCATATCCTTTCAGCAACACATTCAAGGAATAACCTCATCCGTTCAACAATACCATAAAAAGTGCTTTGATGTTTAACCTTCCTAATTTCATCCCATTCTTCCTTGTGTGCCTTCATTCTTCACTCTTGTGCAGGATAACGTTAACTTGCGCACTCTGTCGTTAATATGATACCTAGTAAGCCACATGAAATTATATTTTGATCGATCTTCCTCAAAAAAACGAATTTTTTTCTACCCTTAAATCGGGGTGTATGTAATTGGTATGCGTTTTCAAAGTATTGATGATATCAGTAATAATATTTGATATTTATTTGTTTTAGTACTAATATTTTTCAAGTATCTGTGGAATTTGTGTATGTTAGTACACTGAAAGTGCGTTCCATCGGAACGTCGCGGACAGTTGAAAGGTTAAAGGAAGTTCCTTCAAAGTGGATACCAACTTTTTTGAAATAGTGAAAGCTGGCGTGGGGTATTTGCTTTGATTTTGCTTTTGCTGTCCGTTGGCTTTGGTTTCGTTTGAAGCATCCTGGTAAAAATGAGCTGACCTGAAAGAGTTCCGTATTCGTTAGCAGGGAACGTTACACGTGGTACGTGCACTGAAAAGGTAGATACGAGTCTTGTAGTCTTGCAAATTCTACCTTTAGTTAATTTTAAATATCAGCGGAAAAACTAGTACGATCTAAGTCCGAATAGATGGCATGTATTCAATGTGATTTGCTCAAAATGGAGGCTTTTATCAGGAAATGGAAACTTCGGTAACTGGATTATTGGCGATTGACATATGTTAGACGCATTGAAAGAAATAATGGTTGGCACATGTGGAAAAAACCACTTGGGGTGGAGTAAGGGGAGAAAATAAAAGTGAATGTTTTAAGCCGGAAAATTCCTAAGTATTAGGTATTCCTCCATGCTTTATTGTGTGAAACCAAATCTTGTGTCTGCTGCCCTAAGCATGAATACTGACTAAATGCTTTAGACATGGAGTTAGGAGTTTTGGCAATAAAATGCTTTTTTTAATGCGGATGTGAGCAATGAGTGAGTTGTGAAAGTATGACTATTAAATGCTATTTAGAATAAAATGGGAGACAGAGAATAAAGAACCTTACTATGGCGCTCTTGTAACATTAAGATTCACAGTTGAATTACTAAGCAGAAATATTTATAAGAGGAAAGTAACATTTTTAATAACAAAGGGGAAGACCGAGAAAGTCATGGGTGAATGTGGTTGAAGAGAATTCTAAAGTCAAGGATTATTGGAAGTCTTAGGAACGTAACAGCGTTCATGTGTCCATGCATGGATGTTTCAGAGGAGAAAGAAGTATGGACAGAAATAGTTTTATAGAAAACATTAGCAAGCATGTTCGTATATAGTTTCTTTTTGTGGCCCAATATCAGGATTTATCGCCAGAATTCGCCCAAAAAATAAGTTTGTGAAGAGTTTAATTTAGAATGTGCATGTGAAATTATAGTTTTGTTAGATTAATCAAAACCATTTTATCATGTTTGAGATGTTATAATATCTTAATTGTTTTGAGAATGGTTTATCATTTCTTGTCTTTATACTCGTGCAAAATTCTCTCATGAAGACGGGTGAATAACTAAATAACCGATTTATAACAAAATATTCAGGGGGAAAATAGGAAACTGATAATATACTATAAACATCACAATGTTTGTGTAGTCTCCTCAATTCACTCTCAAGTTCTGGTGACCCCTTCATTTATTTTTCTATTTATTTTCGATGCTCTATTTGTTCTCAGCCCTTCAAATCTATATCTTCAATCAAGTGTTTCACGTCCTTTGTCAATGCGATTTTCTCGTTTCCATCGATCATTGAGCATTGAGTTTACTTTCCTGCCCAAGAATGCGTGCTGAAACACTTCTTCGTTTTCATAATGATGTTTTCAGGACTCTTCGAAAGCCTTCTCCAGTTGTGGCCCTTTATATTTCATCTGCTAAATAACTACAACTCCTTTTCATCATTCAACGTTAGAGTCACATCTGCAGTAATGTTGACTTCATCTACAAGTTGTTTGGAAGAATTTCTTGATTTCTACCGGCATGTTCGTGAGAAATGGCAATGACTTCTTGAGACGGCAATGCGCAAGTATAGAATTGAAAAACGACTGAAAAAATTCAATTTATTGCCATATTCTCCCAGGCGTTTCTGAAAATAGTTTTATCATGTCCCTTTGATAAGTGGTGTGCTACTGATTTTTAGCTCATTGTTGATTTTACATAAGTAGTTCGGAGTTCCAATTCTTCCCTCATGATTTTCCTATTCGCGTATTGGTATACATTTCTTCTGCCTTTGCTTTGGATTTTATCTTCCGTTTTCATTTTCTGTCAATTTCAAAAGGCTTTAGATTCCATCTCAATATTCTGTCTGTTTTTCTGCCTGACTTCTTCAAATTCTTCTTTCTTTTCTCGAGTTCCCCTTTATACAAGTGCCCTTAGTACGCTTTTCCGATGGTTAATGGATTCCTCACGTCAAACACTACTTCCTTGCGCTGATGTCTTTGCAATTTTATGACCTCCCTTGATGCTTTTATGGACACAATTATTAGTCATTTCCATAGTACATTTAACGAAAGTTTGTCGTTTTCTCTTCACTTTATTGTCATCATCGAATTTATTCGCTTTTTATATCGTATTAAAGCAATTCCGATTCGTTTATCTGTATTTTGTCGTACGTCTGGCCTTTGCCTATTGATTATGCATCATAACTTGTAGAAGGAGGTGGTGTGACCCAAATCCCGCTCCTTTCTACCTATGGAATCCATAACGTTTCTGGCATTCCTTTGGTGTATCAGAGAATAATCAGCATCTTTGTTGTTTATTCCATCTGAAGATATAGTATCGAGTGCCTTGGTTATGTTTCAGTGCGGAAAAAGGTTGCGCTGATGGCTATGTTTCCACTTTCCCCGAAATCTATTGTGATTTCTCATTTTTTAGGCATTTTTCTATTCAGGATTTAATTACCAATTATTCCGGAATACTTCTGCTCTGCTCTTCTTTTTAGAGTTATGGTGTCAAGTGAAAATTACCATAATTCTTTCGAGATTAATCATTTATCTGCTATAGCTGTTGTTTAAATGATCCTATGACTTCTTTGTCTTTAATCTTAGTAGGACCACGAGCATTTGAAAGTTAGTGGTTTTAACTTTGCATCTTTCAAGTTTATTAGGTAAATTTCCTTGGACTCAAGGCCCGCTGGCGGTTTTAACATTCCGATATCTCATCTCAAAGGCCATTAACGTTCGCTTGAGTCGTTTCCTGTTGATCCGTCCTTAGATCCCGAGGCTAATCTAAAGGTTTCGTCACAAAATTTGTTTTATTGGGGATTGGTCTTTAGTCCAAATACTCAACCTGTATTTGGAGGGTCATTTCTCCCTTCTGAGCCAGTCCTGATTCTGCATTTCACTGGGATTAATTGCCCAGTTTTCATCAGATTTGCTGAGTTCGAGACGTGAAGTTTAGGACAGAATATGGGTAGGAGAAGTAGTAAGACGTTATTAGGAGGTGACGCGGTACATATAGTATGAGCCTTTGAACTATTAGGTTCATTTAAATAACTTAATATTTTTGATTATTCATTTACCTCTTTTCTTAATTCACTGTCTCTTCGTAGCTTCCCTTTCAGTCCCTGAGTTCTCCTTTCCATCACCATAGCAATCGTCGAGTGATCTGGGATAAAATATTTTTCCGAAGAAAGTAGTTTTTCGTTCAATGTCTTTTTTTAATCTTGTTACGGTTTCTTTATATTCTTAGTGGCGTGACTGCTTAATCCTACACGGAATTGCACATTTAGTTGCATCGATTGATGTTGGTTCTTTTTATATCATTCAACTCGAATTATTAATTACTTTTAAAAGTCCATCGTACAGGGTTGACAATTATTCTCGCACTTCTCCTGGCTTTTGATGCAAATAATTCCTTCTACTTTAATTTGGCGGTACCTTAAAAATGTCGTTTCTTTTTATTTGGTTTTCTCCGTCCAACAACTTCATTTTTCATCATTAATAATTCAATATCTTACTCTATAGTAGCCAAATATTGAATACGGTTTGGTAAACGAATATATTCTCGTGTATTTGCTTGATTTTATGGACAAGAGTTGTCATTTTTCCAGCGCGTTTGAGGGTATGTGACGTGTTTTGTCTCTTTGAAATCGATTAACGGAGCAACTTACCGCAAATATTAATTTCCGGAAAACTATTGGATATTTTGTATTAGTTGGGCTCCCATTTCCTACTGTCTTTTCATTGAACAAACATTCCCTGCTTCCAGCACTGCTGACGAAAATGCTTCTGACTTTTAAGGGCCAGACATCTATGATCAGTAGTGGATTTCCCCTTTCATCTAGCTGGTTGAACCGAGAGGCGTTCAGTGGAGAAATGGTGTAGCTGTATTTCCATGGGCTTAAAAGCCTTGATCGTATCCGTGAGTCGTCGTAACCTAATGGCTGCTTTAATTACGTTGTACTTCATGTTATGCTCCAGTTTTTAGGTTAATTTTGGAAGGCACCCTCATGAACTCTTTATATTCAAATATCCGTGTAAGTGTACGTGTGTTTGCGCAGGCGTTTGAGTTGATGAGATTTTGCTACCCGGTATTCTCTAATATTTACTTAAAGTGTAATGAATTGAACAGAATGCACTTCGAGCTTTGAACCACCTATATAGGATCAATATTTGATATTAATATGTACTTCTCTACGATTTATTCGCCCTTTTGATCAATAGCACTCTCCCGGTGAACAGAACTCTATGTTCTAGCTTTGAAATATTAGTCTTGATATGTACAATTTTTTTATGCTACCTGACCCAAGCATATGCTATTTACCTAGTTCTTTTTGTTATTATTTAAATTATTTTACAGAGAATTGTATGATTTTTGTTATATTTCGCCCTTCTTCTATCAATTTTTAATAAATTAAATGTACATGCTTAATTTTTGATAATCTAATAAAAGAAACGTATATTTATGGCCAAACCAAACACAAAAGCCGTTGTGGATTATCATGCTGGCGGCATTGGAAATGATATGGTTCTGCAATTACTTGATCTGGTCATATGGTATTTTCTCAGTGTTAGTAAGTTTCATATTAATCCATGTTTATAGCACAGGACCAAATATCATAATCACAGTAATGAATTCGAAGTTTGACTAGGCATTTGAGAGCAGTGCTCACCATGCCATAAGCCCCATGGGGCGTAAAGCATGCACATACCCTGAGCTGCCCTCATTTCTCAGCTGCAACTTAGAATAGAGTAATATTTGGATTTAGACTGAAGCTATCCAAAGGATTTACTTTGATTTGACTCATATACAGGCTTTTGGCATAGCAGTAGCCGTCTGTTGGCCATCAATGATAATTAACATCAAACATTTTCGTATTTTATCCAAGATTTTACTATCATTTTCCGTCGTGGTTTTTAAGTTAGTTCTTCTTTTGGTGAATGCATATGGTATTTTCCCTGCGCTTGATTTTAGTTCTATGCTCAAAACATGTATACATGGACATATATATATATATATATATTTATATATATATAGTATTTATATATATATATATATACATATATATATATATATATATATATATATATATATATATATATATATATATAAAGGCGTTGCTTGAAATCATTTAACATAAATAAATTATTCTTAATGATCCAGAGACTCGTGACCTAACGTATTTCTACTTTCTAACTTCTTTTCTTTCTATTGATTTTCTATTTCTTGTTTGCTCTAATGCTTTTAATACTATTAATTTAATATCTAGTTTTATGAAGAAAGAGTCATTAAGCGCAGTTTTTAATTGAATGATATGTTTTACACCCTTTGTGACTGAGTTTAATTACAAGTTGTTACTCCAATATTTATTGGAGAAAAACGATAATAATTCCACTTTAATAATATTTCCACTATATTATAGTGGAAATCATAATTTTTAATTATCATATCTCTCCAGTATCGAAAGTTTCCACAAAGTTTAACCTGAAACTATACCGTTCCAATATTGATGTTTATAGAGACATGGATCTCTGGATTCTAAAAGATTTCAGTTTTCTGCTTATGGGCTATTTTGGCTCTAATTTTTATTCCTAATTCAACCAAATAAGGTTAATAAACTAACTAATACCATTCTTATATGCATAATGAATTAATACTAATGAACAAAATTGATAAACGTACATATGGCCCCAAAATTAACATAAACGGCCAATTATTGCTTCCAAACGTGTTAATGGCTTGACCCACTATAGGTATTTCGCGTTACTTCATTTTATAATTAATTTAATGTTTTTATCGTGCATCTACGGTTTTATGACTGTAGAAAGACAAATTTAGAAAGGAGACGTTAATGGAGTGTAAAGCTATTTTTAAACTAGTTAAGTGTTCATCTTAAGAATGTTTGATCTTAAAAAAATATTTTAAGAATATACGATGTGCTCCTCGGCAGTTATTTTAAATCTTTGAAACTTCGCCAAATTAGGAAAACCATATTAATTTGTAGTAAATTTACTCCTCTGGCGACTAATATTATCTACCAATCATCAAATATGCAAAATTAGTGTGCACATTGAAACGAAGGCTATAACTGGGAGGAACGCTCCACGAAGCTTATAATTAAGGAAGCCAATTTTTTTTGGCAAAAGCAAACATTTGCTGCTGTTCATCAGTGTATATATTTTTCTGGACCGATCAGTACACATTTCCTGAAAGGGTATCGGCTGGTCGAGACTTTCATTTGGCCACGGAAAAAAAGAATTCCGAGTTTAAAATTGAGTAGTCTTTAAAAACTCTCGTTCCCAATACACGCTTCCATTTCCACTCAGAGCTGCCATTAATAACATCGTTTATCAAATAAAAAAGGAACGGGAAATTTTTCTTTTGGCTGAGGGGTTCGTTGTCGTTGGAGAGCATCGCACTCGCAGCCGCGATGTCTCTAAAGGTGGCGTGTCCCGGATGCATCCAAACCTTCCTCTCCCGTCACCCCCCCCCCTAGCGGATACCTCTCCCCAACTCCAGTGAGTGTACCCCTTCCTCACTCACTTTTAAGTCCCCACTCCCTCGGCTCAGGCAACGAAAAATTTTTCCCGCACTCCAAATTCCCTCTCCCATGGTGGAGGGAAGGAGCGGACATCCGTGCCGACGAAGGGACGATATACAAGAGCTCTTCCCCGCTCTTCTTCCTTCGCCCTTATCCTCCCCGCTCCTTCTCCTCTTCCCACTTCACCCCTTGCTCCATGAGCCTCCCCACTCATGCCTCTCTATCTCCCTTCACACTTCTTCCCCCTACCCCCGCTATCTGTGCGTTTCCCCCCTAAACCCACGTTTCTTCCTACACCGAATCGAACCAGCCTGTAACTCTTTGTGCTTTCACTTCAGCAACCTCCAGTCACCCCTGCTTACGTTTCGCCGCACCAACTTACGTTTTAAGGGGTTTCAGCCATGCTAAACCACGAGGGAGGTTAGGCGGCAATGGAACCGAATTCCACAAATTTAGTTTGCTCTAAATGTTAGCATAGCTAAAAATTTGAAGCTATGTTTATCCTTGGATATGAAAGTTTTTCCGATAGTTTAATTACTCTTCTCAACATTGCCGGGAGTCTTATTGTCCATACCTCTTCATGTTTGGAAGGTAAATTCTGCATCACCTCCATTTTTTATTACACGTTTCGTTTTATTATGATTATTGTTAAGTAAAGTTTGATATCCAAAGAAATAAATATTTTCTCAATTTAAACTGTTTTTTTTAATTTTTAATATTTTTATTCATGCAGAAGTTTTGAAATAAGCAAAAAGGTTGCTCGAATAATTTTTTTTGATATCACATAATCGCAAAATTCATTTTTTCTTGTTTTAATGACTTGACCCTTTATACTTTGGCCGTTGTTTCTCACTTTCTCCATTTGATTTCCATCATGTCTTCAGCTGGCGAAAATGTTTGTAAACTGTGTTCGTTTACCTTAGTATAGCCGTGTGAATATTTTCCACATATAGCTCTTTTCGGGGGACCTTTTTAAAGGAACTTTCTTTCGCATTTTGCCCTCTTCAATTCTGTTCAAACTTTCCGAAATGTATGCTTCCACTACCCCATTTCTAACTTTCATGCTGTTGACGTTTATGCTACTCTCTCTTGCATAACTCATTCCCAGCGATTTTCAGGGCGTGGTTTTTGCTCTTAACAAAGTGCCCGATGCTCTCAAAGTCGCCCAATTAGAGCCACATTGTTTTCGACCAGGCCGTCCGTATCTCATCGATCCCATTATTTTCTTTCTTCTTTTCGCCTTCCTCTTCTCCCCTCCCCCATTGTTTCCTCTCGTGTTGTCTTTGTCAACCCCATCCCCCGATTCTCTTCTTCGTCCCACCCCGATCTCCTCCTCTTTCCCACTCACCCGAACCCTTGTCCAAACCAGAGTGTTCCGCAACCCCCCCTCACGTAGTCGACCCCATTTGCTCTCTACCCCCTCCCCACCCGACCAAACACCCGCGGCTGACAAACCATCTCTTTAGCGCCACCCTCTCCCTCTTATTCTCCCGCTCACTGCCGCTCTTCCTTCTCCCTGGGGCGAGAGAGAAAAAGACAGAGAAGAGAGAGAGGGTTGCCAACTCTCCTTGCACGCAAACACGCACGACCCACAAACACAATCCCTTACCCCCTTCGATCGCCCTTCCCCTCATCCAATGTTCTCCTTTCCAACAAGCCATCCAAATCAATTTCCCCCCTTCCCATGGCCCCGTTTCGTGCCCTCCTCACCACCCTCCAAAACCCGACCGCTGGTTCTTCCCGACCCCTCAAAGAAACCCGGTGCACCTCTTCCACCACAAAGCCCATATCTCCCTCACTCCCGAGTCTCCCTCTCGACGAAACTTCAGTCTTCCGCAACCCACTCCAGCCATTTCCTCCAGTCGCACCGCCAATCCATCTCGCCCATTTCTCCCCTCCTTCCAAACCCTTCCCTTCCTCGACCCTTACACCATTCGTTCGTCGCAAAGGGCTGCTCAATCTCATAGCCTCTTACGCATCTATTGGACATCATCCCCGCCCTCTGACCCTTGTGCGACAGATTTTGGATTTGATTGATCGAATCTCTTGTGGGAACCCGTCGGTGGCGTCCAGTTTGTGTCTGTGGTGGTGGGGAGGCGATGGGAGGGAAAGAAGGAAGAATCGGAATGGCATGAGGGGGAGGATTCCGGGGGTGACACGAGATGGAAGGAGATAAAATCGCCCGGGCGGAGGGTGGAAGGGGGAGGGGTGAAATGAGTGAGGAGTTCAGTCGCGGTCCAAGGAGGAAGACGTATGAAGAGAGGGGTAGTATCGGAGGTGCTGGTTCGATTCCGAGAGGAATTCGCCCGTTTCACCGCGTTCCCTACTTCCCTCCGATCGAGTCTCCGAGCCGTACGTTCCGCCGATTCCCATATTCTCATTATACTCTACCAACTTCCTCCCCCGTGCGACAACTCGTTCTAATTTTCACTCTCCACCACCCCAATCCGGATGGGACCACAGTCCCGCCACAATAACCCTCTCCAAAGGTGTCGGATGTTCTCCATAGGTACCGATTTTTTATTTAGAAAAAACGTGTGCTCGGGAGGGACGCGGTCCGCTTAGCATTTGAGAGAGAAATCCGAAGAGCTCATTCTAGAATATAATATTTTATTCCCATTCCGGATGAAACATTTTTATTTTTTTCCTAGGAGGAGTTGTCGTTTCGTCATTGCGGAACTGAGTTGATCTGTGGATCACGTACCACCTTCAAACCGCTCGGTTTCTGAAGGAAGCATAGCCCGAGCGTATTCCACGGATTTGCTTCGAGTTTGAAGTTAGAGACTTTCTGTATTTGTTCTCTACAAGCTCAACTTATGTCGTATTCGGGCTGGAGTTTCTCCCAGACTAAGTTTGTCTCCTTCGATGACGTTTGACAGAATTTGATATGCGAATGGGTATATTTTTGTTACTTGATCGTTTCATTTGGAATCCATCCATTTATAAAACTTAAATTGTTCTTCTAGCCATCTGTTAACGAAATCATAAAACATAACTACCTCAAGAATATTAATTATATGTATTATTTTAATTAAAATTTGTGAAACTATAAACGGTCATTCTCATGAAAGAAAAGTTACGGATGGTATACTGGGCCAGAGATGCAAATTATATTGCGAATATCTTAAATTACACATAATTTCTGCACTAATTGTTAACATTTTCTCTTTAATTGATCATTTATTTTTCTGTTAAATTTTTAAGTACACTGTTTTAACATGATATTATTTATGATTCAAAAAAGTTTTCAAAAGCTTTCTTCACAGTGTGTGAGCGAAAAACTTGAGAAATCAAAGGCAATCATCTAGTATTTTTAAAGTAATATGTTAAACTGTGTGAATAATTCAATATATACATTGATAATCAGCGATTTGGTTGAGTTTCCGTGAGCAGAACTCCCTTCCTTGAAGAAGGAATTTGTTATTGAACACAGTTGGGATCACACAGCTCTGAGGCTGTAAATTTCTCACATAGACTGGAAATCGCAGTTTTAATTTGAGGTTTCCTCCTGCATCTACTAGCGGACGCCGTTCGGTCATATTTCTTGCTAAAAGGTACGTTTCGCGTTGAGAGAGGCCATTCCAGACGCATCCAAACTTCCTGAACCACACCGTCTATCAACTCCCCCTGTAGCCCTCTCAGATCCCGACACTCCGCTCCTCGCTTTCCCCACCCCACCATTCCCCGTTACCCTTTTTGTCCCTTCCATCACACCACTTCCCAAACTGCCTCCAACCCCACCCCAAAATGCCTTTTAAATCCCACCAACCCCGGCCGCTGAAAACACTTCCGCCACGCTCCTGCGCCTCCTTTTATCTCCTGCGTACGATTCACCGTTTCTTCTCCATCTTCCGTGTTTTTTTTTCATCGTACCTCCGTGTTCACGTAGGCGGAGAGAGAGAGAGAGGAACGCGTCATGAGGCTGAATGACCTGGGAGGGAGGCGTCAGCGGTGCTGGAGAGGTGAAACAGCTGATCATGGCACTTAAGCGCTGCGGATGTATCCATTCCTTTGTTAAAAGGACCGTGGGGGCAACTGTGAAGATCAACAATGGCGGGGAAAAACGGGTACCCTAAAGCATCCTACGCAATGTTCATTCGATCTCAGTGGCCTCGTCTTTTCCCCGCCTTTCCTCCACCCAGATTCCCTTACGTTCGCACACCCTTGCCAGAGATTCCCCAGTCTTCCCCACCCTAACTACTCCCCCACTCTTATCTCTCGTTTTCTCTCCATCTCCAGAAGTTCTCTTATCTATGCCCCTCTTCTTTCTTCTTTATATCTCTCTTCCATGTCTGATATTCTTGGTCTGCCTCCATGACTTTACTGCTTGCTCCATTTCTCATACGCATGATAAATTAATCGGACGCTATTTGACAGCTAAGTAATATTTTCAATGAAAACCAATAAATCATTTTCTGAACATTTCTAAAAAAATCAGATCCAATTTTGTTAGGTAATAAATATTGAAATATGAATGAACTTTAAAAAGTACATAATGTGCTAGGTAAATAATTCTAATATCGCTCTTTCATGCAATTAAAATGTGTTTACCTTTCTCTATAATATTTATTGAATCAGTAATTATAGTAATGAGGTGCGGAACTGCTATAAGTAATTCATAATGCACCAAACGAAAAATGGGCGTCGTTTCATCTTTTATCATTCCGCTGCATTTTTCTGCCTTCTCCGTTTTATTTCCTGATAGAAGAAGTAGCATCTGGAATTTGTATTTTCGACAAGGTGAGGGAATTTGTAACAAGGTTTTGCCAATTGAATTTCTGTTACCATTAGGGTATTTTATGAAGTATAGTGCAAGCGTGCCTTCAATATCTTCTCTGTTATAGAAGCTTGTTGAGTGAACGAATTTCTTCATGTAATCTTGGGCAATGTGTCTCAAAGAGAGCGATGAGAAAGAAACAAGTTGATCGCAGTACATAGGTAGCGTTAAAATAGAATAAACATTGTTTTTTGGCATAAAGATGTGTAACATAAGGTGAGATAAATGAGAAAATTTCATAGGAAATAGATTACCTGTGAATAATAATACCTTTTATATTTCCCTTCCAGCTCTCTTTGCAGTCATACATGATAACGCTGAAATAACTTTTTTAATTTACTTAGGCTCTCCCAAGCCATATCAACTAATTCCATGATATAAAGTAACGGTAAAATAGCTGTGACTTTATTGCAAATAAAAGTCTTTTTTATCAGCATAACTGGATATCGTATTGTTTAATCCTCAGAAAATCCATGATAACACCATGGGTCAATTTCTGAATTTTCGAGGGTTTTTGTTGTAACTATTTGCAATTTCAGAATTTTCGGAAGCGCAGTAGCTACTACATTAGCTGATATAGGTATGGGGTGTTGAATGGTGATTTTTTCTTTCTTTTAAGAACATTGGATTTCCAGTACTGTTTATTTGTATGCTCTTATTTATTCTCCGTGAACCTACTTTTATTTGATTAATCGAAAGTAAAATCTGCGTGAGAAATATTTAGCAACACGAGGGAGGAGCTTATCCAAATTGCAATCCTACATGAAGTCATATTTATCAGAGTGTATTGCTGATGACCTATTCCAGTTGGATATCCGAAACTTTCCTAATTTACGGTGATCTCTTTTTCCAGTTATAATCGATGTGGTATGGTAATTGGCGTACTCCGGGCTTCCCACACTACGGGTCGCCTTTCAATTCTCACACAACTGGCCAGAGTTCTCGTCATTAAATATTGCCACTCAATTTTTGTAGCAAAGAACTGATACTGATGTACATTTGTGCTGACACTGTGTAAGACTTGTACATACTAGCTAGTAGCAATAGATGCGTGAGTTTGTCTTTACAATGACTCTCCGTAAATAAAAATCATAGCATCAATATACGTCAACATAGCCTCCATACCATAATCAGGCTTCAAAATGGTGACCTCTGTGTTGTCGGGAGGTTTTGTATTCGCGTCAATGCCAACAAGGCCAGCGCCCACAATAAATGCTTCCCATGAGTACTCATAATTTAACGTCCACGCCGAGCGCGGAATACGAAAGCACGACGTCGGGCACGTTATGAGGCGAGCGTACCAACCCCCTTTCACACCCCACTCTCCTACCCCCTCAAACCTTCTCGCCCCCACTCACCCACCGTAAATATCTCCTACCAACATGAGGAACGGTGGGAAGGGAGGGCCTCCATCTCCCCCTTGCCTCCTCCCTTTCACTCACACCCTTACGGGTCCACTCCTGAAACCCGCTCCGGGCCCGTGTGTGTGTTTTTTACACCATGCTCGTGTGTGAGTGTGTTGTGTTTGGTGTGTACCCCCGAGTGGGCCGTGGAGGGCGTGGCTCCACACTCGGAGTGCACTCCCAAAGTGGGCCAGGAGGATGCGGGTCTCGGAGGGTGACTGTGAGGGATGGTGGTTGGGGAGAGCGGCTTGGGGATTGGGAAGAGAGGGAGGCTGGGAGAAGGGAAGGAGGAGCGTGGGAGCGGAAGCCTTGCGGTTGACCGCGACACAATGTCTGGCGTTTGTCAGCACGACGAACCAGTCCCCTTGTCAACGACAAATCGGATTGGGTATAAGGTTTAGTTCTATTTAGGAATGGGGGGAGGGTTTTTGGATGGGGAAAGGGTGATTTGGAGTGAAGGATAGGAGACGAAGAATTTGTGGGTGAAGAGCGGGGGAGGAAGATAACGGGGGGTCAGGAGATAAAACGAATCGAGAGATCCGTTGGTAGGAGGCGGAAGATTGGTATTTGTGACGCGGGAAGTGAAGGGAGGGTGGGGGCAAGGGGATTGCTCCGGCAGAGAGTGCTGAAGGAGCGAGTCAATTCTCGTTCGCCTCCAAACCAAACAAGCCGAACGCCAATTTTCACCTTGCTCCATCATCTTTGGCTCCCTTAATAAGCTTCTCTCATTCCCCGATCCCGGACGAAGTCAGCTATTGCTCGGATTTTCCATCAAGCTTCAAGTACTCGAAGTTTGATTGACATTAGATTATCGTGAAGCGTGTCAACAGCTAAGGTCATTATAACTTAAGTGTTTTGAGGGTGGAGCGTAAATATGAAGCATGGAGTGAGAGAGTGATTTAATGAGGGAAACGCGGTGTCACCATTAGATGACTTGTAGGGATAGCCCCGTAAAATTTCTTCTGAACGACGAAGGCTCGGAAAGATTTGGAGAATAATCGAAGAGAATTAAACAATAGAAGTTAAATCCTGAAAACAGTAATATACATTTCTATATTATACAATTTTAGTATTTTTTTATTTAGTTTTATTTTATATATATATTAGTATTATACATGTATGTATGTCCGCTTTTAATAATCAATGCCCAGCTCTCTGCCTAAAACTTATTGTAGCGGCTGTATTGGGAGACCACCGACAACTGATACAATTTTCCGTTTTCTACCTTGTTGTAAATCTATTTTTATAAATTCATCCCTTGCGCTATTACATTTTAAGTTGAATTTTTTGGGTTAATTCAAACTATATTGTTTGTAAAGTTTCATAATTAATAGTGCATAACTTGGTGCCCAAATATTTGATATACTTTGAATGCTTAGGACTTACCATTATTTTATCAGTCCTATGATTTATCAAACCAAAAAACTTTCGAACAGGAAATCTATTCTGTCATATTTCCGCGGATATCATACATTTTCATCCTTATATATATATATATATATATATATATATATATATATATATATATATATATATATATATATATATATATATATATATATTCCCCCTTTATAAATGTGTGTATTTACTTATTTACTTCGATTTGGAAGTTATAATTAGAAATTGATAAAATTTTAATTTAGTTAAATTGAGTAAATAACTTCTAGTGAGTTCATGCCCCATCTTTGCAGGGAGAGCCCGGATAGATTTTTGTAACGAAGGTTTGATCAATGGACTCTTAATTGCCTTCCCTGGCGTAATACGTAATACGGCGTATCTCTTATTAGTATCTCACAATTTCAATTTCCGAATTAGTACGTCCCAATGATTTTATAATTTCTATATGACCCCAATTAAGACTTAATGAAAAAACACACAATGTGATTTATCGTTTAATGGCTTTCGGCATACAGGAAATTCCAATAGAACCAATTTTACATAAACAATTAGAACGTAATTTTGGAGTATTTGGGTTTTAAATTGAACGGCGAAGATGGCTTTGCATCGTTATTATATTATCTAGTGAATATCAATTGAGAACATAAGATCTATCTACATTCGATGAGGAACTTTGCGGTGTTTGGATAAACCGGCTATTTGGTTATCTTCCACTATATTCCCTGGTAAATAATACTATACATGCTCGGAATATTCAAGTTCATTAAAAGGTTTGAAAACACAAAACACTAAAAAAAGGGTGTCAGCACACACACACACACACACAATGTACACTGCGGGAAAAGAAAACGAATCAAAGTTATATTAGTGTATTTGAAAGTGTCATAACATTTTTCTTTTTGATAAAATTATTGGGTACTATTTGCATACAAAGAATTTTGTGGTTTCAATTTAATTATATTGGTGATTTATTCTTCACTCTTACATTTATAGCATTTCAGTCTAGAATATTAAGTTTAAAACCTTCCTAATTGCAAAAATACTTACCAGATTCACTTTACTTCAGCTTTCCACAAGATTATTATTCCGTTTGTCTGACCCAATTCCAAATGGCAAGTCGCCTTGCAGTTACTCGCGACAGGCTACCGTAAAAAGCGTATTAATGTATTTCCTTCGCATTGTGTGCCCATGATAGTTGCTCGTAACTGCCTAGTCTCTAGACTACCTTCTAGGTTTATGTGCCTTTTCGATCACTCTAGGTAGGCCTTACTCCTCATCTTCCATAACTCAGTTACTCGCTTCTTAAAACTATGCCATTGTATATCACTCTCATCGGTAACTTTAATTCCGAGGAAGTACAATGAGAGTCACATGCTAAAATATTTCGCCTTTTTTCCCCCTCCCTTGTTAATCTGACATTTGCCTTTCAACATATGGTTGGTAACGCTTCTTTTTTACTTTGGATATTGACTGCAAACATTTCAAAGGAATACTCAAAGTAGTTTAATATCAACTAGATCAATTCCAGAGTTCATACAGTTCACAGTTCAGGCCTTACAATTCTTCCACCTTCCACCTCTCTCTCTTCAACACCTATCATCATCCGAAGAATTGCGTCCGAGAATGACAGCATGGCTGCCAAAGCATGGAGTATTTCATAATGTGAGAAGGTTTCAATAGCGTCTATAATATGTTTTGTGTTGTCATTCTCGTAACGTAAGGTATGCCATTTCTCCAGGTTTAAGTAATTAAAACGAGAGGCTCTTTGCCTGTCGACTCACCTTCACAATTACTCTCTCTTGGAAAACTCTCAGCTATTCCAATCAATAACTGATTGTCCGTGGAAAATTTGTTCAAGACCTGGGATTCCATGAGATCTGAATTGCTTTTCTGCTTTCATTGAAACTTTTTAATTTTCAAATAGATGGCTTCGAAGTGATCACGACCTTGCGCTGGAGCTCGGAAGTATCGGAAAATAGAGCCGTTGAGTATGTTGATAAATATGAGGGATCAGCGGCATATACTGTCTCTGCTGTAGTACTTGAAAGTGGAAGAAATGGGTTAGATATTATATTTATATGTTTATTGCTTTTGATTATGTTATATAAGAGCAAATTGCTGGTTGCGGTCAATCAATCTTTGACGAAATATGCTGATGATTTTGATTAAATAATGCGCCGAATAATATTGTAAAAATAATTGAATTATTCTGTCTGATGGTTGAAAAGTTATTAAGTACATAAAGCCAGAAATAGTTTAATAAAAACGGATCAAAGGCTGAATTTGCTAGGCGAGGGTAGACGTGAGCCTGAGCTTACTCCAAGGTAAACTCAACTATTCAAGATGGAATTCCTTTGCCTTTGTGACCATTAGATTTCTATTGAAGTTTAAATGCCTGAAATATCTCACCGTTTGGAATTTAAGTACAGTTTCCCCACACTTGTCTCCCATTTCACTGAAATGCGGTGTACTTGGCTGTAATTTCATCGATGGATGGATTATAATCGCAGTAAAAAGAATTGGAAATATTTTCTGTGAAGAAAATTTGAAGGCTAAATATATCAATTGCAGAAATTAAATACGGCGAATATTCGGATATGCTAAAAGAGTCTACTTCGATCTAACACCATGGACCTCTCAAGTATTTCATTGTTCAAAGACATTGTTAGCATACTACTATTTCATAATTTTACGGCGATTACGAATCAATTAAACTTCTAGCGCTTAAACTGATTTTGCCGTCTGACTAATTCAAATTATGTTAAATAAATCGTAATTGGGACAGTGGGACGGATAACAAGGAAGACTTAATTTTTCCAGCAAACTGCTGAAATTAAGATATAACTGTGTACAATAATGTCAAGATATATCAGTGATTTTGACCGTGATAACAAGATCAGCTTTGCTTTGGCGATGCGCAGTAAATTTAGGTAAACGCGTCTGGAAGTTATATCGTAATTCATTCTCTCATTTAATTATTCTCTATATTTTTCAGTATACTCACAGTCATAGACATATTCTTATGCAAATCAACCAGTCCTATATAAATTCACACTAATGCAGTGATAGCTGAATTAAACCTAATCAAGAGGTCCAAGAAAATGCCACTCTTAAGCCATTTATCATACATACAGGTGAGAAGTATATAATTAACATAGTTTGGGCAGAAACTTACTTATTGTGAAATCAAAACTTATGAAGACGGTTAATGTGGATGTTTATGAGAAAACAGATATATGATTGAACTACAGTTGGTAAACAAATGTAAGTTTCAGATGATAAATCACAAGGAGCGCTCTGGCTGCCGATCATCACGGTTTGCTTTGGAGATATATTCATTCATTGTCGTAACAAAAACTGTACACTGCTCTGTAAGCAATTTTAAATCATAACCCAAAAGAAAAATTGAATTTGCTTGAAGTATTTTATTTTAGCCGATATTTATAAATGAATTCATACGAAAAGGGTGGGTAGCAACCCCAAGTGTGGTCCAAGTTAATATTCAGTTGATATCTACTACGGGGTTGTTCACGTTATTTACTCAGCTTAGGTTTTTACAATGTTCACAAGCATTTTTGAAATTAGCTCTAAATTTATGGTTTGTGAAAACGTGGTACTTTCTCTCCTTATTTTATTTAAGGGAAATATTTACATTGTTTCCTTTTAACAATAATGTTATCTGGATTGTAACTTTTCATGGTAAATCTTTCTCCTTCTCCCGAGGATTTGGCTTTCTCAAACGCAAGAAAGACGAGATTCTCGGTATCATAAAAAGGTATAAGATCAGGAGACCGGAAAGCGGCAAGGGACGAGGGAGTGGAGTAAAGGAATGCTGGAAGCAAATGAAAATATAGTCTCTATGGAATAATGCCCTTAGGGCATCGAGTAGCGTTTCATTATTTTGCGTCTCATGTGACCACGTCCAATCTCAAGGGAGGTATTGTATGGACTCCCAGAGTTTATGCCCAGGGTGGAATTAAGAAAAACGTTGAATGATCGGAATGTTCCCGAGAGATTCCAGATGTCGTAAATTAAGACGGGGAAGCAGGAAAAATCCCCGAATGAAATAACTGTAGCTCAATATACTTACCAAGCCACCATTATATAATTTTTACCGTGTTGCTATAAGAAAAACATCCTCATGAATATTAATGGCCAAATTTTAATGTCCAAGGTATTCATTTTGGAGTTGGTCTTCAACGACTTTATAGAAATTGCGTTTTTTTCTTCCCCGAAAAGCTATTATGATGTGCAATAAAATAATTTTTTTCGCGATTTCTGCCTAAATATAATATTCTGAGAATAAACGACGGATTAAATATAGAGTGTCCAAAATCTATGCATACATTTGACGCGAAAATGTAAAAAAGTAATGTATATTCAAAATTTGCGTATTATTTTAAATATGCCTCTTTGCCAACGTCAGTTTCAGTCATGTGTATTTTTTATTGCAAATAAGTTGAGGAAATGTATGTAGCCATCTCTTTAATAACAGATGCTTGAAGGTATGTTACTAGCTTGAAAAAATAACTAATGTTTCGAGGGTATAAAAGTAATTCCATCACATTGTTTTCCAGCTTTTATTATCCAACTTATGCGTATGCATTGCCAAATTTATAGCTTCAGAAGTATTCTACAACTAACAACAACAATTATTTTTCGAAAATATTTAGTCGGTAAAAAGCTTTATGCCAATCCTTAATCATGAGGTACAAATCAGTGAATGACTTCTGTCAAATATTAACTTCATTTTTAATATAAAACAAAAGAACTGGTTTGAATACCAGCTCGAATGATTATTTAAAAATAATAGCACGTTTCATGTTTACATTAGAAACATACCGGTGTGGAGTATTTTTCAACCGAAAAATTGATAATGTAAATTTATAAGTTTATCCTGAGGTTAGCTTTAATGCTAATAATATAATTATTTCATGCATGAATATTATTTTACAAAAGTCTTGATAGCAAGCACTATTTTGGGACTTAAAATGTATTTTAGGATCAATGGTTTCGTGTCTAAGACCATAGTTTTACAGCTAATTCTTGGATTATGACATATAAAGAAGATGAATCGAAGCACATGTTTTTCAAAAAACACATTTGCAATAATTGTGCCCGTATTGATTGTGGTTTCCCATGTCAGCGTAACCCTGTAACGCCCATGCACCAAATATCCTAATTAATACTGTGTTACAATATCGGAATGATCATATCAAAATGTCGCTATACGTCCCTTTACGTTAAGTTGGATATTGGTATATGCCGTGAAAATGACTTGACTCATGTAAATTGTATGGCTATAAAAATCGAAGCGGTATTTTATCAATATGAAATATTGGATGCTGTTGAAATTCAACTTCATCAGATAAAATTGCCATGAAAAGTGTTCAGGGATGATGAAATATTTTGAGAAAATCGACGAAGATAATCATGAAAAAGTTAAATTGTGAATAATAAGTAGTTTTATTTTAAATTTACTTAATCCATCTTTACAAGATTGAAATGTATATTGAAGAAAGTGAAATGAAATCGTTATTTCTGGATTGTAAACTCAGCTGACGATGTATGAAGTCACAGTAAAGTGCTCAGTAACTAAAAGTATATACTCAGACATCAGTCAAATGATCAACTAAACTTCAAAAGGGAAAGGTTTGACGCAAGCCAGTTAATTTGAAAATATTGTATTTGACCAAATTTCCGTTTTCAAAAAATTACACCTCTTCCTATGGTAAATTTACTTGAAATGGTGAGGATTGCCGAAGAAAATGAGTGCAGGATGCCAAAATGATAACGACGATGATGCTGTTTGCTTATTTTTTACCATTCTAACAGTTTAATCAGGTGGTGTAGTAATGAAAATTCTGTAAAATTCGTGAATTGAATTTCAACATAACAAGCCTAATGAAAATTTATTCAAATGAAGCTTTGAAAAAAGCAAAATTAACAATGATGCAAAATGCCTTTTAAATTAAAGGAAACCAAATTTTGAGCAGTTTTAATCATGAGTATTTACCAATAATTCAGAAAAAATTATAATGTTGAGTTATCTGTACAAAAATGAAAATATAAATCATGATTAAAAAAAATGAGACACTTATGAGTCAAATTCATGTACGAGATTGGTATTTAAATACGCGAACTGAGGCCATAAAAACTTTATTTTGCTAAATTTAGTCTACATCTACTTTGTCTTCTTCAACGTACTCTCCATTCGTTGCTATGCGCTTATTCCATCTTCTTTTCCATTGTTTAAAGCACCCTTGAAGTCCTCGACACTTAGGCTATTTAGTTTTCTCACCGTTTCTTGCTTTATTGTGTCCACATCCTCCCAGCGATGTGCCCTCATCACATTTTTGCATTTTGGGAATATTGAAGGGTCGCAGGGGGCGAGATCAGGGTAATAAAGAGCATGATCAAAGATGGTAATTGAATTTTTTGCCAGAAACTGGCGAACAATCAATGATAAATGTGCAGGTGCATTGTCACGGTGAAGGATCCATCAATCTTTTCGCTTAAAATAGAGCACAATTTAACTTTCCGAATTTCAGTTCATTAGCTATCATTCGGATAGTTTTTCGACGATCTGTAGGGACGAGAGACGGCATACGATAAATGTTGTCGTCAACACAGGTGGTTGAAGGTCGTCCCAGCCTTTCACCATCCGTGGCAACTTGTCGCCCATCTACAATATGCTCAATCCACTTTAAAACGGATGTTTTATTCAGAGTATAATTAAGGTGAACATCTGTTAACATTTCAGCGATTTCTTGATAACTTTTACCGCATTTCATCAAAAAACTTGATGTTGATTCGTTGATCCGTGATTTCGCCAGTTTACATTTTCGATAAACAGTAAAAACAACGACGACAGAAACGAACATGAACTGGCACCATACGCTCAGCTTGACGATCCGCCAAACACAGTCGGCTGATTGGGTCTCAGGCACCAAGCGCCGCCAGTGGGTGGGGCCATTGTCCGCGTCATGGCCGCCAGATGCACCAGTTTGCGTATTTATTGGGCAGACCTCCTAAACGTATGCTGAAATACGAAGACTCTATTAGAGTTTGCTGGTGAGTGTATGGTGATTTGTCCTTGGCACAAATTAGCCAAACATACAATTTGTTTCATTTGTTTGTCATTCCAAAACAGGTTTTACCTATGCATTAACTGTAACATAATATATTTGAAGAAGCAAGTAAAATATATTAATATAAACCAAATCTAATTCATTTTTCACCTTTAGAATGCATTGATTCCATGAAGGTATATAAAAGAACAAAAGAGGCACTTGAGAGACATCTTAATTAAAAGCGCTAGACATTATTATATTCTTCGGAAAGTAATTCCTATACTCTCCAGCAGATTTTTTAACTCAATTGCTTCAAATAATAGCGTAAATTTCCCATCGAGATCACTTGGTATTATTGTGGCTGGAATCCGTCCGTCGGTTGGTAGTAAACCTTTGAACTACTCCTTCGGATTTACTATCATTTTGAGGAAGGGTTGGTACTCATAAGGAAGTATTTTATTAGGGTTGGTGCAAGAGTAAATTAGTTGTTAGATTTTTATTTTATTTATATGTTATATATATATATATATATATATATATATATATATATATATATATATATATGCATAAATTAAAAAACAAATAATAATAATAAAAATTAAACAAAAAATCAATTATATATATATAATTGATTTTTTTGTTTAATTTTTATTATTATTATTTGTTTTTTAATTTATGCATATTCTTTTGTTCAGTCAGTTTTTTTATTATTTATTAATTTTTTTAATATTGCTTGTACCAACCCGTACTTCAACCAACATTGAACTGTACCTTTATAAGTGGTGCTATTCAGTGCAATGCTTCCAAATATTAGCTAAGCTCTACGTGAGGCTCCTTCCATTCTTTGGACTTCCATGAATATGTCGCCTAGATCCATTTCCACATATCACAATCGCCGGCCTTCTATTTCCTCTCTGCCCTCTTTATTTCTTTATTTCTCATAAAGCCGTCACTTATGTTCCGCCATCGATGGCCACCCATAAATTTTGGGGGCATAGTCAAATTCTTTAAAAGGAAAAATTCTGTCAAACCTTTCGTAGATTGACCGTACCGTTCAATTATCAACCGCCTTCAAATAAAGATAAGAAGTAATTTCTGATCAAGGTAATATGCTTTTACGTTGTAGGTCCTTGTTGTAGGCGTAACAGTGCACCGTCGCACCATTCGCTTAGGCCTCCTACTCCCTCAACAATTGCTTCTCGTTTGATCTATGAGAAATTGACTCATAGAAACCTTCTCTCATCACACTATTCCTGTTATTTCCTTCTTCATTTTATGGTTACCCTCATTTTAATATCAACAAAACTTCTCCAATACTCCATTATCTTTTGAATCAAATATCTTACTGCCATTGATGATTTATGTTTCATCTTTACCCTACTTTCCTTTTATTTTCTACGTTTTCTCATCGAGCGGCATGTTTTTACTAGGTTGGAAGATTTCATCCCAATGCTAGGCCTTCTTACCCTACATACCACTATTTTTTATTCTTTCCTCAGCATTCGCTTCCTCCTGCGCTCCCATGTTCCTGTCGATGTATTTTTTCGTTCCCCCTCTACCTCCTTCAACGATGGATTAAATTAAATATGAGCCCCCTCCTCCCTCTCCGGTCCAACGGCCTCAACTTCACCCGGATGAAATCCGTTCGACCTCCTCCTTCCTCTCCGTCTCCACAACAACAGTCCCCTTCGAAACTTCTCGTCCCCTTCCACCTCTCACTCTCCCTATACTCCTTCATGTCAGCATAGTTCCCCTCTCTACCTCTTCCACGCCACCTTCGTCCCTTTTCCTCCCCTCACTCTTTCTTCTTCTCCTCCTCCTCTCTATCTCTCTACTTCTATTTTCCTACTTCTGCTAACTTTGCGTGCAACCCACACACCCTCCCACTATCCCCCTCCTCCATCATTCTCCCACATCCCTTTCTTTTACATCACTAAGCTCTCTCCCTACATGCAAGTCCTACCTCTCCCATTCCCATAGAGCTAGCGGGGGAGTGGCCTAAGGGGAGGGTCGGAGGGTGGGTTGGGTGGTACTGCAATCTCTCTCCCTTCTCCCGCCTCACACGATATCTCCTCGCCCACTCTTTCCCCTTTCCGACCATGCATCCCCCGATCCCTACCCCTTCTCAAAGATCCCATCCCCCAATCCTCCACGTCTCATATCTCAACAGCCGACCGCTTTCATAAAACCAGCCTCGCCACCGTTTTCCCATCCTCTTTCCCCTCTAAACCCCTCCCTTGCTTTCCTTTATTCCACCACCGCTCCTTTCCGTGGGATGGAGCCACGCGGGGAGTAGCTGGAGGAAGGAATATGGGGAACGGGATGGGGGAGGGAGGGGTGGTTGTTCGGAGGACTAAAGTGTGTGTAGGGCTTGAGGAAGGCGATGTAGAAGGGAGTGGGGAGCTTAGGGGAAGGGGTCGGGAGTGGACGCCTATGTGTCCTACCGCCCGCGCTGCACCTCAGTACGCCTCCTTGCATAAATCCCAGGGGCTCGGCCATCGAGTGGCCCCGAAAAGGGCGCCCTCTCCATCCGTATACACAAGGCCATGACTTTTTTATGCCTCGGGTGCTCGGTATAGCGCTAGCACGGCTCCGAGATATAGGAAGTGTGTGTGTGTGTGCATGTGTTCAGAGGGGTGGGACGAAGAGGGGCGAGTGAGCGAACCTGGGAGGGTGGTGAAGGGTGATATAGTGGGTTTTTGTGTGAGAATGGAGAGGGGAGGGAGAGTTTGTGCGACCCGCTGGCCGAGTGAGCGGTGTACGCCACATTAGGCGATCCTGGCTCGCATTAAACATCGCGAAAGGTATATCCTCGCTCGCTCTCTCCTACGTACATGTCCAGCATCCGTGAATTTCCCTGGAGAACTGTGTAAGAGTCAAATCCAATGATGTTTTGTGCCTTTTATCTATCTCTTTTCTACGGTAAATATGTACACCGTTCGGAGAAGCAACCGTGAGGGTTCAATCGTGGGGCTCTCGAATAAATTATAATATTTGTATGAACTTCCTCCCTCTTCCATGCGCCCATGTGTATACTTCTGTTTTCAATTCGAAATAATCCTCTCTCATAGCCTTGCGCATCTCCTTGACCTGCAGTATGCTTTGAATATTTAGACAGAATTATGGCTCCTGCCGTAAGTGATTGAATTTCCTCCTGTTATTGTGTGTATAGCATTGTATTTTGGTATTTAATACGCTGTAATTAAGTAGCATATTCCATAAGAAATTACACAAAGATGTGCCTACATTCATGTTTTCTGCTATTCTTTATAATATACAAATAATGTGACAATTTAAAATATTTTAGTCAAAATATTTACATAAGTATGGCACCAATTTTTGTACAAGTATTTTTGGTTAATTTAAAACTCTTTGTAATTTTGAAAATGATAATTTGACCTTTCTCTTTTAGGTACGTGGAAATCAGATAATGGTGGACGATTCGTTTGTAAGTACTCAACTTAATATCAGGTATTCATTTTCATCAGGTAAGCTGATGTAATTACCTTGGCGTGAAGTATTTAGTAATTGCATTCCCATTTTTCTATCTGCGGTTTTGTGTAGCCAATAATAGCCAATTAATATTTGATTAACCAGCACACAGGAAGCAGTTTTTAGTATTTTGAAATATTGTGTATGGTTTAGAGTCAAATACTATGAGACAATAAACATTCCTTAAAAAGTAGTCCTTTTGTTCAATAAATGACTTTATTTGTGCTAAGAGAAACCGTAGTTTACAGAGGCTACCTTAATGGCTCACAAGAGACCGTTTTTCTTCCTTCGAAAGAATGATGAAATCAAATACTTTGCTTCGAAGTATTTAGCGCTAGCCTTCGATAGCTAGTTTTAATGGTTCATTACAAGAATAAATTTAGAATTCATCTTTTTAATGTTCAATTTGAGGTGTTTTAATAATTGTTCATTAAGGAAGGATGCTTTGAAACTTTAACGGATAAATTTAACTTTGCCACATCCATATTCTGCTGTCAATCGAAGGAGATCGAATGGATAGAGATCCCGTTTCCTCAGCAAAATGGTGTCAATTAATTCCCTCTTAGTCTTTATAAAATATCACCCCGTTCGAACTATTAATGCTAAATTAATAAGCTCATAAGTGGGAGATGAGCGCTTTGCGTGGTGTGATGGGATTGGACCTTAATTTTTGAATGTCCTCGGTCGATCGAGTGACGGAACAAATATAGCAGATGGGCGGGCGCCTGTAAGGAAGAAAGAGGTTGATTTTATTTCAAGGTTTTTATTTTTCCCGTAATCTCTCCTTTAAGTCCTTCTCTCAATTTCCCCACCTTCTCCTTAGCCGTTTCTTCCCGCCCCTCCCGGGCGCCCGGCCCTCCCGCGGTTTCTCCCGTCGAAACCGCCCGAAAACCACATCCCCTCCTTCTGCCCCCTCTTCTTCTCCGCCATTCACCGCTATGACCCCTTCCCCCATAGCCAACTCCCGGTATCCTAACTCCACTCAAGTTATCCCTCTCACATGCCTCCCCCTTCGTTTCCCTCCCCCACGCATTCCCCCTCGATCCAGAAACCTCCCCTCCCTTCCCCCGCGTAGGTGTCTTCTTTCTACTTTCCGATATATGCGCCAGATGGCACCCTTCAGTGTCGCCGCCCCTTCTGATATTATGTAGCAGCCGAACGAAAACAAGCCGAGGGGGATGGGCCGAGAGATGATAGGGGGTGGAAGAGGGGAGGATATTTCGTGCTTTGCAATTGCCGATCGGGTTCGGAGGAAGGGGTGGAAAAGCAGATGTCCCTACCCACACCCTCATCCCGATTCGTTGCATTCTGGGTTCAGTGGGGAAGGCGAGGGGAAATGGGTTTGAACAAGACACAGCCGGTTGTCCCGATGTTTTTCCAGGACACCGTCACGGCATTATCTTGGAAATTGTGACTCTATGTGGAATAGTGTCGCGAATTAATTTAAGAAACAACTATAGCACCGCTGTTATTGGGTATTCATGAAGATGCCTTCATGTCTTACAAGACCACTTTGTCGTATTTTCTTCTAGTGGGAGACCGAATTTGATAAAACATGAATTTTCAATGTCGGTCATTGATTAATAAATTTCGTTGGTTAAATTTTAAAGAAATTTTTGTGTGATGATATATTTTTATCAAATTACGTTAAAAATTAATGACTTTTGGGTTTGTTTGTTACCGCATATTCTTAGTAATATATAAATTTAATATGTAGTCATTGGCAAGAGTTATTTATATGGTTATTTTATTTCTCCAAATAATCGTTACATTATGATAAAAAGATATTTTCAAAGCTTTTGGGTGCGTAACATTCTTATTAGTATCCGTATGCTAAGACTTAGTGTTATTGATACACAATTGTGAATTATTGACTATATTTTGGAATTGTACAGGCTTATCAGTAGAATTATTTCCTTTGTAATGAACGTATCTTCTTTTTATTTCATTGTCTGGGGTAGCTCTAATAATTTATACATTTCATGACTGCAAAATACATTGTATTAAAACTGCAAACATTCAAATAAATATGAACAAAGATGGGCAAAAAGGTAACTTTAAATTTCGTAATTCACGGCGACAGTATTTAGATTCTGCATTATACCTATGCACTGCATATTAATCACTAGAAATCGCCTGTTTTAATTTATCGATGGTAAAATGACATACCGATTTAAAGGAGGCCATCAATTTACAGGGAGAGAAGATTAGATTTTAAATGCTTGCTCCATTGTTTGAGCTCTAATCTGGATATTATTCATGTCCTAATTGCATGATTAGCCCATGTCCATGAAAAATAGTCCAAAGAAACAGTGAATTGTATTCCAAAATATAACAGTGCTTTTAATTAATGATTTCCAGGGAAGACCAATGAAATTTATTTATGTTCCTTAAATCGTCGTTTATCAACTTTGATTTTTAAAAACCAATGGAAGAAATAAACATGCTGAATGCTCAAATTTTTTTTACAAATTTTGCTTATTACTGCTGATTTCATATCCCTTACTTCTATAAAATCGGGAATTACGGAAACTACGCTATGGTGATGAGAATTGGAAATGAATTGAACTGTATTCATAATAGTATTACGCAATTATAGATTCAGGTTCACACTGCAACAATGGTTATCTCGACTGGTAGGAAATTTCAAAAGAGGAAAAGGTAAATATTTGGCAGAAACTCATAAAGAAACAAAGGGCCTGGCTAATTTTTTCATCTTGAATTAATACCAATTCCAATAATTTTGCTTTAATATCTCCTCGTTAATCAGGGAGGCTTTTATATCCCAATTACAAAATATCACTTTCATGGTAAATTACATCAAGGTATGTCGATCGTCTTTCAGACATAGTGAACATATTTATATGTATTTGCACATAATAATTACCATAAACATTAGATTTTCTCATCCAAATGAATGATATTCTTACATTTCCGGAATAACTTGCATCATAATTGTAACGTACGCTGCTATCGCTAATGACGATGTATCATACTTTCTGTTACTTAAAATAAAAAAATGTTGACCTATGCAAATCTCCCTAATTTCTTACTTTGGATTTATATAGCCCCGGTAAGTCGAAAGATCCGTGATTCATTTCCCGGTAAAGGAAATATTTTTGCACTTGCGATTTACTTGATTCCGCCGGCCCATCCCTTCTGTGTTTGTCTTTTATGTGTGTTCCCATCCCCTTTCCTTATATCTATTTTCATATGAATGAATATCTATATCTACATTTATATTTATATATATATATATAGATATACATATATACTATATATATATATATATATATGTATATAACGATTGTACGGAAAAACTCATTATATATATATATATATATATATATATATATATATATATATATATATATATATATATATTGAACATGTGTGTGTGTACACACACACATGTTCAACTATGAGGTATGATTTCACATGTGGGCCAAATTTAAGTTACTTGTTAATTATAACATATCAATCGTGTATTTCTTTAAGTAGTTTAGTCATAATTTTTGAAGTCACAGTTTTCTCGCAGATTGAAATAATTTCATCAGGACATATGATGTCAGTCATTCAAGACTGAAGATATAATTCTGCATTAAAGAGAGTTCGTGGCGAAAGTTTTGCGTTGTACTCTAACCTATACACGGTCATGTTCTCAGAAAGAATCTCACATATTTCAAACGACGGTGCTTAAATTAGTTAACTCTCAGCAGGAAAAAACTGGCCGGTATCGTTTGTTAGCTTATTGGTTGGGTGGTTTCTGTAAAATGGTACCTATATACGCCAGTGGATCATCCGATTGAAAAAATTATCCCGATTTTTCTTTAACGACGAATAAATTACGTCTTTCCTTGACACACAATCGCGTGGAGCCACTTTGCTGCACCCCATCACCGCCTCCAAGCTTCGTGCTCGTCTACCGAATCTATTTCTCCTCGCACGGCGCACATATTTGCTCACCCTAGCCCCACCACCCTTCCCGACCTCCTTCGTCTTTGTCCTCCCTTATGCTCAACCCTCCCCCTTAGGTGTTAAACGCTTCCGAATGGCGGATAGAAGTTTAATAGGAATCTGGAATGATTAATCAAACGATTGGGGCGTCGTATTCATTTTCTTTCGCCCCACAGTCCCCCCCCTTCATCGCTTCCGAACCTCCCCCGCTCATTTCCCCATCCCGCCGCCGCGCCGTCCTCGCTATTACGGATCCCATTCTCTCTCTTTCCCCGCAGCAACCTCCCTTCCTCCTCTCGCGAACTCTCGAGTGCCGTTCCCTTCCGTTCCCAACCCTTTCTTTATACCTTCCAATGCTCCAGTTCCCACTTTGCTCGCTCTCTTTATCTCTTCCGTCCGACCTCGTTTTCAGCGTTTTACCTCCCGCGAAGGCGGGTGTGGGGGTGGAGGTTGATGGGAAGGGAGGGTGATCCCTTCCTCCCTCGAACGCCATTTTTTTCCCTTCTCTCCTCCTGCTCTTTACCTCCTCTCCCATACTTTTTCGTAACTATCCTTTTCAGTGAACATTACGTCATGGCTTTGCTTCATTCGACGATATAGCGGTTCTCGTCCCATTTTTTGTATACAAAGCATATTTTATCCAAGTTTTCATCCTCCACCAGGCCTCGTACTCTTTTTTCCCTTCTCGCTTGGTTCGTGCCACATTGAGCAGCTCTCCTTTCCTCACCATCGCGTCCCGTTCTCCTTCCCTTCACAACTAGTCTCGCCGCGTTAACTCTGGTATTATTTTCAGCCGTGCTTGTAATGGCACCGAATTAGTATCTGCTGCGCTGGTAATAATCACAGAGTTTAATAATATCTGCTGGGAAAATTTTACACTTAATTTATTCTCCTAACCAAAAAGTTAAAAAATTCTACGGATATTCTTTTAGTCTTGTGCCGTATCCTCAATTAATATTTTCTCCAAAGTACGTACTGTTTTCAAATTTAGGATAGTCGATGTAGGGGAAGTTATTTAGGATAACGCTCAAAGTTGCGAAAGGCTTTCACAGTAGGTGGATGATGATTGACGGGTGTTTCGTTGTGATTTAAATGCAGGCCTGTTGTTTTTGCAGTCATTAACCTTAGTCAGTTGATGGAGTGAATTAATTAATGTCACTCTTAATGCCTATAAAATGAAGTAATGTCCTTCACTTTCCCATAACACTAGTTTCCATTTTTTCTTTCTACGAGATCCGCTAGTAAGCTCTCAGCAACTGTCTTCCGCATTCTATACTCCCCTCCAATTGCCTCATTTGAGCACTTGTCACTACTCTTTCTACACCACAGTTTTGTGCAAAATTCTTTTCTTCTGTGTGATATATTAAAATTATACAGTTAAAAAATATTCTATTAATTGACTTTTGTTCAATATCACAGGAAAAATCTTTTTTTCTTCTATCTCAAAATGTCCTACTAAATCTATGGGTTTAAATGATGTGGAGTGTTGAACTTATCTAAAAGCTGTTAATAATTTGGCGGTAATGGAACTTAAGACCGAATGCAAACGACTAATACATATTTTTACATTAGTTTATTAAATGAAACAGATTCAAAGAAGGAAGTGGACGTCACTTAGTTCCAGTGGTAAACCACATGCCATAATGTCTTGGTTGTTTTGTATTTCGGTGGTTATTAGAGATATATGTCATAAGATGTAAAAGGAGAAGTTATAAGTTAAGGCATATCCATTTTTTGAATAAACATTGTCTTTTTAGATGACCAGAATCGCCAAATGCATGGCACGTAATTGGGATTTTTAATGGTTGGTACGTAAATGGCACGTAAAATTTTTAATGGTTGGTACTAACTAACCGGCATATTGCACGCTAAGTTCGTTTCCACAATGATGCATTGATTGCTGCTCAAAATGTCTGGTCCAAATAATTTTTTATCATTCTTCCAATTAATTGTTTACAATTTTAATGCGTGATATATTTGGTTGCACTTTTTTACTAGGACCTTAACATACTCTGTTTAAGTTTAGTTGAGTGATGTATGTGATATTTGTTAAACTAATTTATTATCATGCGTAAGATGATCTGTACTCTCATATCGTATTTGATTAGCATCGGATATTTTCCATGTACTTGCTTCCTGAGTAAAGGAATGACCAATGAAATAAAATTCAAACCATTTATTTGGTCGTAAATTCTTCTGGAGTATATTTTTCCCTAAATAATATAACTATTTATTTCTGTTCCATCCCAAATTGTATATTCTTCTGTTTGCTGAAGTAATGCATCCTCATTCCGAGCCGTTCGACATTATCTTCCACCCTTCTTTTTTTCTCGATCGACTGATAGGAAAAGAAGATTAAGTCTAATTAAACAAACATATTAGTTATTCATTTTAAGTTTTGAGGAATACTATAAGACATATCACTGTTTAGGTTGGATGAATTTGTATTCTCTTATGCAAGGAAATCGAGTATTAACAGGAATACCTGTATCCATTGTGTAAAAATGTTATTCATTATTCCCTCATGCCGGTGTTTAGTAAAAATTACCCGTTATCACAAAACATCATTCTTTTTCCATCCCTGTGGGTAACTTCCTACAATCCTTTCCATCCAATCATGCTTACCCTCGCCTTATGTCTGCCCCATGTGATGAAATTACTTGCGAAGGTATTTGACTCCAGGTGTGGAACACAGCAGATGGGGCCTAGCACAAAACTACCCCCTATATAAGTGAGTTATTTCTCCTTACGACTTAGTAGAATGTCTCAGATTAATTATCGAGTCTTGGCAGCACGATATTCTGGGACGATATTAGCGTTCATATTGATAGGTCTGAAATATAGTATATCCATTTAACTCCTCCATGGGTTGGTGCAGTGCACGATACCTCATACCTTGAAGGTAGTGGATATAGATGTAGGGCTATCGTGATATTTTTTCGGAGATCGATTCAACATGCGACATTCAGAGTACTTAGAAAGATACGAGGTCTGTTCAAAAGCTATCACGACTTGTGTGTTTTTTTAAAACTTATTTATTTATTCATGAATATCTATTTTGTTCCCTTCAAAGTAATCCCGATTAGATATTTATTCACTTCTTCCAAAGTTTTTTCTAATCCTCGAAGCACTTAAAAAATCATTTTTTGTGATCTTGTCCAGCTGCTCTTTCGATGTAGTCTTTATCTCGTCAATCGTAGCGTAACGTCATCCGTTCATGGGCCTCTTCAGTTTCGGGAACAAGAAAAGGTCACTGGGGGCCAGATCTGGGGAATACGGTGGCGGCGGCATCATTGGTGTGTTCTTTTTGGCCAAAATTTCGCGCACAAGTAACGATATGTGAGCAGGGACGTTGTCATGGTGCAAAAGCCAATTTTTGTTCTTCCACAAATCTGGGCATTTGTGGCGGATTGCTTCGCGCAAATTGTGTATAACTTGCAGGTAATATTCCTTACTTACCGTTCTACCCTGTGGCAAGAACTCATGATACACCACGCCCCTGCAATCGAAGAGAACAGTAAGCAAACTTTCACATTCCACCGACTTTGGCGCGCATATTTCGGTCTTGGCTCGTGCTGGAGCTTCCATTGGGATGCTTGAGCTTTAGTTTCCTCATCATAACCATAAACCCATGATTTGTCACCAGTAATAACCCTCTGGAGCAAATTTCGGCCGTCGCGGGCACCTCATTAGCAATGTTAATGCGTTGCTGTTTTTGGTCGAAATTGAGCAATTTTGGTACGAATATCGTGGCGACCCGTGTCACGCCCAAATCATTGGAAAATATCGAATGGCAATCGTTATGCTTATGTCCTCAGCAACTTCTCCGTATCTTCCATATCCTTGCAGGGAAAATTAATGCAGTAGATTTTATCAAAAGTCTTAAGGTTGCTGAAGTTATTAGGGGTTTATGTAAACCAGCTAGTCTACCCATTCACATTAATGAAAGGAATAGTAGGAAGCTAAAGTTTAAATAATATAGTTTTTTTGTTTGAGTATATTTAGATGCACATTACTCCGACCCGTTTCGTATAATATGCTAAAACCTCATCCGTTTAGCAATTGATAATATTTGAGTGACGTACATTACCATTTTGAAATATCAACTTTTATTCGTTAATTAGTTGCATTACCTAAATATATTCATCTTTTATAAAAAGGTACAGGGGGAGTAAAACTGTATGAAAAATAAACAAAGAGATTTCAATTTTAAATAATTGCACTCCAAGTTTTTCTTTGTTATATTTTAGTTTTAAAAACGTGCATCTATGAGTTTTTCTTACCAGGAGTAATGCACATCTTTTACGACGTGAAATCATTGCAGGGGGAGTTGCAAGAAATCAGCTTGAGTTAGACATTATTCCTTTATCAGCAATGCTTTGTTTCTTTTTGAACTGAGCTAAATTTCTTCTTGGGAAAATGCTTACGTTGGAATGCTAATTAATGCAGAATCACATCTTATTAATAATCTTTACTGATTGAATCTTGTAATTATTCTCAATTCATCTCTTCTGTAATTATCATCTCTTTAACGCTAATTTATTTCTGTGCCTTATTTAATTTTCATGCATAAGAGTAAACCATTTATTTCGTTTTATTTTCTTTCCCTCCGTTTATTAAGTACATCCTACCTTATTTTTAACTTAGGTTAAGAATACCATGGTTTTCCATATTACTGCCATTTTTCGTATCAATTTATCACACTATGCTTCAATTATTCCTCAATTTGGTGTCCGACTCTTAAATAGTTCTATGTATTCTCCTGGTATCGAAAAATGTGGCTCTGTAGTTTCTTAGCGGCATTATATTCCTTCATGTAGTTCAACAAAATATTTTCATGGTTGGCGAACACCCAAAACTCTTGACAATGAATATATCCAAAATATTGATTTTTCAATTTTTGATTTTGTGAATTCGGAGGAAAAATGGATGTTAGGGAAATGTTTTGGGATAGTTATGGAAAACTATTGCATTATTTAGTACTTCGGTAACGTATCGCATGAAAATATTTCCCGCATTAACTTTATCCTAAAATATTTTTACCCTACCACGTTGAATCCTTGACTCTTGGAAGTGGCATGACGGAGTCACGTGTATGTTTTAAAAGGGTTTGTGAAAAAAGTCGCGTCTTAAAGTTATTCACCGATAGGGAAATTTTATATTACAGCTGTTGTGCTCCATCCAGTGAACAGTAACTTTCAAGTGTCCACAATTTACATACAAATTTCATCCTTAATGGAAGCGAGCACCTCCATCAATGAAATTTTCTCATCTTCCCTACCGCACCCATCCTCCCATCAGTTGGACGCTAACCGCACATTATGCACTTTCTCCCGCGACTTAACGAAAGTGCGGTGCGGAATATATACGCTGCCAGGGGCCAAGTGAAAATAATTCATCATCAGGAGAAAGTAATGCCTCCATATTTTACATTCAACTCGAAGCAACTGCCTTGATCCTCATACCTCTCCGCCTATGCTAATCTAGCTCCCCCCCCCTCTCTCTCTCTCTCTCCCACTTTCGCTCTCACTCACCGTAAATACCCTAATAATTTCTCTCACCTTTCAACCGCCAATTTTACCAGGCACCGCTGGTCTTTCTATTCCACCCTATCTATCAATGTTACCTACTTTCTTTGTACTATAGGTAAACTAATTTAATTAGGAATCAAATGCGTAGAATGCTGGTTTAAATGCCATGGTATACGAAAGTTTAATAAGTACTCAATTACACATATTCTAGGCGTTATTTAATTTTAGTCGTTCGTCTTGTTTCTTCTCCAAATTTATTTCCTCTCTTTCGAAAATGAAAGTTATTTATTAAAAATAATGCGAAGATTGTTTTTGCAATTCAAAAGTTTCATTAAATTGTCATTTGTTGGGTACTTTGGTAAAAACATCACAATTTAACCTCGCATGATTTTAATTTCCATTAAATATTTTCATTTTATTTAGAACCGTAATAAATCAACCTTAGCCGCAAAATAATCATTGTTACTCGGAGGCGCGATAAAGATTACAATCCCATAACTCTTCAAATCTCTTGCATCTTTTGTGAAATTCATTTAGTGAATTAGCCTTTTTTCAGTTTGTGGAAATAATTGTGCACTTCGAGACGCAGTGAGTGACTTTGTAACTTCACAAAAGAAGTTCAACTTAATGGCTCAAGGTTTCGCCAGCTGGAGGAAATTTTTGAGCCAAGGTTGGGATATGAATATGCAGATGTAGTGGCGTTAAACACGCGGGTCGAGTTAAGAGTGGAATGCTGGCGTTGGAATTTGCAGTAACGAGAGGAATAAAGGGAATGGGCAGAGGCAGGTGATGATGTAGACGAGGAATGTTGAAAAGAAAAGCAGACAGATGGATGGAAAGAAGGCCGCTGGTTAAGATGGAGCGGGTCATGCACACGAAAAATTCTCTCCGCTCTAAAATGTCTGCTGGGATGGTCTTCTCTTTTTCGCGCGGAATGGGTCTGTTTTAAATCACGTCTGCATGCACACGTGCCGAGGTGCATCACGAATTACGCGAGTCTCATTATTATTTGAATGCCGGGGGCCTATGTCACCTGCTCACTCCGCTCAACGCCTGCCGGCCACGCTTGCGTCGCTCGCGTTATAACAGAAATTATGTTATAAAGTCTCCAGCTACGACAGTTGTAGTGACGCTGTGGATGTGTGAAGTACTGTTCTACGGCAATTTGCACGACCGACGCACTCGTGTCGACTTCGTTCAGGGTTTTCCTACGATGTGATAGAATACTTATACTATAGAGTGTCATGCTTTTACAAAGGTTTATCATGCAGACACACTACGAGGCATCCTTAATTTATATTCATCCAAAGAAATGATGAATAATCTTTACATTTTTTATCGGGAATAAATTGTTTACCAAAGATATTTTAATGAATTACTGTTATTTAAGGGCATAATGTCTCCAAATGGAAATAAAGACTCAGCAACTTATTCGGCGTTAGATAAATAATGTAGTTAAGACCGTTTTAATAATAATTACACAATAATTTACCCAATTTTCAAATGAATAGAGCCGTGGGATGACAGTCGAATGATCCCGCGGGCACCTTACATTCTTGATTACTGGGCATCAAATCAAACTAAAACTAAAATAAATTTATAAATTGGCGAATGAATAAGGCAAAATAAACTGTGAGTAATCTTTTGAAAATAACTTTCACCAGGGAGCGAAATCGAAGCCTAATAAAAATTCTAATATGTTTGATAAAAATTGGGTAATGCTTACTCATTTTTTATGTGTTAAGAAGGAGCTACTAAGTAGTTTAATTCTCAAGAAATATTGAGGGTAGGATAAACGATTTCGGGGCATACATTAGAGCTCTGAAAAAATTCACCTATTTAGGAAGTATTTTGGTTAAAGGGGTTAATGGTGCATGGACATTTAAAGAAGAATTACTCGTATATTGTATGAGAAAGATTTTACAGAGAGAAAAGAGTTAATGACGGGGAATTAAAGTGATGATGTCAAGAAAAGACAAGTAAAAGCTGTAATATATAGTGCTGTTTTGTATAGCTCTGTACTTTTTTCGTCGGGGTATGAGGTTAATCTTACAGGTAGTATTAGTTATTAGTGGTGGGGACCCACAGCTGAGGTCATTTGAGCGGGTAGAGAGATAATTTGGTAAGTTGGTTGAGGTAAGGTGTTCAGGGAGTGGAGGAAGGTTGAAGAGAAGCCAACTCTTAACGAGGCGCCGAGGGATCAACAGTTTAACGTCCCATCCGATGGACAGGATACTTCACTCGAAGTGCTCTCCCTGTATAGTACCCTGATAATTTTTGAGGTGCTTGCGTTGAGGCGAATAGGAATAATGAAATGGACACAAAATAAAATAAAAGATTAAGTGGGCCTGACAGTGGAAGAAAGAAGGTTATCAGAGGATATATAAAGAAGCCTGGTCAATTAAATATGTAAGATTATGAAAGCAATAGAATTCTGAATATTATAATTGAGACAAGAAAGTTGCGCAATGGAGGTAGAGGGATGTAATCACTAGTCATTTTAGATTAAATTTAAAGATGTAGAAAGTATTCTGTAATTATGATCGATGTGTTTAACATGTGTGACGATGTGTAGGTGTTTAATACTGTGTTCTGCTAGAATTAGAAGTGTTGTAGTGCGTAAAGTCTGGGTCGATCAAAAATATACCCTAATCCATTAGTAACATCTTCTAATTTATAACAATTATGAGCTATGGAATTTCCCGAATACCCATATTAGCTGGAATTTGCTGGAGACAGAAAGAAATGGGCACTACGTGGTTACTTTTATTTCGCGTACATTTGACTCTGGTTCTATTGTGTCTGCTCTCCTCTCCTTCCAAATTAATCTCTGGGTTACTGTAGTTTGGACATGAAACTGTAAGGGAAGAGTTTGAAGTGCGGGGTTAAGAAACCGCCCACTGATCTGGTTCACAGTCATTTGGCCGACTTTCATCGTTGAATCAAATGAAAATGGAAATCTTAAGTCATGGAAAGAGAGTGGGGCACTTAGAATTTTATTAAACTATTTTGAGTCAATGACGGCCCTCGGTCTCAATATCGTGGATCAGGTAACCTAAAATGAGTCTGAATACAAATATCTTTCGAAGGTCTTCGCACCTTAATGACCATCTGTTTCCAAAGTAATTAGGCCATAGTGTTTTGATAAAAGGTTGCCGTCTTAAAAAGAAGGGGTTATTGATCCATTGTTTAGTTAAAGTTCTAATTATTAGTGATAACCTTCAGTTTCTAGGCTAAATCTCTTAAATATTCATTACTAAACAAAATATCTTTGAGTTGCTTGCTAGGTAAAAAAACCATTGAGAAAATTGTGAAACCGGGTGCGGTTTCGAGTGACCCCTTGGGGATGACTAGTGTGTAAACTCTGATGGTTTGGAACCTGTAAAACATGATGACAAGCCAAAAGTGTCGTATCGGGATTCCAGGGCCACACGGGTTCCATATAAGTGCCCGAGTGGATAGAATAACAATTGCTATCTCCTGGTTCCACATGCCGCTTATCTTTCATATTGTGGGCCACTCAGCCGACCAGACAATCATAGTATCAATTCATTGTCCTCGTTTTCAACTATGGGTCACAGACACTATGATCTTATGACCTCCATTTGGATTCACCTAAAAATCAAATTGTGTACATTGAATCCAAAATCACTCGCTCCTCCTATATTGGAATTTCTTCTTTCTTCCTCTCCCTTTCTCCCCACTTCTCGAGCATTTTCATCCTCTCTGATGACAAAAACATGCACACACATGAGCCCGCCTCCAGCTCGTCTTATCTTCCGGAAAAAAAACCCTTTTCCTTCCGTCCCCCGTCCCCTTTGCCTCGTCCGCCCGAGCCGGCTCTCCCCTTCTCACCAGCCTTACTCTCAGTTTCCAGAGCATCTTCTCGCTCTTCACCCCCTCCTCTATTCCTCTGCCCCTTACTCCCCGCCGCACACTCTTCTCCTTGCCATCCCTTCCGTTGTCTGATTCTCACGTTCCCCGCCTCTTCCTCCCCTCGCCAATCTCTCACTCCACCATGCCGCCGACCGACCGTCTACCCATCAGGAAGCCCCTCTCGTTCCCTTCGTCTTCCTATCTCTTCCCTCTCTCTCTCCCTCTCCGAGTGGAAACTCCCACCCCTTTCTCCATCATCCGCCGTCGCCCGTCGGTCCCCATATGAACTCCCCCCTCCTATTCTTCGTCCCGCCCGGTACGTAATACTGTCATATTCCTGCAATCCTTTGCATGTTTCAGGGGACTAATTGCCCCGCAGCGATGGGAATGTGTCACGCCATAGTTTCCCCAAAATGCGGCACGACTGCATGCCTTCGGGGGTTCGTGGTGAGGGAGTGTGCGTGGGGAGGAGGAGTGTGGGGGAGGAGCGGGATACACACACACGTGATCTGCATCGCAATGTGTGGCGGTTACGACGAGGGCGCATTCATGTTCACGGCGTTGATAAATGACGAGTTACGAATAAAAAGTGGAGCCGCTCGGCTGTGACGCGCTTGCTCATATTTCGGATGGATTCGGATAGGATTTGGCACACCGTCTTTCCTCTGATTTCCGAAGAATAAGGGGCATGCGAAATGCGAGCTCCCGTTTGCCTCCCCCATGGCGTGCTTCGAGGCTAATGGGCATGCGCCTCAAAGCTCGATGCTGGCGTTCTACTAGACTGGGCATTCCCAGGGGCATTCTTCCGTCTGAGATTTATGGAACTAAGCGTAAGGCCGCGGTTAACATCGAGCTAAAACCGTTTGTTATGTTATTATTAAGAAACCGAAAGACAGACTAATCAAAACTATATGTCATACAAATGCCTCGATTAAAATTTTCATCGAACGTATGAAAACCTTAATCAGTGATAGTAATATCATAAAAGTTAATTAAAATCGTATATTCTCATTTTTTTAATTATCGGAGTCTTTAATTAGTATATACGAGGGTCATCCGGAAAGTAGTACCCGTTCGTGCCGCATGAAGTGCTGACGACGCGAGTAGCCGCTGGACGAGGTCAGATAGCTTCAGTGGCTTGTCTGCCTTCTCTGAGCCAAGTTGCGTGACGCTAGCATTGCCTGTGTTGTTTCTGTGATTGTTTACAATGTTTAAAAAAATTGAGAACGCCGCCAGTTGTGAAGTGAGGGCAGTGATTAAATTCCTCAATGCAAGAAACGTTCGCCCATGTGATATTCATCGCCAATTAAAGGAGGTGTATGGAGACAATGTAATGGACGAGTCGTCTGTTCGGCGGTGGTGTCGCAACTTCAACATGGGGAGGGGGAACACACACGACGATGAGCGTTCGGGGAGACCGTCTGTCATTACAGACCAACTGGTGAGCTCAGTTGACGAATTCGTGAGGAACGATCGGCGCGTCACAATTGATGACATCTGTGAGCATTTTCCCAATGTTTCTCGAACAATTGTTCATGAAATTGTTAAACACCATCTGCATTATGCAAAAATTTGTGCAAGATGGGTCCCTCGCGTATCTCAATGAGCTGGCGGCGAAGGACTATGCAGCAGGAATACAGAAACTTGTCACACGTTATGACAAATGCCTTAATTTGCTTGGAGATTATGTTGAGAAGTAGTTTAAAGTATCCTCTTTCAAATAAAATTTTTTATGTTTGTTAATATTTTTTTTTGTGTCTTTATTTCACGAACGGGTACTACTTTCCGGATGACCCTCGTATTTGTTTTTCTCGTGAAATTGCATCTAGAGAGTAAAAAAATATCATTACCTTTGGTGTAAAATGTTAAAATTTGAATCACCTACACATGGAAAAGAGGCCATAATGGTTTATTAAAGCTTAATGCTAGTACAAAATTAATAACTTGGCAAAGAAACTTAATCTTATTTATACCAGAAGTGCATCGTAATGTGTTTGTTTTCTGTGAATTCAGTTAATGCGTCTCGAAGTTGACGTAGGATTCATGAGCCGGTTTTCTCCAGAATTTATCCTTCCCATATGAGATCTCATGAATTCAGGAAGGAATCCTTGTTTGTCTTATCCGTGCGCATAATATTAGGATTATATACGTATGCCTACGGCTGTTCCCATAAACAAAGTCGTATTTGAAATTCAAACAGAAGTACCCGAAAACATCTTTTCTGAAAGGCTATTGTTCCACACCGTTCACGAAGTTTTCCCTCCGTGTGCATGCGGACGAAAATGACTACCAATGAATCGAGTCTTAGACTTATGGAAATGAATTACCAACACTGGCTGTTAAGTCATAAATCCATAAAATAATTCAAGCATTTAATTTCGTTTATATATTTCAATAGCTATTTCCGTATTCTCATAAAGTAACTTCATATTCAGATGGTTTCATATAGGCACCATCAGTTTTCTCTGTGGGATAAATGTATTTGTTCTCGGTTTCCCATATAGTAAAAACACGAAAACCCTGGCTCCCGTTGTTCTATTATATGTTCTTATCCCTCGGTAACCTCATTTCCTTCTCCCCTATCTGCCCAATACAGTTTTCTCATTCCTATTCCCAGCATCACTCCCAGGCGCAGCTTGTCCCTTCCGTCATGTTCCACACAATTCCTTGACGCATTTTCCCACCTGTTCCTTGGCCTTTCGCTAAATTTTCTCCTTCTTATCTTTTTCTTCTTCAAGTCATTTCTTTCCAAGCATGCGGGGAGATCTCTTTATCCATTGTTGTTCAAGCCCTTGCCTCGATATTGCTTACCCTGTCACCACGTATGCTCTCCAATTCTGCGTGAATATGAAACTTGTCTTTTAAACAAATACAGGTGGCGAAAGAGATGAATATTGGATTTGATAAACAGCATTCTGTAAATTCTTTTGGTTTTTATATAATTTTCTGATTATTTCGCAGTTTATTTTCTTAAAATAGCAAGGTTCTGGGTAAAATGTTCTCATTCCAATGTACCACATTCATTAGAGTTAACATGGAGGTAAATAAGCGATTTCCGGATAGGGAGAGTTCACTGGGGATTGGAGAAAATTTGGGAATATTATTCCCAAGGATATTACGTCGACATTTAAATCACCACGTCGGAAGCAAACTTTTACGAAATACACTGACTTTTTGGACATTTCGTATGGGGCACGCAATGAGCCTTTGAGTAAATTCATAGTTAACCTTGATGTCAAGAATTATTTTTTCCTTGGACGTTCCGAGCGAGCTACAATTGAAAACAAACATAGTTCTCAACCTAAAGGTTGTTTTGATAGGTGAGGGAAGAGCTCACCTAGTACCAAGCCAAAGGGCGTATGGAAGTCACGTAGAGGCTAGTATTCTTCTTTCAGTTCAACCCTCGGTTTCCCATGAAAATCCGTTACCCGAAAATCACACAGCTCAGCTGAAGCTGAGGGTACCCCTTATTATAGGCTTCATGCCGGAATCAAACGCGGGCCGGGTCATCCCCTTAATAGCCAGCACCTCTTTGCACTGGAATACCACGTTCCTATTGGGGTACGTCAGTTACGAATAATTGAACTTTCTGAATCCCTTAAATCACGAAACCAAAAATTATGTAATGGATAGTGACCGTACAACACATTGTCTCATACTCTCATAGTTGCTTGAAGGGTATAGAATATAGGCTTATGTTTACTTCCGTGTGAGAGGCTATTTGAATTCGTTCCTGAATGATTGATAAGAGTTTTCTGTCTTACTATACAGCCAAAGGGACGCGAGATAATAAATTTGCACAACTACATTATTATCATCAGTACATTTCAAAATCTTTTCTTCAGGGACACTCACGGGACAAGCAGTAATAGTTAGCTGAACAGATAACTAAAATGTTTGTGTTTTGATTGTTTCACTTTCGGGGAGGTTGTTTTTGTTCTCACGCCAAGTATCCTATCGTTGACTATTTAGTTTTCGAAATTCTCTCGTCCCATTCTGTTACTTTCTTCTCTTCGCTTGTGCCCCGTTCAGTCTTTACGCATCTCCTTCCCTTCGCACCCCTATCTCTGCCCTTTTGTCCACCGATGCGGCTGCAATACCCTTCGGCAGGGTCCCATCCAACTCATCTCCTCTCTCCTTCCCCCCTTCTCACCTTAGTTCCGAAGCCATGTTCCCTATACCAACAAATCCCTGCCACACTGCAGTCTAACGCCTTCCCGTTCCTTGTCTGCAAAATCTATTCCCCTTTGCCTAACATCAGACCGTCCACCCAACGCCTTTCCTTCCCTTCGCGCTAATGCCCTCTTCCACTTGCGGGTAAATCCACCCGTCTCCTTCTCTTGCTAATACATCTCGCCTCCCGCCCTCCTAATCCATCCTTCGTCTTCCTCCTAAGCCGCCCTATTCCTATGCCCTCTTTTGCGCTGTTTATTCATCTCGTATCTCTTCTTGCCGCTCGTTTGGCTGCTTTTCTCTGGCATTTCACCAAGGTAGCCGACCCTCTTCTTTTCCCTTGCCTCCCTAGTTCATTACTTTATACCTTGGGTTCCTGAAAGTCTCTTAAAAGTTATTGAGCCCATAGTCAGAAAAATGCGGAAAATAAGTTTAGATGACAGCATATGATATCTTGATAAAACTCTTTAATTTTTGGAATAGGTATTATACCCTGAAACATTTATAAATATTCACCTATCTATAAATGTATTCATGTATCGTATGAAGCTTGTCACTAATGTTTTAAATACAACGTGCGGTAGCATACAGGCAACATACCTGTAACTTCCGTTTTAAAAGAGGTTTACTTTGTAAAAAAGGAAGTTATGTTTCCGCACCCTGTTTAATGAGGTTTAATGTTTATTCTAATTTGTTTTGCCAATGGAAGGCTTCCTATCTTTGAAGTCACATCATGCTGTCAGTTTTCAATATTTAAGCATAAGTGTGTAGTTGGAATGAGGTAGAACGAGTGCCACTCAGGCTTTGAGCGACTTTCTAACAACAAAAGACGGCTACAGTAAAACTTCATATTTGACGGATATTTTGCAAGTATTTAGGTGTCGTCAATTCGCAATATAAAATTAGGAATCGTAATAAAAGAGGCAACTTGTCCCGAACCGGAAAGTAAACCTCGTGTCGAATGCTAGTACACCGGAGGGGATCGAGATGGTGCGGTGGCTAACATACAGGCACCGGTAGGGCACGGGTTCGTATCCCGGATTTAGCAGATATTTTCCACGGTTACACGATCCCTACTTTGCTTTGTGGAGAGCACTTTGAGTGAGTACGACGTCCGTCGGGTGGGACGTTAAAACTGAAAACCCTTTGGTGCCTTTCGACAAGAGATGGCTAATGCCGACACCGGATTCTCTCTACACTACCTTTCCCATTCATTCCTAATGGCGCCAATGACTTCAGCTGTAGGTCGCCTCCCCTAAACCTACTATTACTACTCTAAGGCACCGGACGCCATCAAAATGTCATCAACATTTGTAAACTAACCAATTCCTTTCGGGTGGCATGCTAATGATGGGAGATACCTAATTAAATTTTTAATTGAGCCACCCTCGAGAAAGGGGTTATTTTACTTATCCATATCGGTTCCTGTCGAGTGCGAGGATAAAGAAAGGCCCATTTTAAATTCTCGCTTCAGCTAACTGATATTCTCCTCCGACTTCCCTATGAACGCACCTCTCTCCCCATGCCCTCTTCACTCCCCAACTCATCGCTTCCTTCTCCTTTACCCTGCGGAGCCATCTCATTCCACAACGCTCCTCCCCTTGATTCTCTCTCTTTTCCCCTCTCGCTTCTTCCTGTAGCTCACTTGCTCCGCTCTCTCCGTCCTCCGATCCCGGAGCGTCGTTTACCGACAGCACATCTTCTCTCCGCCCCTCCCACGCCGACTCGTGAGCTGTTATCCCTCATTTTTTCTGGAATAATGCGGAACTCTATCGAAAAAAGGAAACGGCCGATTTTTTTTGCGAAGCTGTGCGTTTTCATTCGGTTAAAAAAATATTTCCACCCTCGAATCTTCGCGGATGGGGTTCCATTTTATTTTCTGTCGGGTGCGCCGAACGCCAGAGTGAAAGATTTTGCGCATGTGCATTCGTATAATATTTATGTTTTGAAAACACTACGGTGTCTTTTGTGCATTACTGTAAACGGAGGGAGAATAAATGTGTACACATCAGGCCAGAGCTCGGAGACGCTCGACCGCGTTTATTGGATTCCCCGACTAGAAAATTCGGTGTGAACTCTTCCCTCGGGGTTTTTTTTTCGCGAGGAAGGCATAATGTTCGCTTCCGTCTCGTCCCTTTTGCGAAACGCCTACGGAAGCGCTATTCCGCAATACGGCAAGCTTTGAATTTCTACGATATCCTCTGCGAAAAGTCCTTTTAACTGCCCACGGGTGAACGATTCGTACCATGCCCACCCCACGGACCATCTCTTTCCCTCTCCTCCCCTCGCTCTACCTTCTCCCGCTCTCTATATCTCCCCCGCTTTGTAAGACATTTGCTGCGGGGGGATCAACGGATCACGTACTAGTGGCGCGGGGAATGTTGCGGAACGGGAAGGACGGAAGGGGCGAGCGGTAGGAGAGAGATATAGTGGGGTGTGAGGGAGGAAAGGGAGAAAGCTGGTGAAACCGAAGAGGTGGGGAAGGAAAGGATGCTCGAAGAATTTCGGCATGGGACCAGTGTTGAGGATTCTCGTAGGAGAAAGGTGTAGGGAAAAGTGTACTCTGTTTTGCCTGTTTAAGCTCAGAAGATCCGTTTCAGCCCACGGTGCAAACCGAGGCCACGGTGACCTCTCTTAATGTGCAACGTCGTTTTGGGAGTGTAAACACACTTGTGTCTAAATAAGCGAACAACCCCAGGAACCCCAATTCAAGGGGAAACATCCTTCAACAAGCGTGTTACCTAGAATAGATGGCGGTAATTATGCAAAGGAAAATTTCAATAGGGATATTAAATTGACTTTTTTGTGAGTTTCCGATTGTTATCAATGGCTGAATATTATATTTTTCTCCTAATAGCCATGAGTTTGGCGAGTATAGAAAAATATTAGTTGGAAACAACGAGAGTAGGCGGTTATGGTGAACCATTTTATCTTTTCGCATAGCAACAGATATTATTATTTAACATCAAATGTTTTACAAATACTGTCAGTAAATACGTTTAAAAAATCTTTCCTGCTAATAAGAATTATTTGATTTTATCAAATGTGTAGTTTGCTAGCGAAATCTTATAATCCACAAAAGAAAAAAAAAGTTTATTAAATGAAACAGTGATAACTACTATCATATAATAAAATCATTATTTTCATGCCAATGCTTCTTCAACAAATACTGACAAAGACTTGTGAGTAGTAAGCGAAACGCAATCCCCTCAGGCGTATTTATGGTTAAATAATTGTCTATATTTGCTTATTCAATGGATCCCATTCTCAACCAGTGACCGGAAGCGTGTGTTTTAACATTATTTCGAGCAAATTGAGATTTTTTATTCAAAAATTATTTCTTCGTATAAGGGCAAGAGATTTCCTTCTATTAAAAAGGCTGCATATGTTATAGTAATTTCCCTAGAAGGAAGAAAAGAATGGGTTCACTTGGCCATTGAGGTACAAAATATGCGATGCATAAAAATTGTGCACGGAAGGCAGGAATCCACTATAAATACCAGAAAAAATCCCAAATTAGCGAGGGGGCACAAAGGGGGCCTAGCGGTGTGACGGCGCCGAAATTATGCAATGAAAGAAATCGGCGAGGGAGATAGGAACAAAGTGTCCAGTGCGCATCCGTCGCTTTACGACGCGCGAGGGGATTAACAAAAACGAGGCTTGGAGGCGGAATGAAAAGGGATTTGAGGGTGCGAGGGAACACGCATTCATTCCTTTTCACGGGCCCTGCCAAATAATTTAGCAAAGGTTCTCGAGATTTGTCGTTCGCTGTTTATAAACGAGGAAGAAAGTGGAACGGGAAGAGTAGGAGTTAGATGATTGGGGTGGGGGGTTGGTTGGTACCGCAGTGTTTACGAGGGTGAAAGTGTCTTAAGGGGAGTGATAGAATAGAGCGAGGTTGGATTTTCCTCCTATATGGTGGAGCATGTGTGAATTCGTGTGTTTGGTGGTTTAAAGAGACACGAGAAGGAAGGGTGTGAGTTTTGCAAAAACTTGTTCCACGAAAACGAAGTGGAATGGAATAAAACGCATTTATTAATCTAGGCAATCCAATTAGAGGAACAATCGCACGCGAGAGCACAAGTGCACAGGTATAAGGAAACCTCATCGATTCCGAAAAGAGCTGCGTTTACTGCTGGCGGTAATATATATTTATGATATTTATTCAACAGTGAAAACATTTAAAATGCGTCAGACTTTGATGCCAATATTTTTTTGAGCATGTCTATTTTGTGCAGAACGAGGGTGACAAACAAGGCTTTGGGTATGAGGGGATGAGAGATAGAGAGAGAAGTTGGAGAAGAAGGGTAGCAGAGGATACGTGGGAGGAATCGAAGTGGCTGGTGAACAAAGAGAGGCTCATACGAGAAAGAAAATGGAAATGAGAGAAGCAGAGTGAGTGGCAGAGAGAGGTGGGTAGGTGCAGAGTACTCCGGGGCAGAAGCACGGGTGAGAGGGACGAGGAAAAAGGGAGGAAGAGAGAGTGCGGAGAATATTTTTTCCGGAGGGATGGTGAAGGGTTGCGGGGCGAAGAGGAGAGAGAGAGGGGTCGCCGTTTGTTGGGCGGAGAGATGGGGGCAGGAGACGGGGAGCTAATAGAATATCACGGAATGGATTGCGAGGCCTTCGCCTGGGAGGGGAGAGGAGGTGAGCGGGGGTGAGAGTGAGTGAGGGAGGGAGAGAGAGAGGAAGAGAAAAAGAAAGACAAGGGAGGAAGGGGAAAGGGTTATAGAGAGAGGAGTGGGAGAAAACGCTCCCTTCGATCGGCACTTCATCAGGTCAGCCTCCACCCACAACCCCTCCTATTTTTACTCCTCCCACTCCACCCCCGCGTCTCTTCTTCGGCCCCCCCCTCAACCATCTCCCAACACGAATCCCTTTCCCCTCGCCCATCTACCCAACATCCCATTCCCTTCCTCCGGCCTTCCATTCTCACAACAAACACACACATACATACTCCACCCACCCACACCAGTCCAAAACGCCCACACGTCTACTCTCCCCTTCTCCATGCCCCCCACCCCCCGCTCTTTCTCTTTCCTACAGAGACACACACGGTGGTCTCGCCCACACAAACTTGCACATACACTCTTTCTCACTTTTTCCCTCTCCCTCCACCCCCAGCTCCCTTTCTCTCTCTCACTCTTGTCGCACTCTCCTCTAATGTTCGACGCTGAGAGGGGATACTCGAGCCCTTCACCCCGCCCTCCCCTCATTATCCTCAACCATCCTCCCCATCACCCTTTCCCCGCAATTCGACTCACCCTCCTTCACTCTTTCCTCCACCGCCATCCCTGGATTCGGTCCTTTCCAGCCACCACCATCCACCCCTCCTCCTTATTCATTCCTTTTCCCTCCCCCTCCCGAGATCTCCCTCAACCCTGCTGGTGTCCATCCAATCCAGGAACCCCATACCGTCGTCGTCCTCGCAGCAGGCCCCCGCTTCCTCTCTCCTTTGCCTCCCTTCCTCCGACGATCCCCGGAGCGTCCTTTATCTCGGTCCCCGACAAACTGACCCACACCGGCCATAACATTGCCCCCCCTTCATCCCTCCCCCCATGCTTCCTTTTCCCCTTTCGCCCTCCACCCCCCTCTCTCCGTCTCACTCTTGCTCCCTCATCTCCCGTGGTCTCTCTCTCTTTCTCTCACCCTCACAGGAACCTCCTCTGCCAGACCGCCCAACCTCCCCATCTCTCTTCTTCTTTATTACTTTCCATCCATCCCCTCCACTCTCTCCGCAGCACTCGTTGCCTCCCCACTCTTCCCCACCAGGGGCCGTGCCACCTCCCTTTAACGCCGCGGCACCTCTTCTCTTATGTTGCTGCCCCCAGCCATTCCCTCCGACGCGCCCCCACCCCGTCTCACTCCCCCTTCCCTCCTCTCACCGCCGTTCTACCCCCCCGCTACCTCCCTCCACCCCTCGCAGAGAACGGCACTCCGGACGCCTATCTGAAAGTCAGATTGCCTTGTTTATCGGGAGTAGCGAGGAAATGAGGTGCCGCCGTGGTGGGATAAGGACGGAGACAGGGGTTTTAAGGGAGCGGAGAAGGGGGGAGGGATTTTTGTGGGAGGATATGGGGTGAGGTGTGGGTAGAAGAAGGGGAGGCAGCGGGATTAAGGGAATACGGGGAAGAGGCGAGAGTTTTTGAGGAGGGCAGGCAGGGCGTTATTAGCGTGCAGGGATAGGAGGAGAGGGGGACGTTGTACTGCGTGCGAGGCGCGAGAGAAAAATCCGTGGCGAGTAAGCAGGCTTAGCGGTGCGGGATGGAGGAAAAGGTTGGTGTCGTCTGGTTTTGGGGAAGGGGGCCGGGAAGGAGAGAGAGAGTTGGCTGAAAAAGGAGTGGGTCGGGATCCGGATTTCTCGTGGTGGGGATCGAGGGTGAGGGACTGGAAAAGGAAGGAATGGCTGGTGGAGAAGGGGGATGCGATCGGGGGAGATTGCATTTTGGCAGCAGCACGAGAAGCACCTCCGGAGGAAAGTTGAAACGGGGGATGAGACGCAGGAGGAAGAAAAGAAAAAGCAGAAGTAAAAGGAGGTCGGTATTAAGAATCAAAGGGAGGGAGGTAGAATACGGAAAAGGAGAAAGAGGAGATGGTGAGGAGGAGGAAGTTTGAAGGGGTGATGGGGAGTAAGAAGGTGGAGCCGGGGAGGTTTCTCTGGAAGAAAAGTTGTGTGTCTCCGTCTGTTTGTGTGTGTGAGAGAGGGTGAGTGAGAGTATGTGTGTTGTTGGTTTGCGTGTGTGTTTGGCCTGTTTTCGCACGGACGGAATGGACGAGACGTGAAGACGTGGAGTCGGACGGGAGGATGGGAGATAGACGGATATATACGGCACGGGTAGGAGGAGAAAAGATTCAAGTTGCAGAGGGAAGGAGGCGGGAAGAGAGGATGGCACCGAATGTGGACGGTTTCCATCTCTCCCCTTTAGGAGAGAAAGCTGAAGAAGTGTAGTATAGGTGGGGGGAATGGGAACCGAACGAATCGGTGATACGGACGGCGGCGGGTTAAGAATGGGGCAGGGTGTGCGGGATCTCCCGAGTTGGTTGTTTTTCGAGATCTGATCCGATTGGAGAAGGAAAAAGGGGGAAAGGAGAAAAAGGGAGAGAGGTGTCGGAAAGAGAAACAGAGAAGGAGAGAGAGAGGGTGCGGAAAAAAAGTAGTGGCTTCAAGATCGGAATGGGGAAGGGAAGTAATAGTGTGTGTATGTGTGTGGCGGTGCGGGGATTGACGAGGAGTGTGGGGTGGCGAATTCCTCGGATACGGAAATAAATAAGAATTCGATGTTTTTTTTGAAGATCCGTAAACAGGCTCGAACCGGCGCCCTTTTACGCGTGACGTGAACTGGGAGATGGGGAATTGGCGTAAAGGAAGGGCTCGTAGGGCTACGCGGACATTTGTTCGTCTTTGCCCGCCGATCAAAACGCCATCAATCTGAAGCCGTAAAGTAGCGAATCCCATGGTTCAATCTTGCTCCCAGGTGTCTTGGGAAGTAGGTAGTAGCAGCCATGGGGATTGGCGGGCAGCGCAAATGATGTATAGCCCAAAGGTCCTCGGATCGTATCGCTCTTGGGGCTTAGACGTTGTGTTGTATCCTACTGCGGACATTGAATTGCGTTGTTTAGCCGGACTGTAGAGGGAGGTGAATACGTGCACTTGGTGGTTATCTCCTTTGGTACCAGAATTGAATGCGGACTACAATGTAGACGCTGTGTTACTGATTGTTTGACTTTCTTGAAGGGCCATATCAAGTATGGCACTCAATGTTATTGTGATAGGTAACCTACAGTATATAGGTATTTGTTTTATGATTCCTAACATCATTCATTTCTCTTAGCATCATTTGATTCCTTATCTACCTTCTGACTGATTCTGAATGAAAAAAAAACATTTTTCCCACGCTTAAGCCTTCTTCAGCTACTCGTATTTTCAAACCGCCATCAGGGTGTTTAATATGCTGTTGCTATTCCTTCGTATTTCCACCTGCCTAACATTCTCCCTTCTGTAGCAGCCTTCAACAACTTATTAGGCGCTTCTCATTATCACATAGCTTCTATTAACGTTTTCTTTTACTTTTTACGAACGATTTCTTTATTACAAGAGCATATCTAACACTTATTTTCAAGACTTCTTTAAACAACCTAATTTCTTAATCCTTTATATTAAAATATGTACATATTAGAGGTAAAAACCTCCTAAAGGGTCTCTGCGGACCAAGAGTAGGCTATGAAATCATTTTGCATAAAATTCGACATTTTTCAGATCGTCAGTTTTCTTACTGTCCAATTATTGGGAATGCTTTTATATTTTCAATACATACTTACACTTTCAATCCTGCCTTGACATTTTTCCTTACTGATTCATCGTTTGAAAATCTAATTTGTTTCGTTTTATTATTCTTTTGATCTTCATCACACGTTTCTGTGGTCGATATATTTTCTTTTGAAGGTTAACAAACAAGTACAAGGTGCTTGGATGATAATGGAATATTTTGTCTCGAACTCCTACTGTCGATCCCATATTTCCATTGTACGTGTATACCTAGGTTAGAGCATTACTATTCTTCTAGCGGTAACAAGTGACGTTTAATACTGTAGATTACGCCTATATTCTTAAATGTACACATTCTTCTATTCTGTATTACACAGTTCTCAACCTTCACGAAAAGGATAAAGCTATCTAGATTATTATCCATGTGTATATTAAAAAATAATTCTCCTTGCCGTTACAGCGTAATGGGTTTCTCTCTGCTTTCTAAGTTCAAACATATTTCCCTATTTATTTACTATCTCTAATCTTTCATGCTGACCATATGCTAGTAACATAGCACATGAACATTAGTCATTTATCCATAATCATCACATGGTATTTCTACAAACTTATTTTTCCCCGTAATGGGGATTTTAATTATACCTATATCATAATTTAGCTTCATTTTAATTGGTCTTAAAGTATAACCATAAAAAAACTCTTACTTCCGTTTGACCTGTTTGTGCAATTCTTCTGAAGCCAATACTTCTACTTGAATTACACGGATCTCTTCTGCAGAAGTTAATTTGTCTCGGCCATTACATTACCACTCTTGATAAGATGAGCACGCGGATACATTGCTGAAAATTCATAAGAAAAGCGTGTTCGTTCATAAATTCAGGATACGCTGCGATACACAATCCAGAGAAATAAGCACGATTAAATTGATTTCCTAGGTCTAGTTTCTTTTCCTTTCAGTTAGAATCAAAACAAACCCCTTCTCTTCTCTCTTTATTTATATTTTAGCGGAAAAAACCGCGCGGCAATTGGTTCAGACACGAAGTCACCTCAATTGTGAATGACTCGAAAGAGAGGATTTGAATGAGGTCTGAAGGAGAGTGAGATGTGGATCAGTGTGGTGGGGTTTGTGGTCGGAAGAGGATCATTCGTGGAACGGAAGGTTAGCGGAGTGGCGGGGCGGATAGAGCTTTAAATAAGGTTACCTGAAGTGTGCAAAACTCGTTTCAGTGACGTCATGTTTCGCCATGCGCAAGCGGGAAAAGCAAGGGCAGAGGATTTCGCAGTAAAATCTAACTATTTATGGTGTTTGGTAAGGAGGATGAGGGAGAGAAACGCTCACGATTCGCAAAGATTGCGGTATTTTTTATATTTTTGTGTGTGTGCATATACTGGTGTGTGTGTGTGACGTAGAGGAGGACTGGCGGGCGCTAATACTACTGCAGTACCACTCGGTATAGTTTTAAAAGATGGGGAAAGAGAATTTTGGCTGGAGTGTAATGGCTATTTTCGCGTGGGAGGTCAAAGTGTGGTTGAAAGGGGTCGGAATGGGAATTGCGGGGGTGGTGAAAAGAAATAGAGAGAGTGAGAGAAGGGAGTAGTCACTTCGGGCGGGAGGGATGTGGAAAGAAGATAATGGTGTGGTGTGAGGACGCCTTACTGAGGAGGGTCTGAGGGACGTTGGTGAGGAAGACGCGCGGTTTGGAATTGGTAAGGGGTAGGGTTAGGGATACGGGAGTAGTGATCCCAGAAGGGGAAGGGGGTGTGTGTGAGGAAAGGGTTTATTTTTTTTTGGATCGGGTCCTCGGGTGGGGGATGAGTGGTCTGAGGTTCAGAGGGTGGAATATCGCGGCGGAGATAAAGAAGGGGAGTAAAGAGAGGGGGGAGAGCGGAGATAGTGGCGAGGGCGGAGCGGAGATGAGGCAATGTAGTGCATCAAGTGGAAATTGGGGTTTATGGAGTTTATGAGCGGTGAATAAATAAATAAATGAATAAAAAATAACGGAATCGGAGAGGAGAGGGGGGGGCATTGAGGAGAAAACTGGAGCAGCCATGGAGAAGGGGAGGACGAAGAGGTGTGGAGGGGAGGGAGGATGTTATAGCGGGAGAGCGAGGTAGAGGGATACCATTTTCGGACGAGAGGGCTCTCTCACTCTCTCTTTCCCTATCTTCCCATCTCGCCGAACCCCCCATCCCCTCTCACTGCTTCCCCTCCACATGCACCCCTTTCGGTTCAAGCAGTGCCGCTCACGTCGGGGCGCGTTTGGCGAACTGTACGTGATGAGTGAGGAAAATCTGCAAATTGCGATCGATGATGCAAGGATAAGGGAGCGAGGAAGCATTGTCCGTCAAAATGAGACAGCCACTGGATCGCTATATGTAGTTCGGGCCGCATTGTTATCCGCGTTGACTTTTTTGGACAAAGGAACAGAGGAAATGTATACACAAATGTGCATCTGGGTATGCATTTTATATCTTTTTATCAACTTTGGAGTGCTCGCCCGCGTGCCTGTCGGTCGCCAGCGCCATATCAAGGGGACTTCAAATTAAAACCATGGCGCGCTGCATAATTAATAGGCAATGCCTTCGCCACGAGTTACTCCACAATAGATGGGTCCAATAAAAACAAAAACTTTTCAGTCGCGAACCGCTTAATTAATTAATCCCCAATTCAGTCTATTGGATTCGTTTGCCGTATTTTCGACTACTTATTTTTTTGAGAATAAGTAATTTATGCATCGCTTCCTTTCACTGGAGAAGTTAATTATTAACACATTTTCTTGGACAATGTATTGAAATAGGTTTAGTTTATTATATTCTTACATTGACAATAGATTGAAAAACAAATTTTTGTGATAACTTATACGTGGCTATTGCTATTTTGAAGTAAATCTGTAACTCAATTGTGATCTAAGCTTGTCTCTCAAATCTTAACCTTGCATTCCATGGCATAATTATTAGCAATGATAAAGAAAACCGTCGATTTCTTAATGAACATCTAATACATCTCAATTATGATCCGATTAGAAGAAGGTTGTTTTTCTTTGTTGATGAACTTTGGCTTATAGGTCAAGGTTATTACGATAAAATTGATGCTTTGTTATGCTTCTACGGTATAGTATATTTTATCGATATCGCTGATTCTATGAGATAGCGAGTCCTTTACAGGTTAAACAGTTTTTGGCTTGTCAAAAGAAAAGATCCAATGCCTGGACTAGGTTTATTGTATCTCCTTGTTCTAACTGAAAAGAGCATACATCCACAACGTAATTCCGTAACGTAAAATACCCATCGTGCTCTCTCTTGTGTGAAATGTCGATTTTATTATTACTACAATGTTTTCAGTGCATTTGCGTTAGATCTTGGAAAAAAGGACCGAGAATCGGCCATAGTTTATTCTGTTGCGCCGTTTTTATTTATTAACTATGAAGTTTACAGTGATTAAAAAAAAGCCTTCATATTGAAGCATTCCCGTTGTCGATCGAGAAATTAATTCCACTCCAGTTGTATATGATCGTGGATTACACGCCGAGGACTTATCCATGGTGACCGCATGGTAGAATACATAGTCATTCATGGTGGAAGGGTTTTGAGAAAAGACGAGATGCTTGCAAAAAAAAATAAGGCTTTCCGGTAAAAATCACAAAATTTGGAATCCCATGCCCTGACCCACTTTTGTGCATAACGTACAAGCCGGTATTTAGGACGCATGTAAGCCCCGAGTCCTTTGTACGAGACTTAAGTTTCACGACCTCATGCAGGTGCATTGTCCCAAAAGCAGGGTAATTCCAAGTCATTCTAACTTGAAACACAGGCAAATTTTAAACGGTTTCGCGCCTCACACGGAGGTGATCGTAGGTGTTTGCTGCCGCTGCTTCACGCAGAGATAAACCCTTCCTCTTAGAGAGCTCTAACGTCTTCGTATGACTCAATTCACTACCGAGTGAGAGCACGATGATCATTTAGGACTGCATTAAAAATGTGCAGGGCACGTTAATTATTTGGCCTAAAAGTTAATTTTCCACAGACATCCGTCGTCGTTCCGATTGTATCAGCCCAGTGAATAGATTGTTCTCCAACACGGATTTTTTTTATGACAATGGGCTCCAGAAGTGGCTTTCGCGATACGGATAACTTTTTTCAAAGTTATTCCCAACTCAATTTGTGAAGTTTTTGAAACGTTAAGACAAATTCGGTCCGGGGGGGAGAGGGAGGGGCGCCCCACGTGCCCCGGTTTCTGAATGAGGTGATATAATCCGCTTATAAAGTTATACCCCCTCCCATGTCCCGAACTCAACCCCCGTCCTCCCCTCACCCCTCCCACGTTGCTCGTCCACCCGAGACCGGGCTCCAAGATACATAATCATCTCGCCGCGTACAATTTCGAGCTCTCCGGATTTCGCCAAACTACCACGCCAGGCACCATTTTGGCGCGATCCGTCGCGAAACCGATGGTAATTATCGACGTCGCTTTTCCCTTACTTTTCTTCATTTTTTTCACCTTCTTCCTACTCCTATTGCGAGATTTGAGGCTGGCTTAGTCTTCGTGTGCGAGGGGGTGAATTGGCGGTGTGGGAAGGAGATATGGGTGGGTGGTCGTGTGTGGGCGAGGGGAGGGAAGAGCGGGGTGGTGGTCTGGGGCGCCGGTTTTCGGCGCCAGTCTGAGCCTGAGTTTTTTTGAAGAGAGGGTTTTCAGGGGGTGGGAGGTGGTGAGGAGAGAGGGGGTGAAGCGAACACGGAGCCGGGCCGTGCACTCGGCTTTCCACTCTCACCCACCCCCAGCCTTGGCGGGTAGGACGGCCGCAGGGGCGGCGTCGACGGCAGTCAGGCCAACCGTGGGCAGGAAGGGCTTCGCTCGGCTCGGACCATTTTCCTCCCTCTTTTCGCACACCCTCCTCTTCGTTCCCTGACTCACCAACCGTCGAAACGCGAGACACAGTGTAATTAAATTGGAGTCGTCATTAAACTACAAATGAAATTAGAGGTGGGAATTCGAGCGCAGTTTTGGAAGTGGCGAGATGAAAGGAAATGTGGGTCGCCCGTGGAATAAGTGCCCTTTGGGAGTGGTCGCGGGTCGTGCGGAGGAGGGGAAAGGTGGCGCGGTTGGGGGTGAGAATAAAGGATAAAGGGATGGGAGACGCAAGCGGGTTCCTGGCTGGGTCGGTGCCTGGAGGAGGGCGGGACTGGAAGGCAGAGCGGAAAGTGAGGAGGGATTATCATTTGGATCGTAGGGATTGGGGGGAAGGATTTTTTTCAATCCATTGGAATTGTGTTATGAATGAAATGGAATGATGGGGGTGTGGTTAAGGAAAGTATGTCGTAACAAGGGACTGGACGGCGGTGCGCCGTTTGTGCCCACAGATTTGAGAGTCCTCTCCTCTGTATTCTCTCTTCATTAGATTTCGACAATACGTTTGGTGACAAGATATCAAGGAACTTCACCTTAAAAAATTATATTGAAAATCATTTAGCTCATATGCAATCCAGTAACTTCCATAATATCATTTTTTCTAATCATTCTGTGAGAGATTTGGTTGTTGATCATTAGGTGCAGGTGCTTTCAAGTTGACATGATGTTAATGATTTAGTTGGCCAGTGAAGACTTTGAAAGAATTCGATAGGCCCATTATCTAATTCTTCCAGTTAAAAATTCTTGTTGTTACGATAAAAATATTCTTGCGCTCTTGTACAAGTTATTTTGCCCGTCGCGCACCAGTTTTATGAAAAACTGTTAAAATCACGTTTGATATAATAACCTGATGTTTTTATCTATTTCACCTAATGAACCGTCATGTTACAAGATTGGAATGTGTATAGTAAAAGGAAAAGTTTTGATACCTATGTATCCTCAACATGAAATCTCGTTTTGATGAAACCGTCGCGCTTATAATAATGAAGACAGGTTTGCAGAGTGAATATGAATCTTCAATTTATATACAAAGGACATTAAACGAATTTTTTGGAGTCTTAGCAAAACAAATCTAAAAAATTCAATCATAGAGGGTATGCATAACTTAAGTGATCGTTTGGATGTATAATAATCAATGCTTCTAGTTTTAAACATTAATAAGAAAATAATAACAGGGGCTAGGAAAAACAAACGAGTTGAGTTCAGAAAGAGTTTAGAAAGTAATAATGTTTTGAAATTTTGCATACATATGTCATTACCTTTTGTCGACAATTAATTTGGTTAGAAAATGATATTCATAGGTGTTATTTATGCGAAAATTTTCACAAAGACTGGTTTCAAAGCACCATGCATCAAACTTGTTTGACTCAGTTATATCAACAGCCTACGATTATCTAGACATTTAATGGTACAATTTTAATATTTAAAATAAATGGAAAAGGATCATTGCAATTGATGAAGCTTCATTACTTTGTTTCACTATATTTTTGCTTCTGCCGTTATGTAAAATGCATGACATTTTAATGAGAAGTATGATTATTAAATTCTCTATATAAGGGTGAAATATGTACTCGGAAGTGAATTTATAAGAATATGACGGTTAAATACCATTAGTTGTTGCTCAACAATTTGAATTAAAGGTCTATATTGCGAAGGTGGATATAGTTGACCTGATAGGTATGTGAAAATTGCGAATTGGAAAAAAGTGGAATGGGGAGTAAGCATTCTGATTTTCCGTATTTAATAAATATTAATATATCCGACCTCTTGGCGTGCACGACAGGATGGTATCATTAAATTAAGAAGATATGCGGGATTGGCTCTTTGGGGAACTGGCTGCCTTCCATAAGTACTCAAGTGAGTCTCGGAGGTGGCGGGGTTTTTGTAGGAGCGCTTCAGTTTCCAACTCGGTCGTTCTTTGAAGAGCACTTGAAAATGCTGTGCATCAACAATGGGATGGGCATCAAATCGAATCCTTTTGTGAATTTTCCTTTAAAGTGGCGTTCTGAGGTCGGGTTTCTGCCAGTTTTCTTCTAATCACTCACCTAGTTTAAATTATACAAATGACTGACGTTTTCGCCTCACCTTTTACAGAAGCTGCTTGAAAAGTATCGGTGGTGCAATAATCTAGGAGCTAGGAACTAATATATTATAACGGGGTAATTCGGTAAATTTTCTGGCGATTTTTCGACGACAAATTTTAGTAGGTTTTTCCATTACGTTAATTTAAAGCATTTCGAGAAGTGTGTCAATAGAATAATACTGCATTAATCAAATTTTGACTTCAACGATGATTAGATTAATATTTTTATACTTACTCTTCGTGCTTATGATGTAAAAATGATCGTAATAATGAAATAAAAATTTAAAGGGGAGGACTTTGGTAAGCAATTAGTGAAAATTGGGCATAACCTCGCCATTTGTTCCTCTTTGGCTAATGTACTTTTTTCGACCTGGGCATTCGACTAATGTTCAATTGACCGCTAGTAACGATTTAAAGTGAATATCGAGGTGGTCAACATGTAATATTTAGGTGAGGTGATGCAAGCTTTAACTTTTACATCGTTACTAATTCAGTGAGCTAAAATTTTAATTCAAAATTCTATCGAGTAAAACAATATTGCCACCGAAGCAAGGAACTCCCGTTTTCAGCTAAATCCGTCGAAAATAAAAATTTAAAAACGGTTGAAATATTTATAGATTTGTAATTTTTTAGGACAATATTTTGAGCACCTCGACGTGATATTGATAACTATTAATATTAAATATTACAAGTAGTTTCGTTATCACATCAGAAAACTGTAAATAACTAAGGACGATTTTGTAGCATTCTCTAGATTTATTGCTAACAATAGTCGATGCTTCAACATCAACTCCGAGATGATATGAGTCATCATGCGTTCGCTGAGGAAAAATAGGGTGCGGAATAATAGAGGAAGGTAAACATCCTAGGACATCACAAAAACTTGATGCGGTTCAGTACTGGATGAGAAAAACAGAGGTGATGTGTGGATGAGATGGGAGGAGAATGTGAAAGGAGCAGGGGAGCAACTCTGCAGGAGGCATCAGTCCAAATAATGTTAGGGATATTGGTTCGGTTGGATTGCACGGGTGATGCATTAGGCAGGGCTCCATCACGGACATCAGAGCATTACCATTCTGTGGAACGTCTAGTTTTCTAGGATTCAGCCGCGATAATTTCAAAGAAATATCTCTCCGCGCTTCTGATAGGCATGGAGTACTTTTCAGGAGATTCATTTAGCGATTTTTATTGGGGAATGTTCAATAATGGGGGGGTGTTTTGGGAACGGGAGATGGGGAGAGGAAAAGAGTACGTCGACTCGGGAAGGGTGCATAGGGCGTATGAAGGTGGATGGCTTCAAGGAAGGAGATGATCTGAAGCCTTCCTCTTCGGTGGAAGGAAGGCATGTCCCCACAGGGAGAAGAGAAAGAGGCGAACTCGCAGGACGAGGTCACTCATTTGCGGTCCAGCCACTCCCGCGGGCGGCGTGTCGCCTGCTAGCCGGTTGCCTGTGGCCTGCCCGCGTCGCGCGCTTTTTCAGTCGGTGCGCGAGGTATTTCTTTTTTTGGTCAACCCGACCTCTGTGCAAATTGCGCTTCCTCAGCTTCATCGCGTAAATTGAGAACGCGACGATCCAATTACCTTCATGGTTTTGATGTGAGTGCTGTTAAACCCCCACGGTGTTTCAATTTCTTGGCGGCGCACTTTATTTATTTCGCAAAGCCGCCTTTCCCTCTCGTTAGGTTTCCGCTAATTGTCAAAGCGAGATTCGGCAAACTCATATACTGCGAGGATGAGGAGGGAGTATCCCTCGTTTTTCGCTTGATTATTTACGAAGTGAAGCCAAGTGAGTATTTAGGTGTTTATTCAGGTAGGGACACTCACCTCATTCGATCGCGTAAATAGAGACCAACCATGACTCCAACAACATAGAAAAGCTTTTTCATCCTGAAGGTTTATTTGAGAATTCGCATAAAAAATCTCATTTATTTTAAAATTCAAATATCAATTTGGAGAGAGCATATGGAAATTAACTTCCATAAAAGATTTGAAATGTTGGCTCAATTATTTATGACGGCCTCTTTTGAGACTTTTTGTTTTGCATTCAAAGTTCGGTTGGATGTAAATTTTTGCTGAATATTCGTCCCAAAGTTTTGTCTTCTTGCTCAAGTGTATTCTTATTATTGCTCGGCTACTGCTTGTCTATAAATTGAGAGGATATATTTTCATATCCGTGGAACATGAGAGAGGACGCATAAAGGAAATACATGATCGAAACTATTCTGCACTGCACGGAAGAATCTACTCTCTGAAGGAACTACTCAAATATATAAAATTGAATAACAAAAGTTTATCCGAACATCAAAATATCATAGGAAAGTTTGATCCAAAATATACCATAAGATAGTAGAAACTTTTTAACTTTAACATTGAACGATCCTTCGTTGAGTCATGAAAAATAGTTATATACTTGAATATAATTTTTTTTCTAAATAGAACAATTGTTGATTGGAACACCTTACCTGCAAAAATATTCGAGCCCTTTCCTAGCAGAGTGTATAGTTTTAAGAATAGATGTAAGGTATATATGTAATAATTTGTTTGATGTGTGGTCTATTGTATTATATGTAATAGCTTAATTTTTTTAATTAATCTTTTTTTCTTGCTGATTAACGGTTGTAAATGTGATGGGGATTCTCTTGTTTTGTTAAAGAGATTTGTTTTTTGAAGTCTGGTTTTATCTATTATCTTTTGCGATTATTTGGGACTTGTGTGCCACCTGACACTGTCTATCAGCACATGTGTATTTTTAATAATAAATAATAATAACTAAATCGTTCGTTACTTCGTTGAGAGAAAAACAATATCAATTTATAAACACTGTAGATTAATGGCATGCAAAATGATTCTGCTTTCGTTTTTAACTTTACTATTCGGAAAAAAAGCCCGCGTAAAAGTTATTTGAGCTTATCTTTTTTCTCAGGGTAAACGTTTTCTCGTTTTTAAAAATGTTCCTGTGGAACTCCTTTTAGTAAGAATTTTTCAATACACTTCAGTGACTGCTGTGTCTACCGCATGGTGTCAAGATAAGTTAGTCTTGGAGAGTTCGGTATTTCAACGGGACCGTAGATCAGGGAGAGGACGTTGTCCTTGTGGTCTTTTCATTAGGCCTTCAGACTGACAAATAGGGCTTCAAAAATGCTCGTGAGGATCATGGTTAGAGCGGCTTCGAAGATAAAAACACTCAAACGCAGCCTTCGGAAAACATAATTCCTCATTTCATTCCATGGACGTCTTTATGAATGAATGACGTATTGAAATTCCAGAACGATTAAATTCTTTCACATCCCACCTGTAGTGAAATATCTTTTTTTCTTGAAAATGGTGTCCTTTATCACCTTTTTTTAAAATGTTTTCTAGTTTCTGAAGTATAGAAGACAGGCACCTAAATGCATTACATCAAACAGCAAATATTGTTAGTCATAAAATCAAATGCTTGTTATAGTTTTTGCAACTCTTTAAGAAACAGTATGCGTATAAATAAAATAAATATGCTTGCTCACAATTAATGGAAGAATGGCTTTTTTTGATCTGTAGTACAGGTTTTTAGAACTTTTTGTATCGTGTTAATTAGGCTTTTGGCTACAAAGTGACAAATAAAACCTACTCGAAGTTATAAGACTACGGTTAATAATTATAATAATATGGTGAGGGTGATTTAACTATCAACTTGTTGATAATCAAATGATTCAACTTAATAGTTGACAGCAAGGCCTGTAAGACGGCGTAAAGTAACTTGAGTGTATGTGAAATTGAATTGATCCTTTCTATCCTAATAAATCGTCCTTTCCGATGTTCACCAAATATATGACGGGAAAAATGATCTTAAATGTAAATGAGGCAAGAGGTTTGCCACGGAATGAATTGCCTCTGTCCTTTTTTCTAGTCGTTCCAGTCAACGCACTGAAGTAACTCTCTCTGCTACACTTTTCGTCAGGGAAAATTATTATTCGACTTGTTCCCAATGAGAAAATTTGAGACTGAATTTTTACTTACTTGAAAAAAATTCTATATGAGATAATTTTTGAGTCTTAATTTTCGAGAATCGTGTCTTTCAAAAACCCTCATTGCTCTATTTTAGGCTTATTTTCATTGAAACTAGGTAAAATTATGGATAAAATCTTCAAAAGTAGAGGGAAACGTTCTATTTGGCCTCTAGGTTGGTAAAATTTTTGCCACTAATTTTACTTTCCTCGGTGATAATCATCTAATATTTGGTCAACCCAGTTCACCCTCTGAGGTTTAAGAAAATTGTGCTTAAGAGATTAAAGCTTCTTTTTCCGACCATAACAAAAACGTCAAATTGTTAATTTTGTTATATATATATATATATATATATATATACACACACACATAACTTATGTGAAAGTCTCACTGATGTGAATAATAATATATATGGAGTTAGCACTTGCGAACAAAAACAGAAACACACAAAATAGAAAAGAAACACAAGTTTTTAAAATTGTTTCTTTTCATTTTGTGTTTGTCTGTTTCTTTTCTCTGTCAAGTGCTAACACTATGTAAATTTTGTAATAGTAATAGTAGTAAATAGGGGAGGCGACCGACAGATGAGGTCATTTGCGCCATTATGGATGGACAGGGAATGATGAAGGGTGTAGAGAAACCCGGCGTCGGCATTAGCCTACTCTTTATAAAAGCGACAAGGGATCCGCAGCTTAACGTCCCATCCGACGGACGGCGTACTCACTCAAAGCGCCCTCCACGAAGCACCTCAAGTAGGGATCGAAATACCAGTAAAAATATTCAGCACCGCCGGGATTTGAACCCGAGCCCTCTGGGAGTAAAGCCAGTACGATAGCCACCGCACCATCTCGATCCCCATGTTAATTTTATGTATACATATATATACATACATATACACATATATATACATACATATACACATATATATACATATACATATTTATATATATACATATTTATATATATACATATTGTTCAGTATATGCATATATATATATGTATATATATATGCATATATATATATATGCATATATATATATATATATACATATATATATATATATATATATATATATATATATATATATATATATATATATATATATATATATGCATATATGTGTGTGTATGTATATATATATGTATGTGTATATATATATTCAAATATACATTACATAAATCTATATATAATGTGTGCGTATATATATTTCTTGCTATAAGGGTTTCTTGCTAGTTACACATCCCACTTTGCCATTATTTTTTGGACATTGTTTTCTTATCCTCACCGTTTTCATTTATATCAACACCACTTAACATTTGCGATTTTATTGCTAGGTTTATGGCCGACTAGTTTCATCTAGCTAAGAAAATAAATTCCTCGGTCTAAACTCCAGTTAACGTTTCTTACTTGGTATGGGCTAACTTATTTTCCACAAGTTATATAAAAATTGTTTAGTATTAATTCCATAAAAAGGAATTAAAATTCTTCTGAGTTAGTCTGCACCTTTACGGCCAGCTCGCTGACGAATGCTCGAGAATAAACGCCTGTGAGCAGTTGCAACACGTCCAGCGCAAGGACTCTCATGAAACACGCCACATGCGCAATCGACACTCACCTGGCTTAACAAGGACGGTTAATTCCACCCCAGAAAATTACTAAGCAAAACGGAGTAATGAAGGCTCCTTGAAAGGGCAAATATTCCAGGACCGCAGTGGACAGTAGGGTGGTTTTTTATTCGTACATTAAATGCTACAAATTAAACAGGGAAAGTCACATTAGATTTTTAGCTTGATACCGTACACGCTCGCCTTTTATTCCCTTGGCAATATGGATAAAATATGGTATGATAAAAAACTAGCTCCAGGAAAGGTGCTTAAAATGAATGCAATCACAAAATTATTTGGGTTCAAGTCATTGCTGCATATTATCATTTTAATTCCTTCTGTTACTAAGAGGTAGTGCAGGTAGTGTGCATATTTTTTAAGTTCAATTGTGACGGAAATGTATTAAAGTTGGCTTTATGGGTATATGGTCAACGTGGATTGAGTAGTTGTTAATGCGAGCGCAGTTCTATACTCTGATGTGGAGGAACTACTGCTTAGGAGCCCCAAATATTTATACCCAGAAGGCTCTGTGCTTCTTTCATCAGGTAAACAGATACATGAGAGTAAGTAAGGTAAATGCGTCCAAAACGAAAATAATTGCGATAATTAGAAGAATGCGAAGAATGTTATTTCAGGGATTATTCGAGAGTTAATAATGCATCAAGTCGATGATATTGTACATTCTAGCAGAATGTTCATGAAAGATGACTGCTTAGGTCAAAGTTGAAACTTATTCGAATCCTGGTAGACATTTTAATGAGTACTATATATCGTCTATTAAAGCTGCGGTGGTTAAAAGTTTCATTTTCATCGCATTTAATTGTCGAAATGAGACTTGGGAAGGCATGTCAAGTATACTTACACTCGTATATATTTTGGGGAAGTTGACGAGTTTTTTTTTGCTCAAATGGCATATTGTGGGATGAGTTAGTAATGGTTGCATCCGAAGTGAATGCAGCGGAAGTAGAAAAAATTGACAGAAGTACGCTACGCTGATTTTGTCATACAGATTGAATGATTGAGACGAATCACAAATAATGAGCAAATATCAATATCAAGGTTAGGGTAATACGGAAGGAGCAAGTAATGGAGATTAAATTTCCTGAAATGAGACTTTTCCAATTTGTTTCTTCCTATAAATAATAATTTCTCGAATAAAGAATTTTTGTTTGCATGCTCAGGAAAACATCGCAGCTTAGATTTTCTGTGCAATTTTTGCGTATGAACATAAACACTATTGTAATAATATTTTTGATAAAATTTGAATTGTTAAAAATGATTTTGGCGGGATTAAATTTTCTTGGTTAAACAAAATAGTCCATATTTCTCGAGTATATCTGAAGTAACAGCACACACAGTCGTCTACTTTGTACGTTATCAAATTCAAAATTTTTCTTTTGACCTTTAGCTCCAAATATTTAGGCTTCGTTTTCAGTATTTCTCCAATTATTCATATAAGGTGGAAATAATTAAATACAGTCGTATTTCCTTTTTATTTCCATGTATAGGTAGCTATTTTGTGTACCGTCAAAGGTACCTGCTTATTTGCTGGTGGTGAATTAATTTTTTTTTGAGAACGCCGGAAAGGGAGATGTATATGTAGGCTCACCTTGAGTTTTAAAGTTGCCGAAATCAAGATTGAAACGTTGATTTAATGTGGCATGACGTGGCGTCCACAATGGTAAGCCTTAGATGAGGGAAGAGTTGGCGTACATATCTTGAGATTAAGGTAATAGCATTTGTAGGCAGTGGGAAAAACGGAGCCACTTTGGTTAACTAACATTGTACAAAAAGGGCCTATATTTTAGGGGAGGCTCGAAAATTAATATTCTATCCATGAAATTAAAATATATTGTTCGGAAAATATTTTACGGGAATTTATTTCCATAAAATTAGGTATGTCTCGAGATACATGTTTGATACCTTTGATAAATTATATTATTGAAAAATATTTAGGCATGTAGAAAAAATTAAGAATCGTTGAATACAAAAGTTTTAAAATTAAGAATCGTCCATACAAAAGTTTTTTTTGACAGAATTAGCTAAAGTAGGACTAAATTTTTAAATTATTGATTCGGTTCTTCAAATATAGGCCAATGTCCCAGCATCCATCTTTAAAGAGGGATTTGGACCGATGGCTCAATGTTATTTGATGTGCACGAGGGTGGTCCCAGGAGTACCCGACCCAACAAAGAAATCACATAAAATTTGTGGAAAAAAATGTATTCATTTTTCAACATAGTCTCCTTTCAGCTCTATATACTTTTCCCAGCGATTTTCAATAATTTCGATACCCTTTTTATATTACGCACTGTCTTGCTCCTCAAAGTAGCCAACAACTGCCAACATCACGTCTTCACGGTTGGAAAATCGTTGACTACCGAGCCATTTTTTCAAATTTGCGAACAGAAAAATCCGAGGGGGCTGAATCTGGGAAATAGGGTGCATGAGCAACCAATTCAAACTTTAAATAATGAATTTTGGCCATTGCAATGACGGATTTGTGAGCTGGTGCATTGTCTTGATGAAAAAACACTTTCTTCTAGGGGAATGTGGCCGCTTTTGCTTGATTTCTTCACTCTAACGTTGCTCGCCGTTGATAGTTTTCCTTTCTTCAAGATTGTCAATGAAAATTATCTCACGCCAATCCCAAAAATCCGACGCCATGGCCTTGTCTGCAGATGAAACGGTCTTTGCCTTCTTTGGAGTCGGTTCTCCCTTTTGAATCCATTGTTTTGATATGTTCTTTTGTCTCGGGTGTGAAGTAATGGATACATGTTTCACCCATGGTTATGAAACTGCGCAAAAATTCTGCTTTGTTGCTGTAAAACTTTGCTAAACTTTCAATTGAAACATCTTCACGACACTGGTTATGCTCGAGTGTGAGCAAACGCGGCGCACATCTTGCACACAGCTTTCTCATGTCCAAATTTTATGCTAATATGCGATATACTGTACTTTTTAAAATGCCTGATATGTCTGCGAAATCGTGCTCTTTCAGTCGACGATCATACAGTATCACTGAGGATTTTCTTCACCGTTTCTGGAGTCGTCACCTCCTTTGGTCGACCAAAGCGATGCTCTTCTTGACAGCTCGTTCAGCCTCGTTTAAACTCTACTACCCAATTTTTTACTATTGTAAACGTAGGAGCAGACTCACCCAGAGTAGAATCCAGTTCAGCTTTTATAATGGTTGGGCTGAGGTCTTTCAAATAAAATTATTGTATCACAAAGCGATGACCAGTTTTCTCAATTTTCACAAATTAACTGAAAACGTTCACTATTGATAGCTACCATACAAATATTAAACAACGTGGCGTCTTCAAACTTGAAACATATGCTTTATAGATTGCGTAATTTCTAATACAGTGATATATTTTAAACAACTATGACCATCTCTAGGTCAGGCCGGGTACTTATTAGACCACCCTCCTTCTGGTCTCCTTTCCATTAGCTAATTCGAGGAATAAATATTAAGCCTAATGAACACTAGCTTATACGGTGATTTTGTGTCTTTTCTTATCAAGAAAATATTTAGCTTATAGGCCAAAGGAACGTTTTATGTACAAAACTACGTTGCAAAATTAGATCAAACACTGTTTGGAGTTAATTGGACGATACTCAAATTCTTATGCACCTTCGAGGAAAGGGTTGTGGAAGGGGCTTTGTCTGATTGTTTAAATAAAAACATGATGAAATTAAGAGATTTAAGACAAAGAATAAACCTTAACGATAGCTCTACCACCTATAAATGTTGCCTATAATGTACCACATTAATTTAGAATGCCTTTTGTTTCATTTTTGATTTCATTTTCTCTTCCATTGGCAGCTACAGATATGGGCGACAGAAATTTCAGCCGTGTCTTGAAACTTAACTCATAACCATTGTACTCGGCCGTTTACTGCAGATGGATATATCCATTGCCTCGGGATCGGATATTACGACTGCGTAAAGGGAGTGGGGTGGATTGCATGGATCAATCCATTTATGAATTGCCCGAGTGTCCCGTGTATTTCCACAGAAATTACTGCTATAACTCTACTGCATCGACCGTCTGGCTAGCTTAGGTCTGGAATTAGCTTAGTCATTTGTAAAAATTCTGGGACAGCTCAAGGCATTAGTTGTCACGTGAAGAACATTCATTCTATTATAATTAATACATTGTAATATATATAATTAATTTTATATATCCATTCCAAGGTGAATTTATTGACCTTGCGGAACATTCTGATACAATTTTTCCAAATATGACATAAATATAAACCGTTAAAATTAATGCTGGTTTTTGGTAATAAAAGGACAATGTAATGAATCTCATTTATGTTTTCAGTAATATTCATTATATCTTGTTCTACTTTTAAGGAAAACCGGCATCACTCCTAAATAATTAATTATGGCATATCTTCTCATGTTTATAACTGAACATTTTGAAACCGTAATTCATAATGATAACTCTTAGATTGCTATCGATCGACAAAGTATGTTGGTAAAGCTTTACTACAAAATTTAACTTCAAAATGGGAAGATAACAGCACTATTGGCCATAAGGTTTGTTATTATGTTGTTATCAATAGTTGTGCGTCTCGATGGCAGTCAGTTCGGCATTTTTTCGAAAAGCCTACTGTTTCTTGGATTACAATACTATATGTGCCGTTATATAGACCATTTCACAAGAAAAAAATCAACGTATTAGGTATGAGCAACACTTTTTAGAGGGAGAAAGCTTGAAGTGTTCACAATTTTATATTGTGTTTTGCAAGCTCTATGAACCTGATATTAGAGAACTTCAATATTGGTGCATATTATTATTCCCTAAAAAACCTTTTTTGAAAAGTCAATCTTTTATAATTCATTTCTTATAGTTCTCTCATACTCATAGTGCTAACATAAAATCCAAAGAAATGATATGGCAGAGCGCCAAAATTAGATTTTATTCCAGTAAATAGCGCACGCTCTATGCTTTTCCAAATTTTTTTTCGACCATAATACTCGGTGTAATTTTTTCAAAGAACTGATTTTTCTAAAACTCTACCTGGAGAAAAAGATAAGGAAGCCTTTGAAAAATGAATTAACCGTCATATCTCTCGATAATCAGAACATTATGTAAGCGTTCCAAATTCAACGCATCGTCAAAAGAAAACACCCCGCATTAATCTATTTTGTTGCAATAAGAAACTTTCCTTTAATTTGTGCTTTACAAAACTGTAAGATGATCACTCTTACCAGATTTTGATTCTTAAAAGATGTGATATAGCAGTTGAATACTTAAATTTCTAGTAAGAGAATATCAAAAATTGAAAAGACATACCTTCAAATATTGGAGAATAAGTGTTTCACCGAAGGGTTTGATGTAGTTTTATGACTAATGCATCTCGGGTAAAAGGGTAAGGCATCAACAGGAAATAAAATAGACATTTCGAAGGAAATGCAATAGATTTAAAATGTTTGTGCATTCGTTTCCCTCGCTTTGAAGAAACTTGACGATGTAAACGCGGCATGAAAAACTGATATCAAGAATGTAATTGAATTGCAATTGCGGACCGTCGGATATCTTCATCTCCCGGCGATAATACTTGTCTCGAGTGCGTTAGCAAACTCCCTCAAAGCAGCCAGAAAATGAAGAGGAGAGAGGAAAAGGTATCGTAAACATCAAAGCAAATTACAAGAAATCCAGGCACCAATGTCAATGAGAGCAGCGGCGTTGCTTCTACTCCTGCTGCCATTTAGTCCGAAGGGGAAAATTATTTTGTGAAGGCGGTTACATGTCCTTCAACTGGAAGAATATCATCTGCCTCGTCTCGAGATCGTACTCCGTGCTCGGCAGCTGACGCCGCCTCATGGAATAATAGAAGGGAGAGGTGGATGAATGCAAGCGCTCTCGTCTAAAGTGAGCACCACTCCCACCCACCACCGCCTCTCGCCCTTCCATCAGCTTAGCAAGCAAAGTATTAAGTGCGGAGTCAATTTCCAATTTCGCGAAGGGTCTCCGAAAAGTATTGGACCACGACTGGATTGGAATCGCGGCGTAGAAAGCTGTAGACAGATTTTTGGGGAGGGCAGCATGGAGGGAGAGAGAGAGAGGCCGGGCCGAACAAAGCACCGTTCGATCGAACACCCACACGCCAACCATACAGTGTGTCTGCATGTTTGTGCTTGAACGTGTATGTGTCGAAGAGAGGATACCTTTCGAGATTCAAACGGCTGGAGTACCGATCTTCCCATCTTCCGCCGCCCCTCGCTTAAGATTTTTCGTCCGGCTTTGATACCCTCTGCAAGCAAATACTGATGAGGAGAAGAGAATTTTATATTACCCAGCTTCCTCTTCCTTCTCTCCCTCATCCTTCCATTGCCTCCTCGGCTCCATCTCATTTTCCTCTCACCCCCCCCCACAACTCCCCCTTTCTCCTACTCATCTTCCCCGCTTCCCCACTCCTCTTCCCCTCGCGACACCACGCGACCCACGGCACTTTGCCCTTGTCTTCAGACTCACTCACAACAGACGAGCTCCTAATTAAATTCTGACACAAAACAGCCGCAGGCTTCGCGGGAGTAGGCATGGGAAATGAAAAACTGCGGACCCGTGAGAATGGTAGGGGAATAGGAGAAGGAGAAAGCAAAGAAGATGGGGAATCGGATGGATGACGGGGACAGAAGGACGGTGACAAAAAAAAGGAAGTTGATGTAGGGAGAGAGTGGTAGTAGGAGCTAGGAGGGGGGTAGCGAACAAGAGAGAGAAAGAAGGAGGTTATGGGAAACGGGGAGAGAAAGACAAGGGCAGCTGATATACGACTTTGTCCGGGTCGTATCGAGAGGATCGACTTTATACTTTTTAACTCACTTTCTAAACCTTTATAAAAACGTGTGAGGAGGGAAAAGAACGATTTTGACGGTTGAGGGAATTTCTTTTATCAGGGCGAAGCGCAAGACCCTGATCTTTTAGCGAGTCAAAAGAGCGAGAGTATGGCGAAAGGAACGGTGAGGGGAGGATAACCTACGGATTTAGCGAGCAAAGGTTGGTTGACTGATTGGAAAGAGGAATGCGATGGCGCAATAAACGACCGAATCTACGGATGCTAGAAAATTTATAGAGAAAATCTCGAATGTATTCTAAAAAGATTATTTATTTAATTCATCATACATAAAAGTCGTCAACCTCTCGTGGACTCGTTTCATGTGCTCAAATTCATGTTCACTGTTCTACCTAACCATCCAATGCATTAGTCTAGTTTAGCTGCGTGTTATTTATTATTAGCGTTGTTTCAATTCCTTACCTGTAAATTTTAAGAATAAGTAATGTAGTTCAACTGCTGACTTTCCCTATGAATTAATGTTTCTGAAACGGTGCAAACCGCCGATAATATTTCACGAGTTGGTTTAAAAGTTTTCATGAGAATCTACGTGGTAAAACAATCTTCAAGGACGATAAATCTTGCGAGGAAACCTTTTTAAAAGACAATTAAAAGGCTTGAGACCTTAACAGAGCTATAAAACCATAACCAGCATGTTCCTGAGACAAAAGAATATCTGAAAGATAAGCAACATGAATGCAGAAAGCTAAGGCAATCAAATATTGGTGAAATGAGATGGTGTTAGGTCGTCAGATTACGAGTTCAAACGATTTTAATAATTAACGAACGCCAAATATTTGTGAAAAGACGAGGGTTAGAGAGGAAAGAAAAGGGTGGAACGGTGGAAATGGATGGAGAAAGGCAGTGTACGAGAATGACACAAAGAATAAGCCAACAGGGAGAAGGAGAAGTTAATTCCACGGAGAGGGTTTGGGAAGAAAGGAAGAACGAAGGGCGAGGAATGCTGAATAAATAGGGATAATAAGGGAGGAAAAAAAGCGTGGCGAGACATAGGAAGACTGCAGATAAAAAAGTGAATAAAGGATTAGAGGTTGGAATTGGGAGTTTCTAGGAGCTTTTGAGCCACGTAATTAAACGCCCAATTTAATGTGCCTAGGTCCTTTCTATAAGTCGTTACTTTTAATTCTCCAAATGAGTTATATTGTTAATTTATTCTTTGAACTATTTTTTTTATATCCTGGGAAAAGGAAAAAAAGCAAGGCTGAATTCCTGGCACATTTATAAAAAAAATGTCGAAAAGGAAGCTCTAAGTGCTTAACAATGTTTGCCGATTTCCTCATTTTGAGCATTATTGAGGACAAGTTGGTCCAGCTTTCACGACTTGAACTTCTTGTTACCAATTGCATATAAATTCAGATTTTGATCGGGGTAATTAACCGTATGAAATAGTGAAAATTTATAACCAAAAATAGTCGTCACTCAGAAGCACTGGATATGCGAGGTTGTTCGCATCTCATGGGTGAGATGGGACCCATGAAGATGTTCACGTCTTCGACATATGATTCCTGTAATTAAATAAGAGACATGGTCCACTTGCAGCATGTATCTTTAAATTATAATTACTTAAGCGCACGTGCACATAGCAAATTGGAATACCAGTGATTCTGGAACTGTGAGTTTGGTTTTCAAATCTTCCCAGGACATAGGAAATCGAGTTGGGACTCAGATCGAACTGACTGAAAATAAATACCGTTCACTTCCATCGCGCCCTGGTTTAAATTTAAACTGAGTTGGAGACAGCTGGCTTCTTCATATCTCTTGAGCATTCGCTGAGAGGGTTGGAAAGTCATATCGAGAACGGAGAAAAGGCTTTCTGGAAATGAGAGCGAGCTATTTTTCATTCCATTCGGTGAATTTTCGAAGAATGTCACTTTTTCGTCAGGCTCTGAATGGTACCATTCTTCCACCCTCGAAAAAGTGAGTCTACCCAAAAACTTTGACACTGTGACATTTATCGTCACAGCTAAGGGGATTGAGGAGGGGTCGAGGCGATGGAGAAAACGGCCGTTGGACGTGTAGGCGGGTTGCCGCCGGGGAGTAGGCGGCCCTTTGGGAGAGAAGGGGTATTTTTGCGTCAATTAGGTGGAGTGCTGAATAAGAGCATGCCTCTGTAGGGAATATTAACCATGAAAGAGAGAGAGAGAGAGAAGATGGAGTTGGAGGGTAGAGAGGAGGAGGATAAGGCTGGAGAGAAAGAGGCGAGTGGGGGAGGGTGGAGATAAACAGGCTTCGCCACCACCCACGCATTCCGGTTTCTCTCCCGAGTTAAAGACCCCCCTCCCCAATGCGGAAACTCGGTAAAACATTGAGCGGAAGCGTCAATTGCGCTGAATACTACAAGGTAGAGGTGTTATGATTGATAGTTTGTATTACTATGAAAGCAGATAATGAATGCTCTGTTGACTTCGGATGAAAAATTAGGATTTTGATTAGTAAAATGTTTACCAAAATATTTACAGGGAGATTGTCATTCGTTTTTTGCTGCACAAATGAATTCGTGACATCATCAGCTCGTCATGGCTGATTTTTTTCAAATACTGTTCATGACTCTAGTTACATGAAATATTTATTGGTATGATAATGCCATTTTTATATTTTTATTTCAACTATTAGAACGTAATATTCAATTATATGAAATCCATTACGCAGTAGGAAATTGTTGAACGGGACTATTAACTAACTCCATTTTGACGATAATACGATGCGTTATTATTTCAGATTTGGGGGGCAGTTACTTTTCCTGCCCATGATGCTGTTTCCCCAGAAAGTATTGTCAACCAGAAAATTGCACTTCTCGGTTTTGGCCAAGTGAGCTCAGAAGGAAACACGAATTTGAACCCGAGTGTACTCATACTACCCGCAGCATTAGGAATGTCTTTCGGCGGGATTGGTATGAATATTTCAGTTCGTACGGGTTGCTCTTCTTTTAGCCTTAAAATTTTATTATTTGGAGTTTTCATCATTTTTTTAAAGCGAAATATGCGGGTTCCGCCGCTACTGGTAGGACAGGGTGTGTGACGGAAGGGTTTAGTGAAATTAATCGCACGCGAAATCATCGCGTGTTTCAGCGGAATTTAATCTCGCCGCCTCGCAAAATCGAATGGAGTGGCGGCGGTTTTTTCACCCTCTTTCCTTTAGCCGCGTCTGACCTCCCATTACGCCCTTTGGCCTCCCCACCGATCTCACCAGGCCCTCAATCTGATTCCATCTCCCGTGGAATGCCTCCTCCCACCTCCCCTGCTCTCTCCCTAACCAGCGTGCGGACGCAAATATTTTCCAAGAGTGATCGAAATAATCCCATCGAAAAGAAGTGATAGTCATTACGTCGAGATGAACGGACGTGGACCGCGGGATTTTATTTTCGAGCCAATATCTTTCAAGTCCCTCTATTCTCCCACCCCGCCCCTCGCGCACTCTCCTTCACGGTGGAGCTGAAGAATGAAAAAGAGCACGGCAGGAGAAATAAATAGAAAAAATGCAATCAGGATGTCTGGGGGAAATCAATAACCCGTCGAGGTTGTTCGCACGGGAGTTTTGGTGGGTGTTATTGCTGCGGGCTGAGAGCGGCCTGAAACGGACTCCCGTAATACAGCCCCTGCCACTTACCACAGAAACGATTCGACAGATAGAGCGGGTGTATTTGGATGTGCAAGGAAGTTGATGGTGGATTTGATTTTTTATTTTGTTTCAGTTTTCTTGTCCTTCTCCCGACCCTACATTTACCACATCCACATTCTGAATATTTTTCCCTGCTTCCGGTTGATTGATGTTACCGTTATCACATCCTCTTTCCGGCATGGCTGCCTAAGGCAAAACATTCTTCTTTATCTGAATTTATTTATTTAGATGAATACGAGATTTTTCTTCAATATATATATGGTATTCAAAAATAATAAAAAGTAAATAAAATCAATATAGATCAATCAAGCAACATAATCATTATAAAAAATATCTTCAATATAAAAGGTTTGGGGATTAAAATAATTTGTAAATACCTGTCACGTTCACTGTGCTTAATCCTGTCACGTTTACTGCAATCTGTATTTGATTTTTTTTAAAGTTATGTCTATCAAACCGATTCCCCTGCTCCCCGAAACGCCTTTGTTTTTTCCCAATCTTTCCGCTGTACTAGGAACAATGGATTTGTCAAAATATGCCTTTCATACGTCACCAATTCAGCTTCACAAGTCGATGAAATTTAAAGATTTTGAAATTTACCGAGTTAATAAAACTACTCTCTCATCGAGATCCATCGGAGCAGTTGTCGTTCTTTAAAGATTCTTGAGATGATACTTTTGACTTAACGTACGAAGCTGAAACCTCTCCCCTACCACTAGCCCACTAAATTACGAGGGTCATCCGGAAAGTAGTACCCGTTCGTGCCGCATGAAGTGCTGACGACGCGAGTAGCCGCTGGACGAGGTCAGATAGCTTCAGTGGCTTGTCTGCCTTCTCTGAGCCAAGTTGCGTGACGCTAGCATTGCCTGTGTTGTTTCTGTGATTGTTTACAATGTTTAAAAAAATTGAGAACGCCGCCAGTTGTGAAGTGAGGGCAGTGATTAAATTCCTCAATGCAAGAAACGTTCGCCCATGTGATATTCATCGCCAATTAAAGGAGGTGTATGGAGACAATGTAATGAACGAGTCGTCTGTTCGGCGGTGGTGTCGCAACTTCAACATGGGGAGGGGGAACACACACGACGATGAGCGTTCGGAGAGACCGTCTGTCATTACAGACCAACTGGTGAGCTCAGTTGACGAATTCGTGAGGAACGATCGGCGCGTCACAATTGATGACATCTGTGAGCATTTTCCCAATGTTTCTCGAACAATTGTTCATGAAATTGTTAAACACCATCTGCATTATGCAAAAATTTGTGCAAGATGGGTCCCTCGCGTATCTCAATGAGCTGGCGGCGAAGGACTATGCAGCAGGAATACAGAAACTTGTCACACGTTGTGACAAATGCCTTAATTTGCTTGGAGATTATGTTGAGAAGTAGTTTAAAGTATCCTCTTTCAAATAAAATTTTTTATGTTTGTTAATATTTACTGTTGTGTCTTTATTTCACGAACGGGTACTACTTTCCGGATGACCCTCGTATTTAAGGAAAATATTTTCATTCAATAGGGATGACACGAAAAAAATAAGCAGCACTATATTTCTTAAAATACGCAGTTTCACCAATTTACCACAACATTTGAGGATTGATAAGTAATGCTGAATACAAAGCCAAACTCCACCAATGATTGTCCGACTAATTATTTCCCTTGAGTGAGATCCGAATGTTTGTATTAAGATGGTGTCTGTAGATTTTGAAGATTGTTATAGACGGAATAAAAACATTTTATCTTTTGTATAAAATTTAGGAATACCGATTTTTAGATTGATGTAGATGTTAGCCCTCTGCAGAAATGCATTTTTGAATTTCCTATATAGGTCAAGTTCGGTGGTTTTAAATAAAAAAAAGCAAAAAAAAAATAATTGCAGTCTCATTCCTCCCTAACCAACCACTTGCTTTCTCTACCCCTGTCATACCGCCGTTTTGATCTCTTCCGTTTTATTTTCCATCTCTGTTTCATTCTCCCTCCGGCAGAGTTCCACCCCCACCCACCTCTTTATTCCGCACCCATTCCCTAGCCATTCCCGTCAGCAGCCTCTCACATCCGCCGTAAAGGGAAATTGAAGAACTCTGTGTATCACGCCGCAGAACTGGAGGTTATGGGAAATCGCTTTGCATAATTTCCTCTCGTTTTCTGAACCTGACTGAGAAATCCAGCTATGCTAGTAAATTACTTTTATTCTGGTTAAAAAGAATAATAGGCACAATTTGGAAATGTTTTCATCTATTTGAGATATTAATCTTGGATAGCATATATTTTCATTGTATTCAATCGCTCTTTCATCTTCTATCTTGTCTTTCACTCTGTTTATTGGTGTATTCCTGCCCTTATGCTTTCGTTGTTGTGCCATTGACTTGATTAATTTTCCGCTGAGTTTTTATAAATAAAAATAGCGTGAAATAATCCTATTTGCCAAACGCATTTGTAGAAAAAGCACATTTTTTCATTCTATCTTATGAAAAACATTATTCTAAATACATATCTAATTAATGCATTTCAAATTATAAAAACGTGACCTCATTTGTTGTTTTCTTATAATTAAGATAAAGGTAAGCCCTTTAATATGCAAGGTTTAACCTCAAACTGATGTTCGGTAAGTGGTATTAGATCAGATAGCCATATGTCACAAACCTTTGTTTGCAACCAAGTTACGGGAGTCACCTGCTATGGCAGATTTTAAAGTAAACACTATGAATTAACCTGGCCTGGAAATAAAACCTTTTTCTAAGAATTCCTACTGCGGTTGGGCCAGGGAATGTTTTCAGAGATCTGTTGTAAATAACTACAAAAAGTTCGAAAATGAAATATTATGATGATATAAAAACATTGTGATAAAAGCGTTGTGATTTGCCGTTATTCAATTGATCTCAAGTCTTTATCTGAAAAAGCGGATTCATAATTCTAGTTCCTGAATTGCGTAAGAGATAACGTTCACTTCTTCATTCGGCGACTAAACTAGAAAGGCGTGTCTTCTCTCCCGTTTTTTGTTTTGAGAGCTTTATCTTTGTTCATTTCCCTTTATTCCATGGCAAATTTTTTCCTCAAAAGCTTTTTTTTAAAGTTTCCAGTAACTCACTCACCGTAAACTATATTGTCCCTTAAAATAATTGTTCAACGGAGTGTGCGTTTCTTTACCAGGGAAGCTAGTGTAATCTTCTCTCGGCTATTCTCTCTCTTTTTATTTCTAAGTAAACCAGTTTTTATTTTAAACTATCACATTAATATCATGGATGTAGACGGATTTACTTTCAAGGAAGTTGATTCGAATTTAAACTGCGAACTGGAATTATGGACGTGACCGTTTTTCATCGCCATATTATAATTTCATTGACCGAAGCTCTATTTTATTCATTTAGACACACTCGGCATAAATTCCTGCGACATAATTCACGTAGTTTGTTTTTTATGGTTTAAATTTTTCTTCAAAAGGGATAATCTGGTCTCAAGTTTGCCTAAATCAAGCCTTTCGCTTGTTTCCCTGTTCTCTGTTCGGTACAAGTCATCCCTACTCCACCTCTCCTCCTGCCCATTTCACCCGTTTCCCTCTCTCACCTCTTTCTCTTCGGCCGCTCTTTCTTCGATTCTATTTCCTTAAGCACCCCACCTCCCCCTCTTCTCCGGAATCGCGCCACCCGACCACCCAGCCCCCACTCGTACCCGTCCTCAACCCTATCCACCTCCTTTCCTCCTCTCTCCCACTCCCCCTGGCTCCCTTCATCCTCCCGCCTCCCTCTCTCCCGGCAGACCTTTTTCCCTCGCACTCAATTCCGCATCGGAACACGCCCGCCTGGCCCCCTTCCAAGGCATTTCCTACTGATTGCATTCCCTCCCGATGCCTTTCAGCCCGTGTACAGATTCCGCATAAGAAAAGGATTTTTCGATTGATAAGGATGGAGCGGCGGAGAGGGATGAAGGGAGAGGGGGTGGGTTAAGGGAGAGATGGTGAGAATGCGAGAGATACTAAGTATGCTTTCCCTTCTACTTCCTTTCTCCCCGGTGTATGTTGTTTCTTTGAATATATACGAGTGTACACAGCTCTGCTTAAATTCTTTATAAAACTATAAACACAGTAATCAACCCGAAGAGTTCCCCCAGTACTAAGCCCGACGGCGCGTGAAAATCACACATCAGGGTAGGGGGGCCAGTTCCTCTCCCTGTACCGGTTATGGTTTCCCAGGAAGACCTGGTACCCGAAAAATCACATATCTTGGGTGGAACTCCAGGTGCCCGGAGTGCCTTGCCCGGGAATCGAACCCGGGACCCTCCGGTCAGCAGTCCAACGCTCTACCCACTGTACTACCGTGACCCATATATATATATATATATATATATATATATATATATATATATATATATATATATATATATGATGTAGAAACACTTACGAGAGTAATATAACATTTGGATAGCACAATAGAACCCAAAATAAATAAAATAGATATCACGTAAAAGGACATTTCACATTTTAGATTGTTCGAGCTTTCGGCCATCTCTGAGGCCTTCTTCAGGTCAGCCTGGAAGGTCTCGGACGGGAACTATGGAGTCTGGGGGGGGGGTGCGGGGTATACTGGGAAGGGAATTAAAGATGGCGGTTAAGGCTGGGAATTTAAAAAAATTGGAAAGCTATTTTATATATATATATATATATATATATATATATATATATATATATATATATATATATATATGGATTGGATTCGCAAGCTCTCACCTCTATATTGGTGGCTGAATCGGGTGGGGATTCTAGATGGTTAGAAAGAAACACTGGTCGAATGAATGGTTATGGGAATTTGCGTGTGAAGGGATAGTAAGATGAGAGAGTAAGGCAGAATTACAGGAGTGGGGATGATTGTTCATCCGAATGGATAAGTTGGTAATGCATTCGCCTATGTAAAATGAAGTTCATTATTTCCATGACAAAATATAGAAAATATTTTTAGAGAACTATTAGCGCGGGAATGAGATGAAGGGGCAATAAGGGGATATGGGAAGAGGGAAATAGATCCGTAAAGCAGACATGTTTTACATCGGGGGTGGTTGCAAGTAGAGGAAATATGAGGACATTTGCCATGGACGGCGCAAAAAGGGTTGGTGGATTTCAGAAGGTTTTTGAGATTGGTGGGTCGTCTGTATGCGAGAGAGGCAATGGGGCAGTAAGGATGAGGTAGCATCACTTTCGTGTAATACAGGAAACAATTCTTTAAGAAAGGTTTTCAGTCAGTGTGATCCGGGGAAGAACAAGTTTACAAGAAATTCAACACTTGTAGGCGGTGCAAAGGTTGAATCCTGCTTGAGATGTGGGGTTGTTTTTTTGTGGTATGTGAGGTCGGTTGGAGCAGTTGTGTTCTTTTGTGCCGTCCAACTTATATATATATATATATATATATATATATATATATATATATATATATATATATATATATATATATATATATATCGTCGTCGGTATACACACAAAAATATACACACACAAATATATATACATATATATTATATATATGTATATATATATATATATATATATATATATATATATATATATATATATATATATTGGTGTGTGTATATTTTTGTGTATATACCCACGACGATTAATTTCGTGTTAGCTGAAAAACCAGTGAGAACGAATTAATTCGTATTATAGTAAATGTGTACTCGCAATGCGAGTGGGAAATAAGGTAAATTGGAAAATCGGTTTTGTCTCCTGACATAACATTCTTTGAGTATAGTAGGTGAAACCCAATTAAAAAAAAAGTATTTCGAAGAAATGCCTTTGGCAAGTTATAATATCTAAATTCTTCTAATCCAGGCGTAGTATTTAAGTTTCCTTTACGGCATTTGACATTCAAAAATTTATTTATCCATCCTTCCTCGCTAATATTTACACTCTACCGTACATAGTCTCCACCTCTGGTAATGTATTATACATGCATAACAGCCTTTACCAGTCAAGCACGTTGTACGGACATTATATGGTAACTGCACGATTTATGAACGTGCATGCATATATCACTCTTTCACTATCTAGGATGAAGGATAGAGAAGGGTTTCTGTCTATACATGTGTGTGTGTATGTAAAAAAAAAGATCTACCTAGCCGGAATGAATGTCTCTCGGAGTTCCGCGAGCGGCCCCACTTTGGCGCTCCTCCCCGTCCCGTCTCGTGCAAAAGTCGACGGCGGCGATGCGCTCGCTCCCTCGTTCCACAGCCGTGCGCTGTGATTCATGGCGTTCTGGTGCAAATCTTTCGCTTCGCGGCTCCACCCCTCATAGCCCCCTCCGTTGTGTGCCATTTCTCCCCCTTCCAGTCGTCGCCGGCCCCCTGCGTCGTTCGTTCCCCGAAGGTGGATTTGCGCGAACTGCTGCGCCGTTGTTTTTACTCCTGCGTTTCCGATCCGTCGTGAGTGGAGGGAAAAAATATGTGTGTCTGTGTGTGTTCGTCCTCCACCTCTCCGTTGCTTTCCACCTTCGTCTGGAAAAATCACACGGGCGTGCTGTGGAAAACAAAGAGTGGTAGGAAGAAGGTGGGGGGGGGGGAGTATGTTCCTCGAGTGCATACTCTGGGAGTTTTCTGGGACAGATCCGCCCAAAATCCATTTTCATTCAGACTTCCTCAGGTAATTGCGTTGGAAAAGGTCAAACCGACTCCGCGGCAAACTTGAAGTGGCGTTAACAATGGCTGGCTGAAGAACAGTGCCGAAGCTAGGAGAGCCTCTTTCGAAGAGGAAATAAGTTTCTTCGAGATTGGTGTTCGTCGAACACCAGATAGGTGATTTTGAAGTATCTGCCACCCAAAAAGGAAAAATGTTAACGGGAATAAAATGGTTAAATATCATTTGGGAAATCCAATTTGCGTTTATCTTTCTATTAAAAAGCTGTGACCTGAGGATTCATAGATTTTTATTCTAAATTTTTTAATATATAAGATTGGACACATTTATGTATCCGAGGTCTTGTCCTTTTCAATGTCAAAGCAATGTTTCCACCGAACAGTTTAGCGAAAATCGTCACAAATGCTGCAGTAATTTATTATTTAAAAAAATTATCTTCTTTCATTAGATTTGGTGCACATTTTCGTATTTCCATTGTTTCTACTGATTACAGAGTAATTTTTAGGTACGAGGGCAGTTCAATAAGTACCCGTGTTTGACGACAAAGGGCGTTCCTGAGGGAAGTTTATGTTATTTTTGTGTGTTGCCATCTATCAAACGACGGCGACAAATTTCAGACTGATTTAAAGGTTAGTATGGATTTCGCAGCCATTCGAGTAAGAGTTTTTTCGTGATTTTCGTTAAGATGGAAAAAGAGCAGTATCGTTCGGTAATTAGCTTTTTGTTTTTGGATGGGAAGAAATTCGAGGAGATAAAAGCAAAGTTGGATGCTGTTTATGGGGACACTTCGCCATCTATGACCACAGTTATTGGTTCAACGAATTTAAACGTAGGCGAACATATGTTTTTGATGAGGAGCGACCAGGACGCCCGGAAGACGTGATTTCCGAGGAATTCATTCAAAACGTCCACGCCATGATTCTCGCTGATCGACGAACGAACGTGCGCGAATTAGCAGAGGCCGTGGGTGTGTCGAACGGAACGGCAATTAATATTTTACATGATAAATTGGCGATGAAAAAATTGTCGGCCCGATGGGTGCCGCGATTGCTCACGGTGGACAACAAGCTGATCCGGCTGTCAACTTCGAAGCAGTATTCGCAGCAATTTAAGCGAGATCCAAAGGTGTTTTTGCGTCGAGTTATCACTGTTGATGAAACCTGGATTCATCATTACACACCAGAAACTAAGCAACAATCAAAACAATGGATTTCTCCCGCTGAATCTGCTCCAAAGAAAGCGAAGATGGTCCGATCGGCCGGAAAGGTCATGGCGACGGTTTTTTGGGATGCAAATGGCGTCATCCTCATGGATTTTTTAGAAAAAGGAAGAACGATCACTGGGAAATACTACAGTGAGTTATTGGACCACTTTGACAAATAATTGAAGGAGACACGGACGCATTTGGGGAAAAAGAAGGTGCTGTTTCACCACGATAACGCACCAGCACATTCATCCGGAGTTGTCGCCGCCAAACTGCATGAACTACGTTATGAATTGCTGCCGCACCCCCCGTATTCACCTGATCTGGCTCCCTGCGACTTTTTCTTATTCCCTAACATGAGGAAATGGCTTGCGGGAAAAAAATTTAGCTCAAATGAGGAAGTTATCGCCGAGACAGAGGCGTATTTTGGAGAGTTCGACAAATCATATTTTTTGGAGGGGTTAAAAAAATGGCCGGAACGTTGGGAGAAGTTTATCTTTCTAAAAGGGGACTATGTTGAAAAAAAATATTTTTGAAAAAATGGTTTCTTCATTTCTAACACGGGTACACTTATTGAACCGCCCTCGTATTTAGACATCTGAACAAAACGTGGGGTTTTATATTGCATTATTCAACTTGGTAAGACGCCCTGTGCACATTACCGCATTCACAATTGTTATAAGATTAGAGGTACTTTGGTGAACCTCAACGGTAAAATCAATTGCTTCAGAATTTGATAAAAAACTTCAGTTTTTTTCTTTTGAAAAATTACTCCATGACTTTTACTTATCGAGATCTCCTTTTTTTTGTCGTCCTTCATCCTTTACACCGTTTTATAATCGTGGAGTATGTTTTCAAACATTTAATCTTTATGCATTGTTTTTATCACAAATTCTCCTTCAAATGATACATATATGTATATATATATAAAACTAAATTTGCATCAAAAACTACTTCAAGTAAAATATATTAACCTAGGATTTTTACAATATCTAAATCAGCATTTCTAAAGGGGTGGCAAAAATTCGTTTTAAGGATTGTATTCCTAATAACAATCTCTTCTTAAAAGATCCTATATGTAGTGACCTATTAATCTAAAAGTATCAAAAATTTAAAAGCCTATCATACTTCTTAATAAATTTACGGCAGTAGGTTTTATTATACCTTGGTGGAATTTCATCACTTTAAATTTCATCATTTAAAATGTATTTCCATGTGTCGTAATCTACTTAAATAAAATTGTTAAAATGTCCTGCATAAAATGATTTTTTTACTAATAACTTTTCTATGAATGTTTTCATCTAGCAAATTTATCATTTCATACTCTTTTCGTAAGTTTTGATACGCCCAGTTATAATTCCTGAATACCAAAACGGCTGAAACGATATGTATCATCGGCCTTTCATGAGATTAACTGAAGTTCCACTCTGAGGTATTTTTGTGAAACACTGCATTATCCATTAGAATCTAAACCTAACCTAAAATCACTTGTCTGCTTGGATTTTACAGTTACATTTATTTTAACCAAATGGCATTAGGACACATTCCTTTGTTGGATATTTTTCTATACATAATTTTTTGTTATCAAATAGAAATGCAGTAATATGATGCATTACCTTGGCATGACCTCGATTGCTGCAAAATAAATAATCCATTTATTTTTGCCATGAGGTTTCTTTAATCATTCTGTAAGAATTTCGCATTTGAACTTCAGAAGTACGCAAATAAATCTCTACTCGTGATTAACCTTTTTCACATTTATTTATGGTTTATATATACCTTGGGTTGATATTACTCAGGTTTCTAACGTTTAGAAGGCACATTTAACATTTTTTTGCTTTATAGTGAATTCTCATTCTGTAATTTATTGAAATCCTTTGCTCAATATTACCGAATGTTAAAGATCTAAGTAAAACAATGTATGAGATGGAATGAGAAAAATTGCAGCCGAGGATGGCTTGGAGTTTTCACGAATAAATAAAATGAAGCTGCTAATTCAGGGAGGCTCGTCGATTCCAAATCATGGTCAGAATGAATGGTACCATTTTGGACCTCCATTACATAACCTAAAGCCTCTCAAACAGTGCGATTCCTCGTCGAAATCTCGACGGAGCGTTCGTTACGTCGACATTTTACTTTCTTTCCAAAAGCCGCCGCGCGTGTAGATGTAAAATGCAAAAAACAAAGATTGATGCAGTTGTGCGGAGGCGAGAGTGCATGTTGATCCCTGGTGGCCACCTTCATCCAAGCGTGAACGAGATCGGACTGCGAGAATAGAAGCTAATAAAATCGCGACACGGCAGGCGCAAATACTGTCAATTCCCTCTTTCCTCATTCCCCAATCCGTCCGACTGCCTCACTTTCCCTCCATCACCCCCCCCCCCGCTGTATAATTTATCACATAAAAATGTTAAGAGAGACCGCATTCGCCACCCGCAGATGGAAATTCACTTCAATGCCGGCTTATATGGAACATGTGACAGCAGGTGAAACGAAAGAGTTAAAATTGAAGCGGCAACCGAATCCAATGCATGTGAAAGTAATCAACTAGTCATTTCCAGATGTCAGAATGAAAAGAAAGGGTGGACTATGATATTTTTTGCCATTTTACAAGGCGCCATGTTTTATTCCCGTGCGACCATTTTGCTAGAGCAGACGTTTAAACGACGGCGTTGATTCGAATAAAGAACTTGAAACTCACTCACGCGTGTGTGCAAGAGAGTGTATGCACAGCCGAGTCTCACTAAAATGTCCCCATGCACCCAGATTAAAAAAGCGTGTACTCCCCCTCAGCCTCATTGAATCGTTAGACGGCTCAAAAAATTGAAAGGAAGAAAGAGCCTATAAAATAAGAATGGTCTGGAATAAATATCCTCACAAAGTGCGAGGAGCCTGAAAGGGGAAGGGGGAGAGGAATTGGGAAGTGGCTTCGGAAAGAGACGCGAGTCGCATTGGCTGTAATTGGCTCGGAAGAGCAAATCCCGCCCCAGTGCTCATATCATCCCCGCGAGGCATAAAGTTCCCAAATCCCCCGTTTTCCATTATGTTTTCCATTAAAAGCGGCATATGCGGTCGCGAAAAGGGACGCCGGGCAAGAACAAATGAGGGCCACTATTTCCACCAATGGAAGCGATTACCCTCCTATTAATCCACCGCGTTCGATGGGGCTTAGCGTCGAATCGGACCCGTCGCAACGAAGCGAACGAGGCGGAGGCGTAGGGGTTTCGTTCTCAGGGTTGGTGTGGGCGTACGCCGGGGAAGGTGGGAGGTATTAGGAGAGGGGAACGGATGGATGTTTGAGAAGAAAAAGCAGGAAGGTAGGTTTGGTTGAGGACAACTCGGCGAAGTAACGTGAGTTAAAAGGTGTGCGCGACTCCACCCCGTATGCCACATACCTATTCCGGGCGCGTAAGATTAATGACGACTCACTGGGTCTTTGCCCAGTTTTTTCGAGTTCCCTCGGACTACTTTAGTTTTCTCTCTATCTCCCTCTCGTCCCATAAGTTCGACATCTTAGGGAAGACTCCAAAGGAAAGTTTGGGAATGAGACTCTTTCGAGCGCTCTATCTCTCTTTTCCTCTCTATTTCTCTCTGGAGGAAAGCGGACATGCCGTCGTAAAAATTCTTCGTTTCGCGCAAGTTTATGCAGTCTGTAGAAGTTTTATGTGCCGTGTATTTTATATAAGTTACGTAACGTGCCTACGAAATAGCATTAATACCTCCAGTTCAAAAGTCAAATGCCCAAACGAGGGCAGATGGTTATTTTGATATTATGCTTTCTCGATAGTAATGCTGACCTCATCTTGTAACAACTTTGTGGGGCACTGTAAGTGTTGTGATTAGTTTTCATGGGGACAGTTTCTTCGGAAGTTTCACCTACGGCTTCCTATATAAACCCAATGTCCATTAAATCACACGGCCATATTTCGGCCCTGGGTGCTTGGAGGTATCGCCCTTGTTTTAAGCCTCGAGCTCTCAATCCACTGACCAACACTGCAGTTTTTAATAAAATTTTAAAAATTACGGAAAAAAAATTCCACAGAAAAGTAGTCTGTACAACAAATATTTTAAGCCCATCAAGTTGGTTAAAAAATTGTCAGTGCTAGTTATGAGGTAGCCGGAGTGACGTTTATGGTATTTAGAGGTTGATCCCAGCTATCCGTTTTATATTTAAATACCCATGGTACGAGATGACTTCAGTCACCAGATAAATATGAAAAAGATTAAATTACTTCTCTCATGCAGCTCAACAGAATTAAACGTTAATATCACACTTTAGTGGATTGCAGTTTTTGAAAATGACGAAGTCCCATTTATCACAATTATTTAAGCTTCATGAAGCAGTTTCATTATGAATTTTGGTATTGTCCAAAGGTACAGAATATATTTTAGTCAGGTGAATTCAGTTCTGTTGGAATGATATCATTTGATTATATTTATGTTTGTATGATTAAATAGCTTTCATGTGCTTGCTAAATAATTAAATTATTTTAGAGAACCTACCTGCCACACTTCTCGTAATCATTTTCAAACTATTTATGCGACTGTACTCTAAATCTCCACGTATAGTGCAAATTATTCCTATTATTAATTTTTCTTTTTCAAATATACTTAGCTCATTAGAAACTGTTGCGCCTACGATGCTGGTACATGGAAAATGAATGACACAGTGTGCAAGGAAATTAAAATTGAGCTTTTTAGCACTAGCACCAGTGGGGTTTATGATAACGATTTTACAAATTAGTTGTAATAGTATTTCACTTTTAGAAGCAACGTCCGTAGTTTCGTTTATCGACAGTTTTAAGCTAATAGTAGACCCTAGTTGTCAAAAAGCTGACATCGTTGCCTGCAAGTTTCAGGCTTTGATGATCATTACTAATGTACACATAATACTAATTAAACTTTGATTATTATTTTCATTTATTTTTAAAGAGAAGTAACTTTCAAACAATTTTCGCTATTTCATCGGTTGATTGAGTTGATTTTTCCAAAAATATTAAACCAGAATATTTTCCCCTAGATTAAGAAGGCGTTTAGGTTAATGCCATTAGATATAAATACATAGCACGTACTTGTATGTAGATAGGTATGCAGGCAGATTATATAGATATAAGTGAATAAAACTAAGTGGTTTTCAAATTTAAAAATTATAAACATACATATTATGTGACATATACATACATACTGTATTCTTTCCGACAATTCACAGATACCATTAAAAAGAAAACATAGATTGCTGGGTTAATGGAAGGGTTGTTTAAATGTATGTGTTTATGTGCTGGGAACGATGACAAACAGTAATGTATAAGCGCTGGCGTTTGCATGCTGTTACGCGTGCAGTATGTAAATCTACCCAAGAGGAATGAAGAGGATGCAGAAGTTATGAATGATGGGACACTCGCCTTCCTAATGCAAATTACGCCGCACACCCTGAAAGAGGAGGAAAAGTAGTCGTGGAAGTGACGCGGCGGAGGAGCGGGAAGGGGGACGAGTGGCGGGGATGGGGAGGGGATTTCAAGAGACGAGAGTTGGAGAAGAAAAAAAAGGCAAAATGTTGGGGCCGAGGGAAAAGAGGAGTGAGAGATTTGGTTGGTTTTCGGTTCAAGGGAGAGAGATTTTGCGGGAGAATGGGCGGGGACCGAGAATGCGCGGGGAAACCAGGGCGGGATGAAGCATTGAGCTGCTGCTTGCGGGGATCGGGAGCGGGGCACATGAAGCCCATTAGGGATAATGCCCTTTACCGTCCGTGTCGTCGGGAGGGTCCGGGCTGTCGGGGACGCGGGGGAGGGAGGTGGGGTGAGGGGTGGGAGAGAGAGGCACGCGATGGGCTCGGAGTCTGGTTGACTTTTAAACGTTCCTACCCTTGCTCTTTCTCTTTTCTCGTCTCCCTCATCCTTTTGCCCCGCCAGCAAGACACACACACACTTACGTCGTCTTCTTAGCATGCCCGAACACAATATGCCCCGCTTTCGGTTTTGCGTGAAAGGACCCGAGATGAGCGAGGACTTTGAAAAGACCACCTAACCCTCTCGCGTGCATTCCTTACCGTGCTGTGACGCCCTTAAAACGATGCGCCACGGTGCGGGGGGGGGGGGACCGGTTTACCCAAGTTTAAATCTCGGCGAATCGAGGCGTCACTCCACGTGTAACATAATAACAATAATAATGATGCTAACGAGTTGAAACGATAACGATGATGTTGATACCGGTACTAACGAGATGAAACCTCCATAGCTGTATGTAAGCGAAAGCTTAACGGGGAGGCGCAGGCGAAGCAAATCCCACATGATCTCGTTTGACTTGCCTTTTAGGGTCCTCTGCACGGGACTCACACCTGCCGCAAGCCATTCTCTGCCACGCGTGCCTCATCGCTTTGAGAGTTGAACGAGTAGGTACTTCGGTGATTTGGTAACCGATGAGACCATTAGGAAGTAACCCAGAAGTGAAAATAGAATCCTACGGATTTTGCAAATGAGAGAGCTTGTTCAGGGGAGGAAGGGCGCAGTGCATGCATTTACAGGATCAACGAAGCCTGGGTATTTTTAGCAATAAAATAGGCAGCATTTATTTGCTCTGAGTATTTATTCTTGAGATTTTTTCCGAGCATAATGTTAAATTTTGTGCATCCATGAAGATATTAATATTTGTCAGGTTTTTTCAGTTGATGGAAATTATCCCAACAATTAAGAACATTCTTTCCAGTTACCGTCTCTTTCAAAACAAGGAGTTCTGCGTTACTCCTGAAACGAGAAATTTTGATTTCTCTTGGCCTTATCGAGGCATAAGGAATATATAAAAAAATTGTCAAATTTTGCTTCTACTCTTTGAGTAACTTATGAGGGAATAAATTATTAATACATTAACAGAGGAAACCTTTGTGCAATTAAGAAACGGACTTAAAATCGCAAGTAAACACCTTGTGTTTATTTTTCTCCTTTCTTAATTTCATTTTCCGTTCTTAAATTTTCTTTTATCTTGAGTACCTATTTGAATATATATCTTCCTGGAAAAATGATTTTTTTTGAGAAATATTTCTCATCACTGAAACGAGTCTTCTCCATCTCGGGAAAACCAAAGCCAAAGAATGTGGGCTCCTCAATTAGAATCATGTTTATATTTCCTTTTAATTGGTCTGTGTTACCTGTGGACTTTTTCCTCAAAGAGACCCTTTCGATATTGCTTTAATTTTTTTAGGGTTGTATGTTGCAAAGATTAATGTAGCAAGTCACAAATGCTGACTCGCCATGTATATTCCAATAGGGATTTAATGTTTCTTTAAATTTTTTGAACCCATTTAAAATGGTAAGTTCGCTTTAAGGTGTGCTTGATATTGGCAACTTGGAGAATATTCAAATATTCTCCTAGTTGACGGCACGACTGCGATAATATTTTATTCACTACCAAAAGTCTAAATTAAGACAAAATGTTGCGCGCTTTGAGGAAATTCGTTTATTACTACAGCAGTCAAAGGCGGAACTTTTTTAATGTACTTCTGCAGCTTTCAGCAGCATCATTTCTTACCTCGTTTCATATCTGATTTTATGCTTTTCGGCATTAATTCAGCATAGCAGTTAGGTGAACTCTACGAATATTCCCATCAATAAAGTGTGAATGTTCCAATGAATAATTCAAAGTTACTGTTTTGTTTTATGTGAATTCCGTGTCGTAGAGTCATGTATCGCCTCATTCCTTGGCGATTCATGCTTTATTGATCTGTTAACGATAGGGAACTATAGCTTTGTTCATACGATGACTGCCGCATCAATATTTTATTATCCCTGGGTACGAAATATATAGCCCATAAGCGTGAAAACATTTCTCCCTTAATATTGTTCCCCAAACTTAACATGGTAACAAGTTGTTACCAGGAGGTTAATAAAGATTTGTTTCTCTTCCGACCGAGTATCTCCTTCCTTTTATTATACGCTCCCTTTCCCTTAGTATTTTATCTGGTATTGACTTTTTTCACTTAGGAAAGATGAAAGAGTATGTAAGGTTACCAGTAGTACCTGGCCAAGTGTAGCGTTCCCTGTTCAAGGTTTTCGCCTCTGCTGATCTGATTTCGTACATTGAGGCTTGCGTTCCACGAGCAAAGCTAAGGTGTAGTAATCTCCTATGTTGGCTTTAACTATTCTAAGCATGCTTGTATTCTGAAATCAAGTCCCTTCTGAATGGTGTCCTTTGGTAACCACCAGTCAGTTGCCGCGCCCTAACACTAGGAGATCGGATGGAACGCTATGGCATTCACGAAATATTCATGTATATAAAAGAGGCGATGAAACATGAAAGAATCGAGTTATGTGGAAATAATAAGTTTTCGGGTGTAAGTTTTCCGGTAAAACGCAAAGTGAGGCTTTGCCTACTCCAAAAAAGATAGACGTGAATTATATGCTTTACCTGGTGATTACCTTTCCCATTATGGTGGCTATTGCTTTGTCATAGGTCATTTTGTAATATTGCTTTAGGTTAACACCAAAGACATCCTTGAAAAATTATACTATGAGGCTAGATACAAAAGGTAAAGTTCACATATTTGTTTTCGAACGTTTTCACTTGTCGGATGAAAACGCTATATATTCTGATAGGCGCTATTATTTTGGCTCCGACCCCTGCGTATAAACTTGTAAATTGTAGTGTCTTATCGTAGGGTCTTCTGGAATTCCGCCAGGAGTCCATTGTGAACACTCCTTTTTGACAATATGCGTCGCACCTCGTCGGTTTCACCAATGAATTTACGAGACCAATCTAATTTACCTCGAGAAATTCAACATTCTCTCCGTTATTCTTGAGCCTGCCGTTAAGGTCGGTTTTATTTTATCATCGAACATAAAACGCAACGAGAGGAACGGTAACTACGAGAAACAAACGGTTTTATTGTGTAGTGTTACAACTGATACACGACTGATTAGAGTAGTATTCCTCCCTGATATTAATATCTGGAACGACGCATAAGTAAGGTGATAGTTTATGGCTGTCAACATTATTAAAATACGTAGTTACATAAGTGCCTAGTAACATGAAGATTTTAGGTTGCAAATTACGGAATACCTATGCTGGGAAAATTATTATTATAAATAAATAAATTCAATCTTGTTAAATAAATCTATACTACATAATCAGAGACAAAATCCTTGTAAATAATGTGTAAAAGATTAATTGGAAAGTTACATAATCTTAAAGCAAAATAGCAAAGCCTTCTTTAACCAATATCCAAGATTTACCGTCTGTAGAAACTTGTGACTCAGTTCAACATGCTTTATTTCTTCGGGTAACTTATAAAAAAAATTGAGCCTATATATGAACAAATTACCATATAAATACAGCTCAAAGAGGTTGAATAATTTTACACAATAAAGTTGTTGAATTACCTGAACAATTGAAATTAATTTAATAAACGCTATGCAGTGCACATTAAGTGTAAATTTCTTTTACCTATTGATGTTTGAATGATTTTCTTCGCTCATAAATAAATCATCTTACCTACTTTGATTCATAACTAGAGGTTCCTCAATGATCTGTTGCCTATAGATTTTGTAGACTACCTAAACCTACTAGCTTTTAATGAATTGGAGAAGTTCCTTTGCTCCACAGATTATAAGGCATAATATTTATCCAATTGATTGATGTCTCTAATCTCTCTGCCGTCAATAGATTTCCACTTTGTGAATGACGGAGTGATTCGCAGGAAATTTCTCATTTAGAGGGAAAGTTACCGAGCTCCAAGCATCCCTGTTTTCCTCCTTCAAATAAAATTAAAGGGATATACCAAGTGCGGTCGGTGCTGCAAATAAAAATAGCAAGGTTATTCTAAATCAATTGAATTTATCCCATGGGTTTAAGAGATATGGCGTGCGTTACTTGTATTCCTTCAGAGGAAAAAGTCGCACTCACTCCGGAGATAATTACTTCTATAAGTGCCTCCTCTTCATTCATTCACTTGAAGGTTTACGGATCTGTAAAAGATGAAAAAAAGTAGGAGCGGTTAGATATTGGTTGGCCGTAGGTAGTGAAACCAGGTATTTTTTCCTTAACTGCGTGCTGAGGGAAAATTTCCTTTCAGCACACCCCAAAAAAATTAGCCCCGTTAACGGAAATACCTCAGCCATCTTCTAGGGACATACTCGCCCTCCTTCATTTCCCTCCTGCTCTTCGCTTCCTCCCTCCGCGACCGTCTTTCCCTTCGCCTTCTCCGCTCGCAAGTACCACCACGATTCCACTCTCCCTGTCCTTCGCCGACTTTGCCCTCCCGTCCTCCCCGCCCTTCCCCATCGCCGAAACGAGGAACTTCCTCGGACAGATCCGGGGAAGAAGTTTTTTTTTCAGGCACACAGTGGGGAAAGGGGTCCCGGCGAGTACAGGGGTGAAGTGAAGGAGGGACAAGAGGAGAAGTAGGATGGAAGCGTGTTGGACGGAGGAAGGAAGGGGTCAGGCACAGAGAGAGAGAGGCTGGTTAGAAATTTACGCCGGCGTAGACGCTCTCGCCCTCTAGCTCGGGGGCAGGAGATGTTTTTAAGATGGCAGATGCGGAGTGGGTGGATGGCGGTGAGGGACGGGAGGGTGGTGAGATGGAAGAGCGGAGAGAAAGGCAGAGGGGAGGAGTGGTTTGAGGGAGAGGAAGGGGAAGGAGCCGGAGAGACCCTCCGCTCACCCGGCGGCTTAGAGGGGGACAGATTCGTAGGTTCAAGGAAGGGACGTGGGTTGAGTGAATGGGGTTCGGCGAAGGAGATGGGGATTGGCGGTCCTGGATTGGGCTGGGAAGGAGAGTTCTGAGCGGGAACGGAGGTGGAATGCTTTGGAGAAGAACGTAAGTAGTTTTGTGGGTGGGGAGAGGGTGGTGGAATGATACGACTGAAATACTAGGATAGGAATGAGAATGTAATTATAGATAAATTGATAGATAAATAAATGTATTCACGGGTAAGAAACAAAAAGGAGAACGTCTAGTCCTCGAATTTATATTTCCTTCTCGGAATAGGATTAATTATCTTCCTACGCATCCGAATTAACAAGTGAATGGTGAGCTGGGATGATAAAACCTTAACTTATTTCCTTTTATGTTAGAGACGAGGAAAAATTCTTTGGAAGTGCTTAAATGTAAATGATACTTTGCTCTAACTGGTCTGTCAAATCCAAGTTTAAATATCGTCACCATTCTCAATAAAATTCATTTTAGAAGAATACACGTATATTACTGGTATCATGCTGAGTGCGATTGATGTATGATGAGGATTCATAATAAGCAAGGGAATTTAACGAGAAAGTCAAGCAATAGAAAGGCTAAAATAGGCATTAAATTAGGGGCGATGAACAAGAGCATGTCGAATGGTATTCCTATTTGGGGGGTGTTTTAGAAAAAATACGGGAAATAAAGAAGTGAGGGCATTAAAAGAAGAAATTCTTTAGATAAAGAGGGGAAAAAAGAAAGTGAAATAGGCGGAAAGGAAAACAAACGATCAAGATCTAGGTGTGCTAGGGGAAAAGAGACAGCGGTTGGGAGACATTTTAAGGGAGGATGAGTAGATGCAAGAGATACTGAGATGCAATAGGATGCTGACGATGGTAAAGAGGGAAGATTCGAAGTAAAGCGAGATAAAGGGAGGAAACAAATAGGTATCCCTGAAAGTAAAATACGAATATAGCTAAGAAGACAAATAACAATATCATATATTAATAGGTTTAGCGAACAATTGTTCGATGAGATGTATTCATAAGGGTGCATTTAAAGCACTGGGAAGAGGCGGTGGCACGTAAAAAATTGAGGAATATCAATACTAAAAGGTTAAACATTCCCAATAATTTGGATTCAATACGTTAAGTAGATACAATTAAGTTTTTTAATAACATTTCGTTTTCTTAGAAAATGATTTTTTCTACTTCAAACAGCTTTGCAATAATATTCTGATACTTTTATGAGTACCTCTTATTCATAAAATAAAATTATTAACTGAACAAAACAAAAAAAAAATTCAGCCTGTTTTCATCCCTTTTTAGCCGAAAAAAATGCCCATACTAGCTTTTCAATGAATAGCTTTATTTTTAAGAGTTTATACTATGAGCGCTCTTTTACTTATAATTCATTTTTTAACTCTTTTTATTCTAAATACGAAATAAATGTGGATGCATAACTTAAGTTGTAATTAATAGTAACAACATTTTACTGGCATGCAAACGAGGCGGTGGAGAAGGTTTCAGCTCGAATCACGGTAAAAGTTGAAACGATAATAATATTTCGCGAACCCCAGTCTTGAAGATCTAAATTGTTGTCAAAAATTCAAAACAACTAAAATACCGAGTAAAAGACTAAAGTGAAATGAATAGATGCATGGAATATATGAGTGAAGGATTATGGGGTAACTTGGAAATTAATTTGGATCTGCAGGAGTGCCGGTTTTATGGAATTGCTCTGTACTTCTGTGTTGCATCTCAGCGGTAATTCCTCTCTGGTCAGTGGATAGTATTCCACATATTACACTTAATTGGTGTTCATATAAACAATAATTAAATAGCACTTTACTGATTATAGTAGCTGAAGGTTTTACCCCTAATAATATGTCCAACCATATTCCTACTTGAAACATTCAAGAGAGAAAATTGGGATTTAATGAAACGCATGGGCAGTGGAAATTATTTTAATTTATTGAGTTATAAAATAAATACTTTACGTACCAGAAAACATTGTAGCACGAATATTCTACTCCAATTTCACTAAAAGAAAATGGACTTAACGTGGGCGAAATTGAGATCAACAGGTCTCCCCTGCCGTCCAACCCAATCTCCCGATAAAAGTACTTAAGATGCATTTAAGGGATACGAGAGTAAAGGGCTGGCCAAGAAGAAAACAACTGGTATGCATCAAACGATCATCATTCGAAGGCATAAAAAGGGAAGTAAACCAAAAAGCAGTTGGCTAAGAAGGGTCCCGGTTTTTTTGTTGAAAATCCATGGTGAGGACCAAAGTTTGGGAAGACGAGGAGTGGAAGCAGAAAACAAAAAAAACGCGACGTAGAGGAGAATGAAAAACGGGAAGGAAGGGAGAGAGATTGGGGGAAGGGAGGGATGAGGGGAAGAAATATGTGCGCGGGAGGTGACGGAGAAAATGAGATAAAAGAAGCGGAAGGAAAGAGGGACGGTGAGGAGTGGGGATGGAAGAGGAAAAATAAAGAACAAGATAGAGAGAAGAGTTAGGAAGTGGAGTATGAATGGGATGGAGAGGGAGGGACAAGGGCTATCTCGGGTTGTGCGGAGGGTGGGGGATGGGATATGAGGGAGGAAGGGATGGATAGCCGTGGTCACCGTTTGACAGGAGGTGGGCGAGCCCGGAAAGGGGGATATCGTGTGTGGGGAGTAGGAAGGGTGAGGCGGAGGACATTTTTGCGTGACATCTTGTGGGTGCGTGTCTCGCGCGAACGAATTCGTGGCACGGAACGGCCACCTGCTGCGACGGCCGTCGTTCTCTGGATCACAAAACCCCCATTCTCTCTCTCTCTCACTCTCCTCCTCTCCTATCCAACCTTCTCCACCCCCATCCCACCAATCCAATCCCTCCCATCCCGGCCGTCCTTTGCCCTGTCCCCCCCCTACCCTCTTCTCCCCTTCCCCGCCGCACCCACGCAAAGCGGTCCGAGTGAAGGAATCGAGTGTGACGGAGGCGGAGAGTGCTCCCGGAATGGAAGCTGTTGTGCGCGGCGCCTTCTTTTTTTTTCTCTGAATTTCCTTCCGCTGAATCCTGCGACGCTCTGAGACGTTATTCAAGGGTTCGAGGACGCAAGTGGATCGTGATAATAGGAATGTGCTCTCTTCTTTCATTTTTTTTAGCTCACAGATGAATCGGCGTCCCAGGTCATCCCTTTCCTCCCTAAACATCATTTCTGTGGGCGTGCATGTAGTTTGGAGAGTTTTTTTTCCCCTTTAGAAAATGGACGGCGGGAAGTTGGAGTTGGTAAGTCAGAGGGATTGAAAAAAAATCCAAAGGAGAAGCGTGGAATATCGGTGGCGAGAGTAGAAAGTAGATGGGATAAATAAAGAGTTGGAGTTGGATAAATATTGGAAGTTTACTTTGAAGGTTCGAATTGAAAGAGTAATAATGAGATGAATAAATGTAATTACTTTTAGGGGCAAGGATTTGAGGCTCCAGAGCCATATTATCATTGAAATTAAAAAAAAGGAAAAAAGGTTTAAATTTTTTGATGGTGGGGAAGAATTTATGGTATAATAGGATATATAACGGGAGAAGGAGTATTTACACCATGAGAAACGTTTCCTCTAGTGGTATGTTGGTTGTTTAACGATAATAAGGACTTAAGCAAACTTTATCGGGAATGAAAATTATATTGAAGCGCATTTAAAATGGTGGCAGCTTTATCTAAATATGCACCTGGTGGTACCCATGCAGCCGCATCAAAATTTATGATATACATTTGTCGCTTGAGTTTTTTCTGGTTTAAGGTCCGCCAGTTGATAAATCGTCATAACTTTCCTAGCACGGATATTGGATGGGTATTCTTTGTTGGGGAATCAATATTATTATGCTTTCATGTAACCTGATATTTGACCTTCTATTTAGTAATCCACGCGAGGCAAGGAGCTAAAGTTGATGAATTGAATGAAATTGATAAAATTAAGTATGAAAGAGGAGGCGATGAATGCGAAAGGACAAAATACTAAAATGTATGTAAAAACTATATGATATCATCGAAAATATTGATTTAACAGTGGCCAAAACAATCTAAAAACTGTTTCGCTGCTTAGCTTCAACAAGTTTAATTTACTGGAGAATATACTTGTATTTAATTCAAATCAATAATTTCAGCCCATTGAGGATCAAATACTGAATTTTATGACGTAATATTTACTTAAGCTAAATATTAACTTTAGTATCACCCTTTGATATGATTGGAATTTTTTATTCAATTAAGGTTTGGAATAGGCGATCATTTGACCATTTTAGATAACCACTTTTAAGTCGACTCCCAAAATTCGTCGCGATTGTCTTCATCTGTGAAATCGTTTTAAACTCACATAAATAATATTCATATTGCTTAGGTACAAACTTTATACTTTGTTATCAATTTAATTTCCAAAAGATTTTCATTTTTAAATCTATTGGCATTATATATCTATTAGTACACAGTCGGACCAAATATATTATTACTTAAATTGTATCCAGCGTTGGGAAATAAAGGTGGGTTCGCGATCTTTCGCTTCTTGTAAATTTTGCTAACCATATACATCCAGTCTTGCTGCATTTTAAAAGAAGCAAGTGCATGGAAAATACACTTTAAAGTTCATGTATGATAAGGATAGTTAAAAATCTTATCAACCTATTCGTTAGTAACGATCGAAGAACTGGGTCGCTAAGTTATGCGCCGTAGTGCGTATAAGCTTCGATGGGTTTTATAGCGATTTAATGGGTAATTGCCATTCTGCATTCCTACATTTTCGTATCATTTCATACAATTCTCCGAAAATCATCTAAGCAAATAGTAACAGCAGTTCGGCAGCAAACGGTTCTAGAAGGATTGTTTCGTCTGTACCAGCAAGAATAATGCATAAAGCTGCGTCGAGGAGAGGATGATATAGTTAAACGGGTTTCCGATGAGATAACATCAAAGTTAATAAAATAAATCCTCACTCTTTTTGTTCCTGGGAAAAAATACGTAAGTAATGCTTTAATTCATTCAAATGACATGCAAATAAATAAATTCTTCTTCCGTAGAAAGAGAATTCCATCATAAAATATCATACATACATGAATGTTTCGGATTTAAAATAATAAAAAGGTCGATCAAATTTTTAATTAATTTGTTCATATTGATGCCATGACTCATATATGCTGGATATTCTTATTACAATATCCACGAAGCCGATATTCTTATTTGATTCAAATTCACCAAATGTGTATATTACAGTAAAGCTTTGCAAAGAGTTTAGAACTTGGCAGGCACCATCGGTAAAGATATAAGAAAAGACTTGTTAAAACTATAATATAGAATGTAATATTACATGAACAGCACATGAACTTAGTTCCTGAGGCAAGGGGATGAGCTTGAATCCGAGAATTTTTAGATGTTATAGAGAACTCGAGGTTAGATAGGAGTATTTTGGGAAGAAGATGATCGAAGAAAATAAAATTGATGGAATGGGAAACGATAAGTGAAGTCTTGGCATGGTAGTGGAAGAGGGAGAAGGTTGTTTATCGAAATTCGAGGTAGAGTGGAGATGTGAAGGCAGGAGACAGAAAGATGCAATTGGTTGTTGAGGACGGCAATACAGGGAAGAATGATAAAAAGGCTAGGTAGAGGGAGAAAAAGAAAGATCTTGGCTGCAATTAAGAAGGGTAGAAAGCATGTAGAGATATAAGTAGTCGTGTATCAAGCATGGGATTTTAGAAAGTATTGTGTCATGTTAGTTACGACTTAGAACGGCAAAAGTGTAATATGCCATGTTTCATCGAGAACCTACCATAAGACTGCTGCTAAAAAGTACCATATACTCAAGCAGTAATGGACACCAGTAGCACTATAGGAACACTTCCAACTCTATCAACAAAGATGAAAGACATTTTGATATAAATTTAAGGCATGAGTGTGAAGTAATTGCGCCAATTATATGTGCGTTCAACAATGTCCATTTAACGTTTTGCCTACAACATAATTTCTTTAACTCCCGTTAGTGTTAGAAAGTACTTACAAGATTTGCTGCAGCAGGAGGTATATTGGATGCCACGGAAACTATTTCACCTAGTGGAAGGGTGCCCTCAGGCATGAAATTAAGGGCATTTCTATGGCCGTTGTACAAAGAATTTTCTTTTAAATGATACCTAGAATGATACTCGAGGACGGCCTTAGGGATTATTAAAAAATGTCTTCTCCCTCAAGCGTGTTTACGAAGTTGAAAAATGCTGCTGGATTAAACCCGAGGCGTAATGACCGTAATAGTTCGTGGAATCGCTGCCGCGTTTCGACAGGCATCGGACAATCCTCCATTTAGCTCAGTTAGTTAACTAAAGTCTAATTAAGTGAATTCCCTATTCGTCACGTACTCTCTCGGATTCTCTCAGGAATTGCAGCAGAATGTAGGTTAGTTTTCACGTCAACTCCTCAAAGGCTGAGTTTAAACTATCCTTCACTGCTGAATATGTGCTGTAGCGTATCGAAAATAAAACCTTTCTTCCCTTTAGATATTTTTGTCTCAAGAGAGTGCGCACTCGCCTATGCTGAAATCGTTTTCCTGCGGGTCGTCAAAGGTTCGAGGGAAGTTAAGAACCTTCCGACGGAACGTATCCATTATTGACGATTTAATCACGAGAGAAATCATGAGAGAGCGACACGAGACGAAGGACGTTAATGTTTTCGCATTTCAGTATCCAACAAGGAACTTGTGGTGGGTTAGAAGTTTAAAGGCTTTTATACGTTCCTCCCAAGCAGCCCTTAAATATGAGGCAGAACCGTTTATTTGGCGCGGGCGTTTCGGTAAGCTTCGCCATGAGGGCGCGTGAATTCCCGCCATGGTGCGGCGGCGGACGTATTATTTGTCTCCTCGCCTTCAGTCGCGCACCTATCTCTCTCCCACTGAGGTGAAGATGATCAATCTCAGCCGTCCCTCCAAGAGAGATGGAACCCGAAAAGTCCCCACGAAATACCTCCGACCCCAAGTCCGGATGCGCCGAACAAGCAGGCGTCCTCCGAGCTCCCGTATAACGAAGACATCGCAGACCGGCGGATAGTGGTGGGAAAGGGGAGCAGAAGACGAGAGGAGAACGGGTCAGGGTGGGTAAAGAGAAGAGGGGCGACCCCGGGTGGCCGGAGCAACTTTCACGTAAGGTTCACCTCCTGCAGAAGTTTTCGGATTCGACTACTCCGCACCCCTCTCCTTCCCCCGTCTTCTTCTCCACCCCCTCCGGCTTCCCTCGCCCTACTTCCCCATTCGTCAGCATCCCCTTCGCTCGCCCCCTCCGATTCCACGGAGATATAAAATATACTCAGGAGCACCCCCCTCTCACGCTCCCCTGTGGGACAGGGTCACGCACTGAGGTGTTCGTGTGATAGGGTGTAGGGGTTGTGGGGGCACGGTGGGGTTGGGATGGAGTGAATGTGCTCCTGTGTGTATGTGTTGGCTTGCATGTGTGTGTTCCCGCTCGCGAGCTATGGCTCTCTCTCTCTCTCTTTCACTCTCTTTCTCTCTCTGTCTCCTCTCCGAATTCCCAAAAAATAGCACCAACAAACGAGATTTCCGTCAAACTTTTTGGATCCCAAAGCCTATTCGGTCACGTTCCAAAGGGTGCGCCGAATCCCTCACCCCTTCCTACCCTCTTCGTCCTCCCCGCGTGCCACGCCTCCAAGCACCGACCCCTCCTGGACCACTTCCCCTCCTCCTTAGACCCCCATACCTTGGATCCCACTCCCCGCCCACCCTCCTTACCCGATGTCCTTTCCCTCCATTTCCACTCCCGATCCTCCTCCTCACACCATCGCCTTGCCTAACATACACACTCATGTGCACACACGCACATACATCGAGTCCACCCTCTCCGCCATTCCGCCCACCCCTACTCCTTCTATCCACTCGCATCCGAAGTTATTTGCTTTCGCATCGCACGTCTCCTTCCCGCGGCCCTCCTCGAATCGCTCCAGCCGGCTCCACTCCTCATCCGAATCCCCCTTATTTTCCCCTCCATCCATCTCCTCATCCTCCCCTCCATCACCCTAGACCTTATTCATCCTCAACTCCTTCCTCTCTCCCTCCCTTCCTCTCTCCCTCCCTGCCTCTCTCTTCCCCCGCTCCTCCCCCTTATTTCAGAGCCCCACCCCTTCGTCCACCATCACGGCCTCCAACACTCCGCTGTCCTCCCCCATTTCATGCCCCAGCGTTGGACGTTCCGACTCTCCAGCCTTTTGATCAAAATAACGGCTTCGAATCACGTATTTTACTTCACCTTCGACATGGTGCTCATTTCTCCAAACTATGAGTCAATTTTCAAGTTTTTTGTCTCATTTGTTTCAAACCGAGTCTTTAAATAACAGAAATATTTAATAATGTTACTATTGATATTTTACAGGGTTTAATTTGGAAAATTGAGTATTAGCTTTGAAAACTTTCAGAGGACCAGTGAATTAACTTGTCTCATTTAGTAACAAGTCTCTTGTTCTTACACGATGAAATAATGGTTTCAATGGGAGGCAAATGGTTTCCTTTTAGGTTCACGGCAAATATACTCTTCCATCGTGCTTCAGTTTCAGGAGGTCATGCCACTAAGACTGTTTATTAAGCCTTTTAGAGTATAACTGGCATTATTCAGAGTGAAGAGATTGAAAATAATTTCTATATACCACCAAACCAAGGTATAGTGAAATCTATAATCTAGAAATCTAGACATTTTTCGTATTATTTACTTTTACGATGCAGGGAAAAAGATCTAAGGCACATAAAGGAGTCTCTAGTATCCCATAACATGGATCAAGTAACACACACAAAGTGCGCAAACTTTTTTGTAACACGTTTCTTCCAACCATTCTGTCAGGAGATGACCAAATCGTTGAGTATTGTTCATTTACTTCGAGAGTATGGTATTCCCCACCGCTAAGGTGCGGAATACCTTCCTCTCCAAGGTATTCCGCACCTTAATGGTGCGGAATACCTTTGAGAGGAAGGGGATGTCTTAGGAAAATATAATATAATTGTAACAAAATTCTAATGACTGAAATGGATTCAAACTTAGAATTTCTGAGGGAATAATGTTAGATCAGAATATCCCCCGGGATGATCTTGGTCGGATATGTTACCGTTTTGGCCATCCAGTCCCCTCTCAATGTCCAGGTCCCCAAGTTCTTTGCGGCCGATTAAGGCATGACTTCCGCTGCCGACTCAGGGTTGTACTGTAGATTACTCGGCAGAAACCTCCTTGTCTTCGTTCTCGTTTAAGGTGACATTTCTGTATATGAACGGAGCGAGATAGGCACACTTCATCACGTGAAGGTCAGAACCGCAGGGTCTGGAGATGCTGCGGCGTCATGTCTGCCGGCGAAAATCCCTTCCTCGCTCCTCACGAGCGATGAGCCTTGCTTGCACCGACCCGCGGACACTAGTCGCAATCTCGCCCCTCTTGGTATAAAGTTGATGGAGAACAGCGAATAAACTGTTCTCCTCTCGTAATCAATAACCCCGCCCCTCTTCTGCCTCCTTCCCTGTAAGTGTGTTCCTTTCCCTTCGCGCAGTTTTTTCATTCCCCAAACGTCACCCAGTCTCCCGACCCACTTCATTTTCCCACTTCCACATTTGTGCTTCTTCCTGTGGTCTCTCCAGAACCCCTTTATTAGGAATGGTGACGGCGAGAAATGAAGCGACACGAAATCCATCGTCGTGAGTGCCGTATCGATTTTGCCAATGATTTACCACCCGCTGCATGAAACACGTAATTTCATGCATTTCAGAAACTCGCTGGACCCGGAATAACTTAGTTTATCTGAATATTTATCAAATAAATATCCATTTTTTAAATGAAAATGAGCTGGACGAAGACGCCAATTGCAATCTTCGGTTGGTGGAAGCCGCCACGTATTTATTGCAAAAGTATGTAGTTTAACTCAATCTCCTTTGAATCGTTCTCAGTTATTTTTTGACTGCAATCGCTGTTTTTAAATATTGGTTTTGATCTATTGTTATAATAGTGACATTATTACTACCAGGAAATTTTAGACAAAATTTATCTAAATCTTAGAAGAATTGAAAACTGTGTCTAATGATTTTACTTCATCAACACTGCGTTCGAAACTGGAGGCATGGATCTGTAACGACGATGGCCTTTCGATATTACGCTTGAGCTCTTTTCATTCCTTCCTCAGTCGTGACTCCTCTCCCTATACCATTTGAGAACCAATCAGTGTAACCCCGGTCCAAAACACCGAGTACCCTGGAATTCCGATGCACACACATAACTCATCTTCTCCCAATACTTCCATTCAACCTTCTTTTCCATTCTCGAGTTCTTGCCCAACCCCTCCATCCACTCCCCTTCTTCTCCAGCTCGATCCCCCTCAGTGAATCGAGGCCTATCTCCCATTGGCGGACGAACACAAGAAGGGAGGAGGAAGGATGCTATATGAAGGCATTGGGACTACTTCTCTGCTTCAGCCTCTGCATCATTCCTTTCCCTTACTCCAATAGTCCCCCTTGAGCACACAGGCGAGACCCAGCCATCCTCCCGATGGTCCCGGGACCTCCTCCACTCCAATCGCTCCCAGTCCTCTCGCACGGCAGGCTCTACTCCCGCCCTCCCCTTCTACTCTTCCCTACCCCCTCGCATTGGTCCACGAATGACTTTACGTCTTGGCCCTGACTTTTCTTTATCATCATCCCACATTCTATCTCGTCTCTGGCCCTATGAAGGTGCATAACGACATTCGATTGCTCACCACTTACCGAGGTATGATTAAAATAGAAAGTGATCGCTTTCATTCCCTTGCGACTTTTTTCCTCTCCATTCCTCTCGGCTATTAGGGCACCGTTATGAGTCGTCGGGAAGTTTGTTATTGCCTGACTTCATATTAGAGTTTCTTTACAGCAAAAGATTGGCTTTTTGATGAATTCCGAAACTTGAATGCTCTTCGAGGATTTCCTTTGCGTTAAAATTTTACCGCAGGACGTCGTAGATGCCCATTTATTGGATCCTGCTTTTAACTTTTGAGAAATGAGAAAATTCTGAGCGTTCTGAAAAATAGTTGGGCAGAAATATTGGCAACACTTTTTGAATACTTTTTTCTAGTTGTATTTTAATCATTTTGCTCTGTTTACGATTGAGCATGTTAAGTTTAACATTATTCAGTTTGTTTTGCTATCTGCTAAATTCGAGAATTTTTTAAAGCAATAAGAGAGGATAAATGAAGGAATTACGGGGAGATTTTATGTAATGAATTTCAGATTTTCATAATAATTCATAATAATGAGATGAATTTTCGAGTGATAATAGAACATAATAAAATAAATAGGTTGAGGTGATAGAACGGAAACTGCATTGATGACCTTACTGCCTACACCAACCACTTAACTGATTCCCAGTCAGAAGGATCAACATTCATACCAAAGGAGAATTCAAACTCATTTGTTGCCCTTCAGGTGCGTTACCTGCAAAGTGGTTGATACATACATTCATTTCACGGGGCTATATTTCTCCGAAATTAAGTATAAAACGAGAGTTCCGTAAATTGCAGGTCCTGATGCTATATCGGTGAATGCAAATTTTGTGTTCAATGCATTTATGGATTTTGTTTCCTTGACTTATTTTTCTTTTCAAAATTCCAACGGAAGTTCAATCTATTTCATCTATTGAGATGGTAGAGCTGAAGTCGCTAGATGTGGCAAACGAAGTCCAAGCTGGTAGTATGTACGATTCTTATGACAACACTCCCGAGTGATACTGAATTAGACATAATTCGTACATGTGGTAGGCAAAGTACTTAAATCTAGGGCAAATGCTTCAAAAGTAAGATGAAAGTAAAATGAAATACAGGTAAATAATATGCAGATTGAACAAAAGCTAATTTCAATGTCCTTTTACAATATTTTTCGTAAGAAAGATACGTGATAAATACTCGTAGCATACTACTCCAACGCGGTACCTCCCTAATGAAGCTAGAATTTGTGAAATGTGTATTGACAAAGTGATAAAAAAGTAAATGCATGCTTAGACCAAAAAACACACTCCCTAACGTCAGATCTAGAGGCATTTAATATATTCAGTTGAACAGTCGCGGTGAGACTCGCAAATTCACCGTATTAGTGTATGAATAAGTGTTGGATACCTCTGCTCTTAAAAATATGTGCAAACAGCTAAAAAAATCAGGAAACTTCTTTTTCAAAAATGGACATATCAGTGGTTGGGTTAAAATTTTAAAGATGAGGGGAATTCATTTTGACTGTAGTGATAGTGGACGTCGTCGGACGTCCACTATCGTACAATGTGTGCGTTCAGAAATCTAATGATAACCATTCGAAGAAACTTTTGCCTCACTCTCGGGGTACACACCGGAAAACTTTACCTTCCTGAGTTCACAAAATAGCCAAAAAAAGCCAATACATGGCGGCAGATGCAAACACTCTGATCAATAAAATAAAACAAAATCAATCCGGTATCATTATGAAAACAGGTGATGAACTACATGAGGAAATTTGTGCCATTTTATTCTCTGTAGACGATACAGGATAAGGAATGACTAAAAACTAAATAAAAATGGTAGTATTTCCTAATTTACTGAATCTTACTGTCAGAAAGCATGAAACAGGCTAAATACTTATGTTATGGTTACTTGAATAAAATATGAACACATTTTAAAGAGTATTACCAACGACATTTTAATGTGTTTATTTCTGTTTGCGAGTTCACCATCCGGAAACTAGTATGTTTATTATATTTGTTTACTTCTAATTAAGATTTTAATTACAAAGGAGAAGGACAAAATTAATTCGAAATAAGAATATGAATTATATCATGCATAATTAGTGAAAACCTATGGGGGATAAAGAGAAATTTAAAATGAAAGATTGCTAAGAGATGATGAAGTATTTGAAATATAACGGCTATTACGGACTCCCCACAAAGACCATAATAAATTGTTCTTTTAATTTAAACTGCAAAAGTTTTATTGTTTTCATTCATTGTTGCGGATCTGAATATATACGTATGTTTGCTTGTTCTTGAAACTCTTTTGGTGGTGTTGCTGATGAAAAATCCTTACTTGTTATTAAAGTGTACTCGTTGAAATTTGATGCGTTTGGTATATTGATTATATTTTGAAACAACTATTTTAGGGCAAATTATAATGTATCCATTGTTACATTTTGTTTTTATTTCTCTAGTAAACCTTTTGTCGAGTCTGTAGGAAACATGTCTAGTTTTTGACAAACCCATCTACTATGTAATAGAGGTTATTCAAACTCTTACTCTTGCTTCAAAATAATAATAGTGAACCAAATGATTTTGCAACGTGGATAAGAACTTCTCATTTCGAAATGCGTTAAAGAAGCCATTTAATATTACTGAAATTACAAATAGATATCATTTTAGCCATTAATTAATTTAAATTTATAATTAATAATTCAGGAAACTGGATAAAAATTAATTGTTTAAGATGGACCGAACTTCTATGTTGAAATTTGTATCGGTGGATCATTCTCGGCGGTATTCTAATTAATTTTTTTTAGTTCTGAACATATTCGTTTCAAATACGTAGAGAACTAAATAAATATAGTATCTTCTATTCAATTTTATTATTATCATTTTATTACATATTAATGGGGATCGCTATTCAAGCTTGCGAAAATATTTACTTTTGACGTGAGAATGTTCGATAACAATTCATATTTATCATTTTGTTGCGTATTGTTTAAACCAAAAGAAAAAAAATATTCGAAACAAATGAGTAATTTTAATTTATAATTAATAATACACTTAATTCAAATGAAGCTACGCTCTAAGGCGTTCAGGTATATGGAAGAAAGCGAACTATGGTATTATCTTTAAATGTACGCGTTTCATCGAACGTTTACCCCTTAAATATATTTAAATTTGGAAGCGACGACTTAACCAGTATAAACGGACACCGATGACGGATGATTGGAGAATTTTTAATTATCATTGTTATTATTTTTAATATTTAATCAGAGAAGAATGATCTTATGCCAATTTTATCCATATCTTAGAATTATGACATGCTGTATTGAATGGAAAAAGATTGTTTAAAATGTATGGGAGTTCGCCAGATAGGAAACCAGGAAGAAATTACACTATCTCTCAGTCTACTTTAAACGTTGATGGAATATGAAAGTACGCATAGCTGTGAGACATTTCTATGAAACAACCTCAGGAAAATGGAAGTCATATTTGACGTCGATTATCCGTTAGTATTTAATTGCCTTTAAAAATTTAATTGTTACTATTTTCATTGAGAATTTATATCGATTCAAAAAATTACTGTTAGTTGAAACGTTAGTTCAATGTATTTTTAATCCAAAGTTTAATTTCATTCGTTTTAGCTACGTGCAAGTGATATGTTTTATTTTGACATCTATACGATTGGTAACTTGAGTAATCCCAGAAATTACTGACGGAGGAAGTAGTTACGTCGAGGAAGTTGCTCGTTGGAGCAATAAATGAGAAACAACGGAGTTAAAATGAATGGTGAGGGCATAAGGTGCAACTCTGTAATTCACTACTCGCGGATGTAATTAAATTTAGAATTGCCGTGCACCAGGCTACCACGGTGCCCTAACGTGGCGCAAGAACGGATATGCTCCTACTGCAGTACATCACATACCAAAAATTGGAATGGGGAAAAACTCTTGGCAAGAACAGTCATCCTGAAGCAAATGATCATTCTGCTATCGTATAATGAATATGGAGGTGTGCGCTTATTTGATCCTTGGGTCAACAGTTGATTCTATAATCACAAATATCACCGAAAGTAGCAAAAACGTATTGCAAAATGGTAATTGAATCACCTAAACTTGAAATGTAATCTTAAAAATTTTCAATAGCTTGATCATGCCCTAGAATTAATGTGATTCTTATAAATAATTTGGTATACGTAATCCCAAGAGATTATATACGGATCATAAATATAAAATGAAATCGACATCTTCGGCGCAGGTATTGTCAAGAAGAAGGCGGGTTTAACATGATGGATTAAAACCAGTGAGAAACGAGAAGGCAAAGCAATTTTTATAACCATAGAGAATTTCATATCCTAAGTTCAATGGCTTCGGATCGCAGTCATATCTTCAAGTGGTAATATTTCCCCGGCAATTTAGCCGCGTTAAAAATCCCCTCATGCTATTGAGAGGCCAAACTAGAGTCGCGAGAACTGCCGAAAATAATAATAACCGACTAAAAACTTGAAGAAACTCAAACAATCGCTCCGAGGAAAACGGCTCGCTGTAATTCACATTAAAAAGTAACGATTAGATTTCCCGGAATGAATATCACCGGGACCGAAGCCTCCTCCTCCTCCCTGAAGACACACTTGCCGATCTCTGAGAGAGCGGAGAGGGAGAAGAATAGGGCGAGAGATGGGAACTGAAGGGTGTCTGGCAATCCGTACCGTCTTTCAGAATTCTCAAGGAGAAGTGCGGGGGCGGGAGGGTGAAGGGAATGGCAAAGGGGTGGATGGCATTCCTTCTCATAGAGGAATCTTTCAAAAAGGTGGAGCGAGGAGTATTCATTGGCGGCCCGAGGGGAGGTGGTGGGTGGGCAAAGGGGGGGGCATGGCTGGCTGGAGGACTCCTAAACTTCTGAAGAAGAAGAAGCGCATTTTTCTGTCATGAATATGTTAAACGCATTAAGGGTGGGGGGAGGAGGGTGGGAAGGCGGAGGAGAGAGCAGGCTATCCACCCCATCCTCCGCCTTCTCTGTTTCCGAATAAAGTTAGCGAATCAGTTGGAGAGGAGATTTTCGTTATTTTATGCTCTCTGAAATTTCACATTCACTACCGAAAACGAGAGATGAAGAGGGTTTTCGGGCGGGGAAGGAAGCGGGTGGACGGCTGGATGTAGAGGAAGAGGGAAATCAAAGAAACGGGGAGAAAACGACTTAGGGAGAGGAGTCTTCGAGAGAAGGGCTAAGGGGGTAGTGAAGAAGGGGGAGCCTTAAGGGGGCTGGATGGAGAAGAGCAGGTTTTCGGGGGGGTAAGACGATGGGAAACGATGGTAATGCTCTCAAATGGGAACCGGAAAGCTGAGAACGGTCGCGGAGAAAGAGAGAGAGACAGAGAGGCAGGGTGGGTACGAAAAAGAAGCGAAGGAGAAATTGGGAAACATAATGATACGGAGCAGAGGTTCTCAAAAAGCGTGGATAGTGAGGGGTGGAGGGGAGGCGGAAAATCCAGATCTACCCCCTCTCTTCCTGCACCTTTGTCTTCCTTTCCTCATCCCAAACCCTCCTCCTCACTCCAAGTCTCTTTCTTCCGATGCCGTGAGTCTTTTAAAGGGTGAGATCGGATGTGATACGAATTCGTGTTTCGCGGAGGCGTGGTGTGAAAACGTTTGAGGATCCCTCTCTCATAAAGGGAATAGTAGGTGTGTACGAATGAGAAGGGTGGGGGGGGAAAGGGACAAAGCAGGGAACGAAGAATCCGAACGAGGGGGGAATATAGATGCAGGGAGAAAGCTGGAGAGAGAGAGAGAGGAAAATGGGAAAATCAAATGACTGACTGCCTGAGACAGTGCTCTGAGGCCGAAGAGAGATAATATTTCACGCAAATACGTATGGCCACACCTTCATGTGTATGGGCACAAATTTTGAGCGAAACGGAGATTCAATATTTCCAAAAACTCGAACGATATTCAGAAAATGTCACCCCCACCGTAATTGATGAAATAAACGTTTATAAAGGTTCGGCATTTTGTATGCGAGTGACGTAGTGTTTTTCGTTCACAATCATCCGCCATATATATGTATGTCCTGACTTACAGCTTAGCGCCAATGGTCTGTGTATTTTTTTCCTAAAAAACATGAATTCTATAGGAAAATATGCCCTTCGTTTTGAAAAACCTAGAATTATTTCGTTAGCATGAGCAAAAAATTAGTATTTTATTCGGAAATGACTTCAACATTTAAGGATTTCTGTTTATTAGGAAGAGGATAGGGCTTTAGTTTAAGTTATCAATTAGTTACTGTAAAAGTCAAATAGAAATAGTTGTTCATAGTTTATAGAATTCATGTTTTATGATATTAGTAGATTTACACACTTTTAAGTAAGATGTTAGTTCATATGCATAGTTCGTAAGTTCATATTGCTCGTATTTAAAAATTAGAATGCGTCGGTATTCATAATAGAGAAAATGTTTTATCGTCGTTCGTCATAAAACTTCATACAAAATATTTCTTAACAACGGGCCAAATCAAGGCAAAGTTAGCGAGAGAATGAAATGGTTTCAAGTAATCAAAGAATTTGATTTTAATTTTATTTTACGATTTTAATTTATTTTAAGAACGATTTTTTAATTTTATTTTTGCAAAAAACATTTCTTTGCTATTTTTTGGTGTTAATCTTGAATCAAAACCATAAATATTAGATGTAAAAAGTCATAGTAGTTTATGAAAAAGCATTTAAGTTATTTTTAAAATTAAATTTTATGCTATATTCTTAGTTATATTTTATTTGTACATGTAATGCAATTATTATTTATCAGTTACATGATTGCGTTAGCAGTAACTGTTGCAATTTGAAGTATGTTTAGTTTGCAAAATGCCAAGGTTGAAGTAACTTGCGACGCGCAATGATACATTTATACTTTGTTATCGCTTGAGCAAATCGTCAATTACAGGCCGTCAACCTGTAAGACCTATGAAATGCTACAGGATGCTATTAGAGAGTGTTCTACCCTGTAGTACAGTTAAAAATCATTTAAAAGGTTTAAAGTGGCGAGAAAATCAATTTCAAACCTGGACCCACACTCACTGCCATGAAGGAAGTAAACTTTAACAAATTTGCTTCAATTTGAGAGAAAATTGTAAAATAATTTTAATAGTATTATTATAAATATTTAAAACTTCTTTTGGTGCCACACAGATGCTGTTAATAGAAAAATTGAACACGATACTTAATTGTGCGCGGTAGGTGCCGCGCGTGATCCACTTTGAAATTACGATCATTTTGTAAAATTCTATTTTAAGTGTATTTATATCTGTCTATTTATAGTCTGGACCTAGCTCTTGATGACTTTTTCCTGTCCTCTAGTGTATGATAACGTTTTCGTGGGAAGGGTTTTTCTTCACCAGAAGCAGGCATAGGTAACCTGAGCATGTTTCAACTTTCACCCGCTACCACTCACACAATTCTAGAAGCAAATCAATATCATTTTTACCACATGTACATTGCACATTAAGCTAATATTACTTGATAAATTTTTGTATGATAATTATGCCCGTAAAAAATGCATGATTGCTCTTAATTGGACAATCGCCGTCTGTGATGTTTTCTTGCTAACCAATGGCTACATCTTGCAGTGTTAGTGAAACTTTCATATTCATTGAATCTTTATAGCCTTAAACCCTCTTGCCTTACGGAAATCAAATGGCATTCATGGCAAGATAGAAATAACTCCAGATTTCTATTTTAAGTCCAGAGGTAGAAGGGAATCACGAATCTTAATTTCGACTGCTTTAATATCAGTCGGCCTCCCCTCTTGTATTGGGCAGAGTTGTAATTAATAAAAAGTTTGTGCGACGAAACAAAAATAACGAATATTGGAATACAGCGTAAAATAAATACAAAGGTAGAAATGAATTCCAACATTCCGACCTGAAAGGGCAAAGCCCATTTCGAATCAGACAAAATGTTGAAACCTACGATGTAAATCCCTCGGGGCATGGAGGAATGCGCACGAGGCAACCTCGGAAGCAAAGGTAGGACATCGGAAATAAATAAATATATAAAAAATGAATGACTAATTACGTGGAAGAATTTATGAGATAATAAAAGGAAGAACGACAAGCATCGAACTGCAAACAAGAACGAAGCGATCGGAAAGAAGGGGAGGGAGAGAGGGGGGGGGGAGGACTGGCATTCGAAAATCACGAAGAACAAACAAACAGTATGATGGAGAACCACCTCCCGTGGCTGAGCTGGGGATGGTATGATGTGGAGAAAGAACGAAAGGATGTTTGTGGGAGACTGGATGGGTATGGGGTGCTTAGCCGGGATGCTAAGGGGCGCGGTGAGCTCTGTTGGACAGGAGGCAAAGAGGAGTAGCAAAAGGGAGACAGGGAGTTGGCTGGTTGGCTATAGGAAGGAAAATAGAGGAAATATATATCGCTGTTTCCGCATCAGTTTCACTCAGGAAACTCTACACATCCCATTCCACTTTTCAATGAATACCTAATTCACTTACTTTCACTGACTCCAGTTATTTCATCTCGGGAGGCGCAATGATTGTAGATATATGCACTAATTACGTAGGTATTAACGGAAACCGACTAGTAAAAAACACAAAGGTAATTATTCTCGCCTTTTTTTATCCTTCAACAAAGCAAAAAATCATACTCCGTAAGAGTTTAATTGTAAAAACTTATATTTTAAATACTAAGAGCACGAATGAAATTTATTGTTCGACCGAATGTAAAGGATGGGTGCATACAGTTTCTAAATAGATAAAATACAGTGTTATGATTGATTTGAAAATGAAATGGAAATAGGAAAATGAAAGGCAGTATCTAAAAAATTAAAAGGCTAAATAATTGGCGTCAAGTAATTTGAAATACATAAGAACACTATACGAAGAATTAAGAATAAAATCATTATATTTTCATACAAATGTGGGAGAAATAACTTGGTAATGATTTTGAAACCTTACAATTCAATATGCCTTGTATGTATATATATATATATATATATATATATATATATATATATATATATATACATACACATAATGAAGAAATTTGGAGAGAAGACTAGAAGGCATATTGAATTGTAAGGTTTCAAAATCATTACCAAGTTATTTCTCCCACATTTGTATGAAAATATAATGATTTTATTCTTAATTCTTCGTATAGTGTTCTTATGTATTTCAAATTACTTGACGCCAATTATATATATATATATATATATATATATATATATATATATATATATATATATATATACACTACATTAATATTAATCATATATATTCACACATCTTTTTTATCTCTTCCCCAATCTAATTTCAAACTAGTTCATCGCGCTTTACGGCCTACCATATCACACCTTTGCTTTTGTTTTAAATTCTACCACGTAATTTTTGCGTATTTTGGGTACATAGAGAAAAATATGACTTTAAACAAAAAATAGGATCGATGCATTGTGCATGATTTGCGAATTGATCGTGAACGTAAAAGGATGGCGATGTGGTGAGAAAGGATGAACTGGAAGGTAAGACGAATGTTGCAGAATGTTGAAAGTCTTAAAGAGGCTTGGGATCTAGGATGAGAGGAAATCCAAGCGATGGGGATGCTATTACTCGTAAGTGAGGAAGAACCTAGCAAATTGTCGACGGAGGTAAGCCAGACGTAAGAAAGTTAGGAATGAAAAATCGCTTGAATGTGAGGGTTATGGTGAGGTTGGCGAGGGGGTGGAAGAACGAAAGAGGAGTTGGGTGGTGGATGGAGGAGGTGTGCCCTTGGGTTGAGGGTTGAGAGGAAGAGGGCTGAGAGGTGGAGAGAGAGAGAATTTGGAGGACAAACGCGCACGTTAATCGGATTAAAATTCGCGTGTCGTCGGGACCGCGTGTGCTCACTCGCATATCTCACGATTAGGGATTTTGGAATTCGGCTAATCCTCATAATCGCGAAATTAAACAAACTATCCGTACATTGAATAATATCAACGAAGTTTTCATTTATAACTCCGCAAAGCTTCGAAGTTCATTTTCATTGAGTAAGTCATCAATATTAACAGCGTTAAGCTCATGAATATGTTCTCGGAGAGAAACGTACGTTCTCTCATTGAGCATCGGAATTCTTAACCCGCGGTCCGTGGCCCAAATGGATCGAGTGAATGTGAACTCGATGTGTTTTTGGACGCAGTCTGTGAAATACTAATTTAAGCCCAAAGTGAATAATAGTGATAAATGGGTGCAGAGTATGGAAAATGTTATTTTTCAGAGTATAAACTTTATGCAATTTCTCAATTCCTCGTATAATTCAATTAATGGGAAATGAGGGAACAGAATGAAGAGGATTTTTAGTGTCACGAAGAAATGCGATATTTCTTCCCGTTTCTCATTACTAATGTGAATGGGATGTGGAGTCTTTCTCCGAGGAAATAGCTAAGAAATCATTAATTGCATTCTTCAAATGAGCAGCACGCTTATAATCCTCTCTACTTCTTGCTATTTTAGCAGTTTAATTTCAAATTTATCTTCCACCCTGAAGATTGAGCTAAGGTCTAATTTTGTGAGAAGAATAAAATCCACGTAAAGGCAGTTCAAATATAGCATCAATTTAAGATCAATTGTAACCAATTATTAATACTATTTTTATGTTATTCATTAATTTTTAATCCGCTATTTTTTTCTTTTAGACATTAATAGTTTATGTTGTTGCGATTCTCCCTTATGTTATTAAATGTTTTCTATCCTGCATGCAAACTATTTTACTATAATTCATATTTTAGATGGCTCGAGTAAATGATTCCAATCGAAATAACCCATTCTTGCCAAGTTATGAAGTTGCCAGTTAAGTTTTTTGAACCTAAACTAGTGATCAGGTTAGGCATCATTTCATTTGTATTGTAACGAAACCTTAACTTCTAGCCTTTTTCAGGACACTGGTTAGTTGGAAAAAAATATATGGGTCATTGCCCGAGCAAAGAAGCCGTCACCTAATTTCAGTCCGACGCCGAAGCGACTCTGGTAATCTCACTCAATGCCACCCACCCCTACTGGTTGACGACTAATGCCCACATTCGGCCTTAAATGGTTAATCCCGACGAGGCGAGAGTTCGCTTCCACGAGTGCTCTTGAAATAGAGGTGATAGTTCGGATATGGAGCAGAGAAAAGTCATGCGGGGACTCTAAAGGAAGTGATAGGGGGCTTTTTGGAGGGTCGCATACGGAAAGGAAGTTAGGGATTCAATTCCGAGGGCAGTTAGTTAAAGAGTGCGGATCTTGGAAACTAAGGAAGGCTTAAAGAGGAATAATGGGACATTTGTAGTGAGAATGAAAAGAATAGAAGGAATTATGGTTGAAAGTGTGATTCGCGTGAACTGACGGAAGGAAAGATATACGAAATGCCCAATTTTTCACCATTTTTGTTTCGACAATCAAAGACAGGATTACAGATATCCATGTAATGATGGAAGTGGAGTGAGACGATCTCATTGAAATTTACCTAAATGCCGACACTCATTGGAAACTCACGGGAATCCTCTCGTGAATAATTGCTTCTATGAACGGAGAACCTCAAGCGACTTGAATTGTGTTATTGAGGTCTATTGCGTACGGCATCTTGATCTCTGAAATTTAGAAATCAGCGTAGCACTCGGTAGTCCCTATACTATTCCAAACTAAAGTAAAGTATTCCGTCTTTCTCGGATTAGTATAAGAAGTTTTAGATGAGTAATTCGTTTGGCGCAGGAGACTAGGAGGCAATTTGGAACTGGTGATAAGAAATATTTTTCGGGAGCAAATGCATTGTGAAGGAACCATTTCAAGTTGAAGCGGTTTGACAGATTTCACTATACGACCTATATTTGTATGTACCGATCTCTGTGCAGCAGTTATTTTAAGCCGTATAAGATTTTGATCCAATAAATTTGGGAAACGATTTTTTTACTAAGCTCCAAAACTCGGAGCGAAAATTTTGCAGTTGGTCAATTCTCCTTTTTAACTTGTAGAAATCTGAGTGTCAGTATGAAAATTCATACGAATTCTAAAACAATTGAAAATGATATTGTGGCAAGAGTAAATATATCTTCTGACACGTGTTGAAGCCATAAAATGAAAATATTCTATGAGCGCCGTAGCGAAATATAAGGTCTTCAGAACTCTTACAAGTTGTGATCAAATCAAATATCCAGTAAGTATTTACGCCAACGGTTTTCGTGAGTAAATTCAGCGAGGCATGGTGAAGTTAAAAAATGCTCAGAAAAGGTTCGCGTATCGGAAGAGAGACGAGTAGACTACATTGACGCGATGCATATTGTATGGGAAGAAATGAAAAGTGGAACAAAAAATCAGGCGTATTTTCAACGAATATGTGAGAATTTGATGGATTTTTTCCACTTCCTCCATTCAAATATTCATTGGTATGACAAAACACTGCGCATGTCGGTTGGAATTTTTTATTTGTTGTTTCTCGTGGTGTTGGACGTAATCGATATCTATTAATCGATTGGGAAAAAGGGAAACGGTGACTTTTAATCCTCCTCTTCCGTCCTCCTTCCGGTTCCTCTGTCGTTGCAGATAACGTTTGAAGCATGTATAAGCGTCGTATGACTGAGAAATAGTTACCAATATTCAAGAATTCAGTTGTTTATTTGACGCAATTTTCTCATAGATTATTATAATGATCAGACATCAAAATAAACCACGAGCTCAAATACCATAAGAAATGATACATGCAGTGATTTTTAACCATCATGATAATAGCTTGCCAGATTTTAATTTGGACAGTTTTGTTTGAGTTCCTCAAAAGATTTCAACGAACCGAGAAAATACGTATGTGGGCTGAGGAAATATGTAGATTCGGAGCAGTTTGAAGAGAGCAAAGAGAGGGCTTGAGTTACAGGAAATAATAAGAGAAAACCATTTCTTGGATCGTTGTCATGAGGAAAACACGACGATGAGACAGGATTCCTAGCGTGAACGAAATAGAGTAAGAATTGGGATGATTAGAGAAATGACCACGTGAAGTACCCAGAGAAAATTCAGCGAATAAAATAAGAGAAAAGTGTTGGTAGGGAGGATCTGTTGAGACAAGGGAAGAATGGAAAGCAAACGCATGATAATTCCCATTCATGCCTATCCCAGTTTTCTGCGTCTCTACAAAAATAGAGAAACAAAGCTTTTGTATTGTTCAATATGAATTGGATCGCAACAGCGTAGATGATTTATTCAAATTTATTGGACGAGTATACCCACCGTAAGGGGAATACTTGCAAGTTAATGCGGAAGATGTGTATCATGGCTGGAGGTTGTCATCCTTTATTTTTCCATGCTTTTCCTTTCGAATGAAAAAATGGCAATTTTGCCATCCAATCATCTCACAGTTTCTGCGTAAGCACAATATCTCTTTTGCCGCAACATATTAATTCTAATACCGACCCAGGCACAAACGAGCCCGCGGAAAGATCGTATTGATGTTTCAAAAGAACGTTTTATTACGCGGTGATTATCCACACACCATCATCTCCTGCACGGGATGATATTCTGAGGAGAGAGGGGGCGCGGAAACGTCTCCCCATTTTACGTCCTTCTCGCTCTCTTTAACTTAACCCATCCTCCCACAAATCCCCTTTCCACTCCCTCCCTCTCTCTCTCTCTCTTAACTCTTAAATGGAGCGAGTGCTCGTCGGGAAGGAAGTGTAAATGAAGGGAATTGATGGAGGGGTAAAAAGTAGCGGGTGTCGGGAAGGGGGTGAGAGGAAGGAATGGAGGGCCCCTGGCTGGGGGAGGTGAGTGAAGTCGCGGAGTCTTCGGGTCGGAGGTGCATCGATTTGACGTGAGGGTGGGTTGGATGGGAGGACGGTCGCCCGAAAGAGGAATGGATGGGGAGGAAATGGATTGAGGTGGTGGGGAAGTTTCGACGGTTGGATGGAGGGATAGAGGGCCCGAGAGAGGAGTGTTTGGAATCCAAAGGACCCGGCAAAAGATAGGGGGGAGGGATGGGGTTTGAAGGAGTGTTTGGTTGGAGATGAAGCGGGTATACGGACGGCCGAAAGGATTTATTCGTTTGGAACTAGGGCTGCCGAGTTTGGTCCAATACTCGGAGGATCGCCGTGGAAATAGTGAGGATACCTACGGTGGACGTAGATAAATTGCCCTCCTCTGATCCCGAAGCGAAAAACAGTCATCTCAATTGATGAAAAAAGCTACTACGTGTGGCGGTTTAGATGTTTTAGTTTCTGCGCATATTATTCCCTAAACTATTCATGATATGATTCAACTGATCTTCGTTTGGTAATTCTATCACGAAATTATTTGGTACAGAACGTTATCTGCAGGCCAAAAGCAATATAAATTAGTGATTAATATATAAAATAATTTTCTCAGTGGATACCTAACCAAGTATGATTCTTTGTAATGGGTATGAGTCAAACTGAGCGGTTTTTCAGACGATAAACGTTCGACTTCAATAAGAAGCCACACAATTTATGTTAATTAGTTCATGTGTGGCGTTTGAATATAACCGGCAAATAACATTGGGTAACATGAATGATGAATTAATTAAGGTATAAAATTATTCTGTTTTTTTGCGTCAGTGGGTAAAATTACGAATCACGATATATTGTTGATTTTTATTTTTTTATAGTCTCTATCACTGTCATGGCCTCTTCCTATGTAAGGACAAATGTATTTAAATTCATTTCAAAAAATGACATCGGGATTTCAAGGGAAATGTCGGTTTTTAGTCTTCACCCTTAACCTCTTACCTGTAAGTCATTTTCCCATTAATTTCTGTCGATAAGTGCTATATTACTATCTTTAAATAACAATTTGTTCAAATTATGTCCTGTAAAATATTTTTTCAGCTAACTTTCCATTATTCCTACGTTCACACTAAACATCCGCCATCACATTATGGTTGCATGAGGACATTTTTGAGTGAAACTAATCATAAGAAATAAAGTCATAATGTTCATGCAAAATATAAAATTAAGAAATTGTTCTACTTAGCTGTGCATATTAATGAAAAATTATCTTGAATAACAATTTTCTGAAATTTTTGACTGAAATTATGATAATTTGATTGTTCATCAATATATGCCTGATTACAAGTTTACCAAAAGGATAACTTTTGTAGCCTATGGCATCAGTAAAAAAAATGTTAGTGGTATGTCACAGGTGAGGATAAATCAGCCAGGAAGGTTGGGGAAACGAAACTCTCCCATCTTTTAATTTTGGGTGAATACGAACAGGAACAAATTTAGTTTTCTGAGCTTAATAAGATAGTGGGGAAATTAATCTCACCATTAGCCAACGGAAAAAAAATTGACTGTCAAATTAGCAATCATCTTATTCGTAAACTGTACGAGCGGAGTCCCGTTGATATTAGTTAACAGACCTATTATTCCTGTGCTTGGTGTTATAATATGTTCATATCAATTGATAGGCTACTAATCTTTCTTATGTATGGTCACTCTGTTATTAAAACAGGGAGGCCAACAATATTGAATATGGAAGCAAGCCTCGTGAGATTTATAATAGCTATGCAAGGCATCCTATGAACTAGCTAACAAAGAAATTTTAGAAATATAAGTATATGCATACACGCTGAAGGGAAGAACTTTGAAAGATTTTTAGGCATCATAGCAATATCTAAAATACATTTATTTTCCGAATCTTTTCCCGATACTTTTTATACTGCCATCTTATGTATAAATAAATAAATATATATATATATATATATATATATATATATATAAAGTGTTATGTGTGTATGTGTGTATATATATATGTGTGTGTATTATATATATATATATATGTATATATATATATATATATATATATAAAAAATGTTATGTGTGTATGTGTGTATATATATATATATGTGTGTGTATTATATATATATATATATATATATATATATATATTCTAATAACGCTTGCTCATAAAGAATAAAGCCCAAAGCCTTTACTTGTTTATTACGGTACCTATCTGCACCTCATATGAGGCAAATTATTGGCTTTATAAATTTCAAAATACGAAATAAAGTATGTAACTCTTATTAAGAGCATTTCTTCTTTGTCCCACTTTTTCTCTTACTTCCCTCCCCAATACTATGCTCCCGGAGATAGGAATGTGAAAATACATTACCTGCGGATATTTTACTGAGAGGAAATTCCAACACGTCACACTTGCGGTAAGGCTGCATTTTCCAGAGAGACTAATGTGGTGGTTTTCCGATGGCTTTGAAATCACTGCGGTGCGAGCGATTCCGTGAATTTCACTCTCTCCCACATCTGTGGAATTCAATACCGAACATTTCGTCTTGATATGCGCCTCCAGTGTCTCTGATGTGAAACTGTTTCCCTATGCCATAAGTGCTGTGAAATACGGCCGTGGGAGCCATTTTACTCGTCGAAATATTTATGAATTTTTTTTTCAAAAGCTGAACATTTTTTGACGTCAACTAGATTGAATCGCAGATCCTCATGTTTGGAGTTATATTCACTGCTCCTTTGCTACAGCGTTGCACTAATTGGCTGGTGGTGAAATTCATTCGTAACCCTAGTTTCTCCTTGCAAAATACTCCTTGCTTCTTATAAGGATGGATGCCACATAAAATCTGAACTCATAGATTCTTGAAAGTCAATAATGGTAATAGCTCGTGTCTAAGTGAAGTGAAAACATATGTTAAACTGTAAATGAAAAGGAAATAGAAAAAAATCAACAATTTTTTTAATCTTGTTTTTTCATAATTTGTAAACGCCACACGTACATGCCCATGGGTTTTTCTATAAAAGCTCTGAGTTTTGATGGTATAACTTACTCAGCCGCACATTTCAAGTGAACCCTTTTTGCCAATTTCGACAATTTGAGAGCCTTTGGTTTATGATTAATACTATTCTTCAAGGGAGATGCATTTAAATACTGCGTGCCATACCATGTTAAAGTTATCACTTGTAAATTGAAATACATATTCGTCAACAGATAAAATATAAAATTAATTTATTCACAGACGTGTGGTGAAATATCTTCTTTCGAGTTCTGAGATTCGATTCAGTGGGTTGAGCGTGTGAATTTTAACACTTGCTGAAAATCATGCAATATGTTGTCATAAATGCATACTTCATGCAGTATTTTTTTTAACGTTCATATCTCGAAGTCAACGTCAAATCAACAGCATAATTCCTAACTTTGACGGAAAATCCCTTGATACGGTCCGCCAACAGTTATCCTTCGTGAATGAGAAATGAATTACCCATGGATCGATGCTCGACTAGACTCGAACACGAGCTCAATATTTAATGATGCTTTTTATCACTTACATTAATAAGAAGTGTTAATTTAATTTTCTAATCGAAAGAGATGTTCATTGGTAGTTTATTGTAAACTGTCGAGAGTCAGAAAATGAAACTCTATTGCAATTTTATTTTATTAATTCAAAAACGCTCCTAAAGGTTGATAAAGAAAAGGGTATGGGTATGAAGAGAGCCTGTCCTAGGAATTCCCTTTAGAATTTGTTCTTAAATAAGCCAAGCTGTCTTTGTCGTTACGTCCTTGTAAACTCTTAAAAATTCTCCTGAAAATACCTCAGCTCGTAGATATTATGCCACGGTTGTGCCTGTAGAGAACGTGATGCATTGAAACCGTCGGAATTACATTTCGAGAAGAGCGGTAGAATATAGTCTTTTGACCAGGCATATTCGTATCCTTACAAATTGTCCCGATATTTTTCGGATTGTGACGGTTAAAAATAAATTTGAGAGAGGATCCATTTTAAATGTTTGGCACAAGAAATGATGAGATATAGTCGATACTGGCGGGCTTCCTGGAATTTGAATGGAAGGGAGAGGCTAAGTGTATGAGGAGTACAGTTGAATGAGAGGCGTGAGGGAAGAGGATGAAGGAGGGATAGGGAACTCGGGGGGGGGGGGGTCACAGGAAGAGGGAGAGAACTTGTGTGTGTGTGTGTGTAGGGGGAGGTGGAGATAAAGATGAAGAGGAAGAGGGAGTGAGAGAGAGATTTGGAAGCGATCGGTAGGCTGACTGGCGGCAGTCGGTAAAATCGTAGTGGATGATGTGCCTGCAAGTGTTAGCAGCTGACATGAGAGATGGGCCACTTTCATGGGGAGGGGGAGACAGAGGAAATTCGAGGGATGGAGAAGGAAATGACGAGATTTTTCTGACTCAGACAGCGCGGGTAAGCGCCCATGTAATGGCCAGGCAGCATGACGGAGAGCCCAATGAATTTATGCTATTCCGGTTTTTTCCCCTTCTTTTGGGGTCCAAAAACGCTTCACCGAAATAACTGGCATACAAAGTTGGTTCCTGTAAGGGATACGTCCCTATATCCCACTTCAACTCGAAGAGCATACCGTCGAATTTGATTTCTACTTGAAAATTTTACTTTTAGGTTAAACTGGAAAACTTTTTCACATCCAGGTGGTAAATATTATTGTTAGAAACCCTGTAATTCCCATTAAACTTGCATATATGAATGCGAGCCTCGACTTAGTGTCAATGATTATATTTTCTTTTGCAGTATTTTTAGAGGCCTATTCAAGTCACTCAAAATATTATCCACGTTCTTCGAACTAAAGAAAAGAACTTAAAAATTAATGGACGTAAAGTATGATTTTTTATTAGTCTGTGTTAATTTCCTTCTATTGAAAATGATTAACTGTTATTTCTTCCCTTAGGCTTAAAATCTATAATTGATTGCTAAGAAATCGAAAAAATGTTAATCACTCTTTCTGTCATCACATTTTCCAATTAACGATGATTTATTGCACTCGTCTGCAAGCAATAGGAAAAAACAGGAAGCAATCGGGTTTTCCATCCTCGGTAGTCAATTAAGCTACTTCGCCGAACCAGATATAATTGAGAAAAAGAGTTCTCCTAATGGATGTGTTAACCCTGTCGACAACCTACTTAAATTGTTATTAATAATCATTTAAGCAGTGACGAAGCATGTAAACTTGCGTAAAGATCGCGACATTTCCTGTTTAGCAGATACAAGAATGTTTTACCTTTGTACTGTCAGTTGAATTCAACAAACGCACTAAAGCCGAAATGAGGTCAATACTTCTGTTAATAGTACGGTTATGTTTTACCAAAAAGGAAGAATAGTTTGAGTCGCTAAATTCTGATTGCTGCATTTCAATGATATTCAAATGTCGTCTGCCCATTAACGATTATGATATTATTCATATAACTGCTTATTACTCTTACTACATGTACTTATACAAACGAGTCATTAACAGTCAGTATGGGGAATATATGTAACCAATGGTTGAGAATTTACCGCAATAGAAAACTGTATGAAAAAGCTCGGCTTCTAAGGGTGAATGGACTTACGGTGGTTGCTCGTCAGGTAAAATAACCCAAAATAGAGCCTGTGCAACTTGACTGAGAAAAACATTTTCTCGCATCAGTTTGAGGGTTTTATTCGCAGGATAGCTACGTGCATATTTTTTTCTGCCAGGATATATGATAAATTTGTAAATGTGTTATTTAATGAGTGTATGCACTAATGAAAATATCAAATGTAGATATTTGGACCAGATTTTTCAACCGGAATCCGTAATTCTAGTTATGCTATTAAATATTAAATCTTGACAAAGCATTATTATTGCAAGAACTAATCTGCAGCAATCAGAATCTTAAAATTATTCTGCTCAAACTAGAGAGGTTATGCAAGGTCTGTCTCAAACGTAGTAGGACTTCGCCGGATGGACGGAATTTTCCCCGGATGGACGGAAGGACGGGCGGCGATCTCTCTGGCTGAATTCGAGAGAGGGTAGTCTCATGAAAGGCTGGAGGCCTTTTTATGGTTTTTAATCAAGTATTTTGAGAGACCCCAATAGTAAACATTTTTCGCAAAAGAATATGATTTATTTACATGAGATTGTGGCTGTTGTTGTACGAGGAAATGAAATAAAATACTGTAGTAGACTTAATTGATGTGTTTCGGCCTCGTTATCCAAATGTATACCTTGTAAAATGTTTTTTCTTGTGAAAAATAACTGAAAATTAATTAAATATCTCGTATTTCAATATACAATACTGTATGGCTAGATTTAACGATTTCCTCAAATTGCCCGATGAAGTGAAGTGAAAATTACTTCATAGTGGTATTCACATGTCTCAAAATTCATACTAAAGAGATTATTTTTTTAGATTCATTTCTGTGAGATCTCCTTTTAGTTTCCGGGAAATTCTCCGTCAGTGAACTCAGCCTTTTATTTAATTTTTTTCCTGAAAGCGTGGGCCATGAAGGAAAGAAAATAATAAAACCCGTAGCTTTTATGAAAATATTCTAGTTGTGTTGCAATATGTATTCATTTACTTCAAAATTGAAGCTTTCGGGATTGTTTCATTGAAAGCAGAAGTATCTATTTTAAACGTAATTTAAAAATGTATTCAGATAAAAAATCTGTTAAGTAGAAAATGGTCACCTTTAAAAAACTAATATTCATTGATATTGTTCCTAGAAATAGAGCTTAAGTAAATAGTACGATGTTGTACCATGGAAGTATCTAATTTACATTCATGTTCAATAGAATGGCAAATTGGGAGAAAACGTTTATCGAATTACCGTAACCAAAAAAAATTATGCCAGATCTGATTGTTAAACAGTAAGTAAGCTTAAATGATAATCATATAGAGGATAATGAATAATTCATTCACAGTATGATTGCATTAATATCCCTGACTGCCGGATCTTATTCTGGAGATGACGTATTGTAGCTAAGTAAAGGATTTAGAAAAATGAGGGGTGCGAGCCACCACGCAGGCTTCCATAGCCCTAGTTCATATTTCAGTTGAAGTCTAATCCTCGGATGATGCCATTGTTTTGCATTCACGACCGCTTGGTCTCGTGTCATTTACACGGTCTAATTTCTCGGCTGAGAGTCACAGTTTCATTCGCGCTGACCCAAGTCCTAACCAAATACATTTTCCCTTCTTCATACACAGCGTTCGACCGAAGGGTGGCTGGAGAAAGAGAAGAACTTAGGGAAGTAGAGAGGGCGACCCTTTTAATTACTTACGACTCTCCACAGCCTGTGAGATCTTAGCCCCATCATCGTAGGGCAGCCACCGGAAGCCGAGGGGGATGGGAATGATGCATGGAGGCTGTAAGAGGGTGGGAAATGAGAAGTCGGAGCTGAGCAGTAGTAGCAGTTGGGAAAAAGGAGAAAAGTCAACCCCTCGCAATGCAAACTCAAAGTCAAAGTCTCTCGCTACTCTCCTGCTGTCGCTGCAAATTCGGGCGTTTGACCGCGATAGAGGGCCTTGAGCTTGAAAGGTAATGCCACGGGAACAAGCGTTCAAAGGAATGGGAAAAAATGGGGTTGGGGTGAGGAAAATGGGAGAGGGATCCCTCCTGAGAAACGTACAGATGCAAAAATGGGAAGCGAGTACCTGCATCCCTTCTCCTTCACTCCTGTCCGGAGGCCCTGGAACGTGTGTGGAATAGAGGGGGCAGTGGTTTGGGGAAGTAAGAGAGCGTTCAAACCTGAAGGTAAAGGGTTTAGGGGAGGGAGATAAATCGGAGGTCCCCACTACTTCCTCCCTCTCCGAAAGATTTAAAGGAGGAAGATGGATTAGGAGAGAGGAGGAGGATGGATTGGAAATATGGGATTTCGATGGGGTGAGAGGTATGACGATGCGCGGGACCGGGTAAAACAGTGTCGGGAGCGTTTGGGTTGACGTGAAAAAAAATTCTGGGTAGACGGTGGAAAGAGAAGGGGGAAGTCTGGGAGGGTGGTGAGAGATGGGTTAAAGAGAGAGTTATAGGGAGGAGTGGGGGGCGTGAGGATTATGAGTAGGGGGGGCGACATCCCTTCGTACGCCACGAAATGCATATTTAAAAAGACTTTCGAGACGGGATGAGGAGAAGGGAGTGAGGGGAGAGAGAGAGACTCTTCCTTCTCGTTTCCAGTTCCTCACGCGCGTCGTTCTCCCTCTTCCCATTCGCTCAAGCCGCTCTCTCGTCCTCATCACCCGTTCCTCCCTTCCGTTCCCTCCCTCGCGCTCTCGTCCCCTCCTTTCAACTCCTGTCTCGATTCCCTCCCCATTCAATTCCATTCGCTCCATCCGGCGAGCAATCAACAGGCGCGGGGAGAGGGGTGGTTGGGGGCGTGAGGGTTGGGGGTGGGTGTGTTTGTGGAGAGGGCGAGGAGCGGTGCAGGAAATCGTGGGGAGGAGTCGAGGGAGAGTGGTGGTGTTTAAGGTCGGGAAGGAGGGATTGAGTAAAGAGGGGGGGTTTGGGTGGGCAGATGGGAAAGAAAATGCCGGAGTGGAGGGGAGAAAAGAGTTGAGGGGAGGATTACGTCTTGAGAGGAGGAGCGCGGACTCGTCTCCCTCGGGCATAATATTCCTAAGCAGCGCGGCCTCGGAGCAGTTGCTTCCGCGCAGTGGAGTGGAATGTTGAGGAGTGGCCACTCACTCATCCCACCCCTCTTCTCTCCCTACTCTTCCCCTTCTCCTTACCCTCATCCCCTCACTCCTCCGCCCTCTGCCCGTCATCTCGGATGGCCCTCTCGCCCTGGCATTCAGATAGCCAGAGAGCGAAGCAAGCAAGCAGGAGAAGAAGCACATGAGCCTCTCTTTCGCCCTCTGTTTTATTCAACTCCACTCCTTCTGCATCTCAGTCCTCTTCTGACGATCCCCCCCTCTACCCTCTCCGAAATCCACTCTTTACTCCCCTCGGGCATAGAAAATGCAGGAGGGAATGGGAAAAGAGTTCAGTCCTCAAATGGTCCCTCCACGGAGTCCCTTTTCGTCCGTTCCTAGCTCCTATCTCCTCGGTCTTACGCACGTTGAACCCGTAAGGTTTCATTCTTTTCCATGTGATGCATTTTTGTGCGTCCGAAGAATCCTCCCGCATTGCCCCAGTGCGAGTGTCGCTTCCCTACCGCGACGTTCCTGGCCATGCGTTTAGGCAGGCGTTTGTGCACGCGATGCCATGTTTTAACGGGTGTCTGCGGATAGGGGGACATGTTGGAAACACTGGAGCCGTCCAGATTACTGTTCGTAAAAATGAAGGTTGGTTCACAACGAATTAACGAACTCAACCTGATAACTTAGGAAATTTGGAGTTAAAGATCTGTGTGGGTACATAGAATAATTACAGAAGTTCATATTGCACCTACCCTACCTCGGGTAAGAACGATTTCTTAAGTTCTTCAACCACATATAATTATGGCTTACACTCCAGTACAACGAGTCACGAAAACGTATATTGCTGTTATAACACACGAGGTATTCGACATGGGGGCGATGTTTATTAAATTCGTGATGGAAAACCCGTTTCTATGCGATAATGCAATGAATTGAATTAATAAACGAGCAGTAAAAGAAATCTCTATCAACTCCTCTACCTCCTTGTTACAATATTCATCTTATTTAGGCTATTACGGCTTCAGTTGTTTCTAAAATGGTCGCCCATGAACCGGCATAGACCAATTTCTATTAGAGAACCTGCGCTCTGTTGGTTTAAAATGTCTTACATTCGATGTTTATATTGCACCTATTTCAGTGCACATTACAGATGAGTTCTTACGTTTAAGTTCTTGAATTCAATGTCAATATATACGCTATGTGGTCACAAGCAAGAGCGCGTTCGTAGGAGGTCGCCTAAAAATACGACGGTCCGTTCTTATCAGCATGCAACAGGACACCAGAACTCTTTACGTGTGATACACCCTCAAAACCCTTCCTTGAGTTTTTAATTTCGCCTTTTAAGGTAGGTTTTGATTGACGACCAATTCTGACCATTCTAAAAAATGGTTTTAAGTGCCACTTTCGCCATGCGAGCTTTTTCTTTGAGTTCGACGAAAATTAGGTGAATATTTCCCTTTCGTTTCCGGAGTGGTCGTTATCGATCATTTCAAAACTGCACTTGACAGAATTTTATTTTCTCACGGCTCGATTCGTTTGTGAGAAGATAATTTGACAGATTTCCGGATTGGACTGGAGAGAAAATTTAATTTTATTAGCGAAGGTTAATTAACTATTATTGCCTAGCGTTTCGGTTACATTTTCAATTACGGTTCAAATTGCCTGTCGTGGTGGCTGATAACTTAAATTTGTGAAGTGGACCGCACGGCAGATGTGAAGATACCAGCCATCTCACTCAAAAAGCTTTTGCTCAAGCTTTATTTGAAAGCTACCATAGTTATGCACTTAGTTGAAAATCAACTAATTAGTTTAAAGCTTCATCAGCCTTACAAATATGTCCATATTTTGTATTGTAAAAACTTCGTGTGAGATGCAGAAGTTATCCCACCACCTTTCCATCCGGTAGTCGCCAACCATCTCCCTCGACGAGTCTTTATTTCACTCCATCATCGCCTTCCATTCTTCCTCTGGCGTCCCGTGGCAAACGTTGACGCTCCCCCCTCCTTATCCTCTTTCCTCTCTCTCTCTCTTCGATCTTCTCGAGTTTTCCTTTCCTCTAGTTTCTTTCATCCAACTCTCAATTAGCGTGCCCTCAACTGCGATTCACCAGGAGGGACGAACCGAGGCAACCGGCTTTAAAATATGAATATCGCAGCGGCGATTCAATTGGGGAGCAGGAGAATGCATAAGGGTTGGGGAGTAGGTTGGGCAGGGGGAGAACGGGGGCATTTCGAGGCACTTGAGACCGACGGGGTGTTGCCCTCGAGCGAGCGAATGAATCGCCAGGGCGCGAGGTTTAACGCCCGCGGAAGAGAAAGAGAGTATAAAGCAGTAGTAGTCGGAGGAAGGAGCAAAAAAAGAGATAAAGGGAGGGGGAGGTGAGTGGGATTGGGACGGGCACGACCTGGGAAGGGGGTTTTGTCGGAGCAAAGGGAGAGTGGGGAGGAAGGAGATACGAAAGGGGCCTAATGAGCAGAGACTCGGAATCATTTCTCGGATGAGGAACGCCTCAGTCGGCGGCTCGTGGAGAGGAAGTCTATTTCTCCATCCGCCGCTCGTATTTATTCGGCCATCGCTTCGCTCCGGTCGCGCAGTCTATTCCGAAGATGAGGAAAGGGGTTGGTTTTCTTCGAAAAATAATGCCAAAAATGGATAATATTTTAAATCTGGCGACAAAGGGAATTTATTAATTTAGGAAGTTGTGGAAAGTTTTCAAAATGCGCTTGGTGGTAGTGAGTTTTCAAATAAAATAGAATGAATGATGACGCATGAGTGGTGTTTTCAAATTAATATATGGGGATTAATAGTTTTAGGTACATTGTTTTAACTTAATTTTTTTAAGAATATAATTTCTGTGCCGGAGAGATTTTAATATACATCAGTATATTTCAGATATTTTTACTGAAGTTTTAATTAAATACGCCAACATTTACATTTGTTTTCACATAAGTTTTAATTAATTATTATCAATTATACACTTACACACACACACACACACACACACACACATATATATATATATATATATATATATATATATATATATATATATATATATATATATATCCTAAAAGCAGGAGGCGTCTATGGCATTGGAGATTTATAGGAGCCCTCCTGTTCCTATCGAAATATTATGTTGGGCTCCTAGGTTTCCCAGAACATCATTTTAATGGGATGTTTTAACGAAGACCTCACAGTATGCTAGGAATTATTTTGGTAAAATGTATCACGGGATGCGCCATTCGAGCAATTCCCCAGATTTTTTTTCTCGAATTGAGAATAGGGGTGTTAAGAGAGAAAGTAGAGTCTAAAACGTCTGTTGTAGATTGTAAACGTATCAAAATTTTTTGCGTAATTATAGCGTTCTCAAGTCAAAGTCTTATAGAATGTGGAGGCATTCATACCTTTGAATGGAATCCGAAGGAACATTTTTAGCCATCTCCTCACGAAGGAGCGCCCGAAGTAAAAAAAAATAATCGCTCCGGATTCCGTAACTCGCGAAGCGGAGGGACTCACCTTGTTGATCAAAGCATTTGATTACGTCGCTGTTCTCCTCTCTCCCTTTGAATTTCATCAGTAATCATTTCGGAAAATTTGCTTCCTGCTTCGAGGGAATCCTCAAGTCGCACGAGGGGGCTAGGGGAGGGAAATGAATCCCGCTGGTTTTAAAACTCCGTCTTAATGCGTGTTATGCGTGGACTCATGAATTCCCGACAGGCGGCACCCCGTATAGGGGAGGCCATCCCTTAAGCCCTTTGTCAATAGGCGTCGTTAGTTCGTCAAGCTAAGACATTCGAGGGATCGCGGTAGCAAGTGGAAGGGTTAGAAGATAGTCCCTGGTATGGGGGTTGAGTGAAGAGGGTCGAGACTGGGGAAGGGGTTACTTACTGGGTGGAGAGGAAGGGGTAGCTGTGCCCGAGGGTTTTTTTTAGAGTGGGGGTAAGTGGAAAGGGCGGATGGATGTGGGGGACAAAGAGACATGGAAAAGGAAAAGGCAAGGGGATCCCACGGCGTTGCCAATTCGGTGATTTTGTCGCAAGATTTAAAGACTTTTCCACCCTTTTGGCTCCGTAAATTATTGTTTGGTGAGGGGCGCAGTTAGAAACGGTTACGGAATCAGCCAAATTTTCCCGAATCCGTCAGTGAGGGGGGAAGAAAGTTGGGATGTGCTAATGGCAATAAATTTTACCGTAAGTTGATTCCTTGATAATCATACAAGAGAATATACTTGCGAAGGTTTTTGGATTGATAAGCACCGTAAATTATCTTGACAAAGATACCTATTAAAGACTGCATTTTGATTGAAAGAGTTATTTTGCTTTTGCCCCGTGTGTAAGCTGAACTTTCAGGAAAGCATATTGGAGCTTGTGGTAGTAGTAAAGACATGAATATATAGGCGTCAGTTCACTTGTCAAGCTTCGGTCAAAATATGGCTCAACTGCTCTCTTTTTTGAATATTTTATTTAATATGTTTTAGTTATTTTTTTAGAGTGTTCTGTCTTCAGTGTTTCAATCGTCGTTCTTCCCTTTCTAGCAGTAACTCCCGTATGGCCGCTGCAAAACTTCCTAATGGGATCTTTCCTCCAATTTTCCCTTGCGATATTATCTCAACATCAGTCATGTTTTATAATATGTCCGATCCATATTCTTCTTTTCCTTCTATTATATGCTGCCTAATAATCTTTTGTGTACTTCTCTGTTACTCCTCTATTCTTCTCTTATCTTCTTTCGTGATAGAGCTATGAGACTCGCATATTTTTAGAATAAGCATATTTTTAGAATATGCCTGCTTATAAGGCATAGGTTCGTGTCCATGGCTCTGTTTTGGAACTAGTAGGATTCTTCTGTCACGCCATTGGCGGAAGCCCCATACCTTGATATTTTAGTCATTTGAATTTATTCTACAAGTTCCACAGATGGTTTTGGGGCCACTTTTAACTAATAAAAAGGAGATTGGGATTCACACCACGAAGAGTGTTGTATCGCTGACATCGCATTCTCTGAGAGACCTGTTGACGGGAATGTTTTGGAATGTACGATCCCAACCTCTGATTCAACGTACGAGCTACTTGTCGGTCAATTGATGCGAAAACAAAAATTCGTCATTATACCAAAGGCGTGTTTGTAGCTTGAGCATGATTTTCAGCAGTGGAAAAATTATTTTTCTTTTTCTGGCTCCTCTTTTAAATTAATACGGTATTATATAAATATCTTGGCATTTCGGTGCGATTCCATTAAGGCTAATTGATCTCAGCGCGTGACATCTTTTTTATGATTAACAACAGTACATATTGTTTGCATGGCCTTTGAAAATTGGAGGCGAGTAAACTGCGTCACCTCCAGTTGGATATGAGGTGGCTTTAGGGGTGGTGAAGGGTGGAAACGAAAGGGAGAGAGAAAGATTGAGTGGGTAAAGCACGAAGTGCCGCAGGACTGGTGGATTGAATGAATGCTGCAGGGGAATGGGAGATGCGTGCACCGGAGAGGAGGGTAGGAGCGAGAAGAACGCGCAGGGGCACACAACAGAGAATTCTGTATTCCTTTGTGTTTTCGTTTCGAGCGAGGTGGAGAACTTATTGTTTGCCTCCACCCCTCTCTCCTCGTTCCGTAGCGGGCAAAATGTTAATCCTCTCGCCGTTCCATTCGTGTGATCAGGCCTATATGTATAATTTTTTTTTCTTTTGCGCCATGTTTACGAAGGCCGCTGCGCGACGGTCACAATTTTCGACCGTCTCCGACGTACCAATTTGCCCCGCTCACTATGTGCCTAAAATGTGAGCTAGCGGGTAGAATGGCTATGTGGACGGACCTTCAAATTTGCTTCTCCTTTCTCTTCTCCCGTCCTCGAACTTCATTGGTATCAGATTGGTATGAAGTGGCAAATATTAATTTTTGATTCTGGTTCGGGCTCTAATGGTAGAAGTTCACCGTAGAAGATATTCTTTTTTTACATTTCGCATCCGTCAAACTATCTTCAGCTGTTGCCAGTTCGTGTTTCGTACGGTGTCCTCCGCCTAACACAAATATTTTTATTTTTCTATATTTTTGGGAATAAAGAGTGACATTGAGATATTTTTTCATTCAATACTTTAAGTTAACGGAAATTTTGCAGTTTTCTATCAGTAATGTTTTTTTGATAAATTACTTGGTCCTCATGGTTTGATGGAAAATTAACGGATAAAATATTTTCAGTATATTATTGCAAATGCAGTGCTTTGTTTGCATCAATAATTACACATCAGGAACCAATCCAAACACAATTATTAGTTGATAAATACGCAATGAGTTTCATCCGTATTCGTCCAGTTCCCCAAGCAATAGCTACGAGATGGAATTAATTCAAATTAAGCCTTCTCTGTTCCGTTGTGGGAAACTGTACCTCGTGACTTTATTCTGGTACTGTGGGCCGTAAACGATTCTCCGTCCCTTTAAAAAAATGACCACCTGGAAACAACTTATGCGCATGACCAAGAGCATGAAAATGGTCGACTTTATCTGATTTCAGCCAGCTCGCTTATATAATTCAACAATTTTCCATGTACATAATTGAATGTGCCAGTGCCAGTTTTTCTATAAGTGTTTAGTATCCGATGCCTTCCGTTCAGTTTAAATATCCGAAAAATCTGTTTCGATTACAAAATCTGTGCATGCGCATGCTCTTGCGATTGTAACTGTTTATCGTTCCTATGTCGAAATACGTTCCGAGAATATCTTTGTTATCAGGAGCAAATCTAAAACTCTGTCATATAAATCTAGTCTCCCGTGCTTAATTCTTGTTGATATCGCTGATGGCATCTCAAGTGAGACGACCCCTGTCTGGAATAGTGTTGCGGTGGATTTTGCACGTTTGGACTATTTTCTTACGATTTGAGAATTACTTTTTTTCCTTCAATTCAGAATTACTTTCTATGTATTTCTAAAGGAAATTTTAAATTTTTCTTAATGCACATCGATGAGTGAGTGCAATGTAGAGGAAATATTATTGATTCGAAAATATGAATGTATGCCTTCATTCTCAAGTAAACTTAAATTCGCATGCAAATGATATAATCGAAGTTAGTTTTAATGAAATGTTAATTAATGTTAAATTATTTCAGAGGGATTGAGTGAAATATTTTTGTGAGTAAAGTAAAGGTCTAAAAAAGGCGAAATTGTTTCTAGGATCTCAACAGAAACGTCAATATTTTAAGAGATTCGCAAAGCGTATTTTTCTGAAACAATATGTCTAACCGACGACAGATGGAGTCGATTTATCACAAATATAATATTGAGGCAGCCGATATGTTAAGGTACCAGTAATACAAATGTAAGCGCCTTATGTTGGCTTCTGATTTCAGAATTTCATAGTTTTCAGGCCACCATAAAGCAGGTGGCCATGAAAGATTGGTGGCAGAAATTTTCCCTCCGTCTTGATTTCGCGGACAGGCATAATTATGTAACCATGCACATGTACGTAGATCTATGCAAACCATGTTCCCTTCCCGACTGAGGTGAGGCTCACTGGGGTGGTACCATTTGTTTAAAATATAATAAAAAAAATCTAGAGGTAATACTTAAAGAAGGAACATGCAATGTGGTGTGTGGGCCCAGAACGGGCGTAAGGAACTTTCACCCTCTCTACCTCCGAGATAATGGACGTCGAAAGGAAATGATTCCGTGCTCGATTTGTTTTTTTCACATTCTTTATTCCCCTCACGAGCAGCCACCGTTTTTTCCAGCCGCGGTATTACATAAAAAATACACCGATGGAATTTTACTTTTCCAAAACAATTTATGTCGCTGATAAAGCAGTTTCCCGTTGATCTCTCCGTTTGCGACCGTAAATTTCCAGCAAAGGCAGATTCATTAGCGCCCGGGCACCGGGAGAGCTTCCGGCCCAGTAGTCGGGGGCTTCAATTTTACGCCACGGGACAATGCGCTCTCATTAAAGCGAGGGATGTCGCCGGGATGAGGGGAGAGCGAGGGAGTAGTCGAAATGGGATGGGTTGGGGAAGGGGAGGGATGGGGCCGAGGAGTAGGAGCGCACGGGGGGGGGGGAAGGGTACTTGGGAGGAATGGGGTTGGGGCGAGGGGTTGGAAGGGAAGTGGTTCGCGCGTAAGAGCAGGCGGGAGTAACATTGAAGGACTGCAGGACGGATGGGATGAAGTTTAGGGGTAGGAGAGGACACACGGGAGAAAGTAGAGGTAATGGCAGGTTTTATAACAGCAGGTTAATAATAGATTCATCCGCGGGGGCTTCGGGCCCCGTGGAACGCGATGAATTAGCACACGGAATGCGTGAAAACATAGCATTTCTGTCCCTGCCGTAATGGAAAAAATGCAAAATACCGAACGGGGCAAAACAAACAGTGAGATGGATCTTTTCCGACCGGCTGAAGAGCTTGTCTCGGTGGATTTTCGGTAAGAATAAAACATGAGGGAACAAATGATTCAGCCGCCCGAGTAAGTGTTTTCTCGTCAGCTCCAGTATTTTCACCACTTTGCTTACCATTCTTACTTTATAGGAACGACGACGTTATTTTAAAAGTTGAATTATCTTCAGTAAGGAACTTCTTGCACAAGTGTTGTATTTCGATGCTTCAATTTAGCTTGCGTTAAATTTTTCTTCCGAGATGAAGTGGTTAAAACAATATTTTACCCCGTAGTTTTATAGATAGTCGGACGAGATATATTGAGTGAAATGGTATCGATGACATCAGGGAAGGGTAAATTATTTTCAGTTGAATAGTGTTAATATATGTGGAAGTTACAAGTTTCGTCCCGGAAATATTTATTTATTATAGCCCTGACGAGGTGGTATATTTTAGGTAGCCAATTAATAAACGGATAAAATGTGTCCCTATAAATTTTAATATACACGATTAAAAGAATTAAAAATAAAAATATACACAATTGCTGAGTTGAAATTATACTCATGTTAACGCCCACGCTTTCATGTTAAGCAAATGTATAACCATTCCAATTGTGCATAGGACCTTGGAAGGAAGGTAAAAGATAACAATATGAGACGCGTATAAAAGGAGGGAAATTCAACCTCAAGAAAATTCTACACTGCATCATCAAAATTTTGCAGGATTATGAGAGTGGGATAGAGCAATTTATCTAAAAAAGCGTATTTGAGTGCTTTTGTGTAGGACAAGTCCTAATATACGTCATCTAGAACATTTCCATCTAACTATATCATAGCTTACAAACCATTTTCCTTGACCGGTATCCCGAATCCCGCATTGTAATGTAAATTTAGCGGATAACACCGTTAAAAGTCACGAGCTCGGCATCTCTCGCAGTTTCTTGGTGTATTCATGTGTATTACATAGATGCTAAAGTGCAAAATATATTAAACAAGTGAGAAGAAGAAAATTTAGTTCTCGCTAAAAACTCCCCATGAAAGTTATAATATACCTACTGAGTAATTTATGAATTCTACGGTTTATATTAGTTTGTGGCCTGAAAAGGAAGCCTCGACAGTAGTTGGACAAAAGACTTAATACATAGTGAAACGAAACTTGATACGAGATAAAGTTCAGGAGTCTAGGAAAATTAGCATCAGAAAGAATTGGAGAGACACGACAAAAAGCTTGAAAAGTGTGCGAACGGCAAAAAAATATGACGATATGGCAGATTTCATTTCGGGAAAAATATGACAAAAATCATGCTAAACATGAACACAAGAGGAGACAGAGAAAGTCAGCTTTGCGGAAGGGTACTCCGGGAACAATTTGGCTATAAAATATCCATTCAGACTTTACTCGTCCTGAGAAACAAAATACATCACAAGACGATCAGCCTGTTAGAGACCCCTCTCGCACCTTGTGTTGGTGGGGTCATCACTGGGACGCACCCAGTAGTACGTGCACTCGCGAAAGCGCTCAGAAAATAAAAGCAAAATAAATTACAAGAAGGTGGGGTGATGGAGACAAATTGCAGGGGAAAAAAGGTGGGGAAATAGAGGATAAAAATGAATGATATGCTGGGAGAAGGAGTTCAGCAGGTTTGGCAGAAAGGCTACGGTGGCAGAGGAAAAGAACCTTGTTTGAGGGACGGGTGGAACCAAGGGAAGGAGAGGAGAGGGGAGGAGAAGAGAATAGATCGTGAAAAAGAGATGAAAAGGGACTAAGGAAGGAGAATCAGAGCGAGAGGAAGAGACGGTGCGTGAAGGACATGCGGAAATATCGACCGTCTTCTTTCCTCTATGGGAAAGTGGAAAGGTAGTTTCTTATTCCTTTTAGACGAACGCCTTCATTTGGATGAAATTGAGCCCATGTGTACATCTATCCTTGTTTTTCTTTCTCGATTTCTCTCTCTCACCACCCTGTCGCAATAAGATGCAGTGAAAATTGAAAAATAAAAAAAATGAATGAGTTAGACTCTGGTAACACGGATAGATTAAATTGGAAAAAAATTAGAAAATATTTTAAAACACTGAGATTAAAATAAGAGGAATGAACCACAGATTTGTAATGCTTGAAATTGGAGGTTGTTTTTGTTCTAGTGATCATAAGATGATAAAGGGACATTAGGAAAATCATGGTAAAACATTATCCTTCACATTTACATGAACACACAGCCCTCAGGTTTGCAATGTATGCATCTTTCTTTCGAGTCTGATAGCTCGATTAGGACGTTGAAATTCTACAGTTTGTTCTCTCAGAGATTATATATAAAGTACATTTCGTAATAGTGAGCTAGCATCATGGTTACATTTTATTTATACCGTCGAAAGCAGCATACATTCTCAACAAAGTACAGTTTGGCAGCATAACAATATTCAGCTCCTGGCATAATGTAAAGACGTCCTCTTGATATCAAACCGGAAGCATTGAGGATAGTGGATGCAAAAACTATTCAGCTTCGTGACCCAAATACGACCAGTATCAAATCAAAAGTTGGCTTCGCTTGAAAGAAGGGGATATGGAGGAAATGGAAGAAAGGAAGGGAAATGTGGGAGAGAGAGAAAGAAAGATCTACCGCTTTCTTTTTTTTGCTGATCCGGCTACCAGACTCAACAAAGTCGGAGCGTCCGCAGGAAAACTTTTCCAACACACGGGGTCATCATCGTGGAACTGCAGTCAAATCATGTTCGAAGGGTTTCAGAAAATTCCTCCTCCTTCCCCCATCGAGATCCCCAATCAAACCAATTTCCCTTCGAACACAGCACTTTCCCTGCGCTTAGTTTGGTGAAAGTATGGAGAAGGAGGTCTGGCGAAAGGTCGGCGGGTGTGTCGGCAGGGATGATTGTGGGAAGGAAGGGGAGTCTTCGTCGTTGAAGCGAGGGCCGGGCATAGAGGAGGCAGGAGTGGAAGAGGAGGCATCCGGTGGAATGGCAAGAGTGTTGCCCTCTTCTGGAACCGTGTTACCTGTCTCTTCCCCCAGGCCCCTCCTTCCGCCAGCACCCACAGTCCTCCTCCGTAGAGTCCCCTTTCCACCTCCTCACGCTCATTTGCTCCCCCATCCATTTGCCGTACGTACCTTATTCCCTGAGTTTCCACCCCTCCCACCAAGTCTCTTACACCCCCGTGCGGGCTTTCCTTTGCCACTCCCCGCTACCGTCTTGGAAGAGGGGGGGGGGGGGAAGACTGGAATCACTCAATTTTACCCGAAATAAAGTCTCCTGTCTCTTATGCCCCCTTCCCTTCTTCCGCCCAACGCACTCCGCTCCTCGCCTCACCCCCAACTTTCTTTTCTACTCTCCTCCCTAAAGAACTCCTCTTCCTTCCTTTGCTCTTCTCCCCCAATTTTTTTCCTGCTCTGTTCTACCTTCTGTCGACTTGTTTTCCTAGTCGTTTACCTTCTCGTTTAACCCCAACTCCTTGCAATGTTTTCCCTCGCTGAGTTTCAACTTCGCTCCAACCAATGGCATTTTCTCGCTAAGCCCACAGTCGTCAGGGTTTTGATGACGGCGAGTTAAATCCGTTTTGCTTAACCATTTCCTATTCGGTAAAACGGAGTTCCTGAATCAGTTTAATTCTCGTAATTAGTCGCAAGATGTTTTATAAATATCTTAGAAAACGGATTGTTGGGATTGGAGGAAGCGTCAGGAAGTATGCTTTACCACAGATGTACTGTTCATCGTCGAAGTATATCTCATTATTATTCTTAGAACTGATTAAAGGCGTAAAATTGCTGTAGATTTATCAATATTCTTAATTTTTATCCTCTAGTATAAGGTCTACAGATAATTTACAAATCAAATGATTTTCTGATGAATTTTAGATAAGAAAATGATAGGCTCACGAGTAAACCCAAAAAGTAAATATGATGGGTGGCACTGCTAAACTAAAGGATGTCAATTTCTCCTCTTCTCGGCAAGCCTTCTTGTGTCACACTTCTTACTTTATCACTATCTAAGGTAGCACTGAAAAAAACGTACCATGGAATGTTAGGTCGGCCGAATAGAAAATGTATTTTATAGTCGTACTTACAGGTATGAAGAGACCTAACACATAAAGGAATTCCGAAGTGTACATATTTTGTTACTTTGAATATACTAGCTTCAAAATCTCTTCCAGAGAAAAACTAAATGTTTCATCTTCTGCAAATTTGTATGCTTATTTATCTCAGAACAAATCGAAAATTCCAAGAAAAATACATGTTTTAAGTCAGATACAATTTTATTTTTCAAGGAAAAAGATTAGAAAATATATTTTTATGTGTCATAATATTTGTTTTGACTCAAAGTATGCAAGAATAAAAATTACAGTATTTATTTTCAATTCGGGAAACAGATTGGATCTTTTTATTTGTGGCATTATTCGGTATGTGTCGTTCGAAAATATGCAAAGAGTGCATTCAAATCTGATTTTGCAACGTTTTCATCGTACCTTCAAGGGTGGCAACCATTGATTTTTTCACTTTACTCTTCCGTGTTGAAATGGAAACCACAGGCTTTAATGTGGTAATGTGCGTTTAAATGCCTTCACATGCTTTCCGATAGTTATATGTAAACTGATGTAATTCTAAATAAAGCATCAACCTGCAAATAGAACTTGAAATAACCGGTTGTAAATTAGCGTTTCATAAGGCATATGTATGTCACCATTTCTGTTTAAACCTTTAATGGATGACAACATAAAAATTGAATAAATAATTAAGGTTGTTTATTTTGAAGTTTAAACTTACCTGTGTGTCCTAATGGTGCGTGTAACATTGCTGGCTAAGTACGCCATTATTTACAGGAGAATCTTGGGTAAAATTTGTGTAATAATATGAAGAAAACATGTAGGATGCATATGCTTGGCCTAAAACAGTTGTAAATGGAAAATAAAATGAGAACTATCCATTCATAACCAGGGAAACGATGTATAAATTAATTAAAAAATTACGACGGTTTAAATCTTGTTCAAATAGCAGTTAAAGGTGGGGGATAGGAGTTATGAGTAATGTGAATGTTGGAGAATTGATTGTTGTAAGTGGAATAAATGAAATACTAGACCTAGAAGTCGAAAAGACCGACCGACATAAATGTTACCCTAATGAGCTTGTGGTACTTGAGATGTGTTTATGGCAAAAATAGGAGAGGTAGGATAAGGAATTATATATATATATATAATATAATTATATAAATATATATATAATTATATATATATATATATATAATATAATTATATATATATATACATTCAAACACGAAAATATCTGTTTCTGTATATATGAGTTTATATATATATATATATATATATATATATATATATATGTATATATATATATATATCACACAACACGCACTTGTTGAGACTTCTAATATTCAGAGGAATATTAGAAGTAGAAACATAGAGGAACCGTCCACCAGTGTATACGTACGATCGCACACCTCACACACACACACACACACACACATTTAAGCATACGTATGCTTATTTGTTTAATGCCATTAATATGATTAGTATATTCAAAGTGTATCGTGGTTCTTCTTTGATATAAAGGAGAGGAGTTTCTACGTTGACTACGTAAGCTTTTGGTAGTAAATACCCTCTGAGGAAAGCGTTTATTTCGGCGCTACGCGCAAGCACATCACTAAGTAAGTGATATTTTACACAAATACGGGCAATATGAATATCTCAAAGTGTGCTCCCAAGCTTCTGATAACTTTAATTTAACGACCTATTACTTTGTTTTCACTATTTAACCTATCGCGTTGTGACGAGGCGTTAGCAATGAGGAGGGTAGGATCAAAAGTTATCTTCACGTTGAAATTAAACTTTACACGCCCGGGTTTTTAAATGCCCGAAGAGGTGCTGTGGGCCAACTTTTGAATATCAGACCCTATGGCCATAATATGACCTCTCGCCGAAGTAGTAACAACAGTAAATTCAAAAAAAGAATAATTGTATTCTTTGGAACACAAATTTAAATGAAAATTGCCCAGTCTTTCTGTGAAGACGCTATAAAATGTCCTGAAAGAAGAGCTTTAGTAGCGTCACCGCCAAAGTGGCTTCCTATTTATTTTGTCGCATTAAATCTCTCTCTCTCCCTCTTTTTCGCATTTCCTCGTCTAAGTGCGTTCGTTGAAAGGTTCTCGGTGGAACGCTACAGCAGCAAGGGAAGGGAACATTTGCTCGGTCCCTCTACAACCGAAAAGAAATAATAATACCAGTAATAATAAAAACTCCTCTCTTCATTTCTCGTGAATCGGCGTTTCAACGGAGCTTATTCATCCGTTCCTTTTTCAATTGTTGCCTTTGTCATCGATGTATGAAAAATTTCCCAATTCGAATGAGATTGGCCATTCGTCAGCGTCAGGACGTCTTCTGCAACGGAAGGCAAAGCCGTACCCTACCCCATGCCCCAATCGACTCCTCCACCCTCCACGTCCCGTGAAACCCGTCATCTCGCCCACCCAATACGCCCTTCGCGTGGTGTACACCCCCACCTAATCTTTATTCTCGGTCCTTTCCTCTCCCTCTCCACCTCTCCATTTTCTGCGCTATTCTGCCCAGTTCCCTTCTTCCCCTCTGTTTCCCAATCACTCCCGCATTTCTCCGCCGAAACCCTCCGGTGCAACCCCACTTTCATCACTTTCCCTTTCTCTTCTTTCCCTCTCTCTCTCTACCCCCTCCTTTTCTCCATCCAAACCCCTTTGCCTCCCCTCCAATGCCCGACCGTGCTTCACAAACAGTTTCCCTTCGGGAGCGACGGAGTTGCAAAAATCAATCAGTTATGTGGTGCGCTCCATCCCAAAATAAGTGGCGTACGAAATTAATGAAATATGCAGTGACGTGGAGTAATTAAATAATCAGGAATTTCTACCCTCCACATAGATTTCCCCCAAATCCTGTCGTGCCCACCGCTGGCGGGGACCTCCTCTCGCCCCCTCACAAAAACATCCAAGAACATGTGTAAAAAAATAACTAATTAAGTAGAATATCACATGTGTGTGTGTATATATATATACGGGTGTGTATATATATATACACACACAGACCCACACACACACGCATATTTATACACATATACACTCTTGCAGGTAACGTTGAGCAGCGAATAGAGAAAGAGTGCATATTAATATGTAGACGCAAAAGAAACGGCACGCATTTCTTACGTAATGACGATAATTCCGTCATCGTCGAACGAGGAATAATATCTTCGCGGTGAACCTAAGATAGATTCAGTTACCAATGGAGAGGGCTGCAAAAAGAGGATACGAAGGGGAGAAAATGGTGTCTATTAGTTACTTGAGTGATTGATTAACTCAGGGCTATTTAAAAACCTTTTGTTGCCAAACATGTACCAATCCCCAGGTTCCCACCTCAATATTGTCTGCAGATTCTATCAGGAATTTGATCAAAGCGGCTGTGAAACCAGAATGTAATTATTGATCATAGAGAAGAGTATGTTAAAGAACAGGATGACTGAGAAAAGCAGGAAATTTGGTGGAGTGATTGTTTTTACGGATTCGTAGGGAATGCTGTATTCGATAGCATAAAAATAGGAGGAAAATCTGTAGGAGAGGTGTAATATGACATGTTCAACGCACAAATAGTAAATGAGGTTAGTTTGGAAGAATAAACTGCAGGGGGTACAAAAAAGGCAGCATTTACACATCAGATGGTTGCAGGATGAGGATTGTGGAAGACAAAAATCAGCGGTGTTGTGTGGGTATTTTAATATTTATGTGTCGCGCATATTTGTATGACGTTCGAAATTGACGAAAGGGTATTGGAAAGAGGAAGGATAACGATTCTTTCTTTCGCTAAAAATGTGTGTGCATATAGATATACACATGTTGCTATCTATATATTCAGCCTCATGACGAAAAAACAGTAATTTATTGTTGAAAATGGCTTTATTGTTTTTCGAAGCAATCTTCATGGTAATCAATACACGTTTGCATGGGTGCGAACCAATTTTCGTAGCACTTTTCACTCTCCGAGTGAGGTACCTCCAAACATGGTTTTTGAATGCACCTACGGCTTCTTCAGGCGCCGAAAAACTTTGGCAACGCAATTTTTTCTGGATAAACGGGAATAAAAAGAAGTCATTTGGTGCTAAATCAGGGCTGTATGGAGGACGACCCATCAATTCGACGTTTTGGCCAGTCAAAGAGGTAGTTGTTTCAGCCGATTTTTGAGAGTCTGCATTGTCATGATGAAGAATGATCCTTCGTTGCAGCTTCTTTTTCCGTGTTTCACCAAGCACTTCCGGCCAACAAATGCTTCTGTACCATTCAGAATTCACGGTTCTACGTTGCTCTAACGGTACGGTCGCCACATGTTCAGCTATTCCGAAGAAACAGGCAATCATTTGTTTCAACGTGCTTCGTGCACGAATCACTTTGGTCGGATTTGGCTCGCCTCGGAAGATCCATACATTGTATCGCTGTTTTGTTTCGGCTCATACGCATAGATCCAAGATGTATCACTTGTGTAGATATTATATACAGCTTTTGATGCACCGCGATTGTATTTGTTAAGCATTTCTTTGCACCAAATGGCACGTGCATCTTTTGGAGCTTTTGTCAAATTATGCGGTATCCAACGGGAGCAATTTTTTTTTTCACAGCTAAATGTTCATGCAGTATCTTATTGATGCTCGTCATAGTAATTCTTAAAGATTCCTCAATCTCACGATAAGTTAAATGACGATCGTTCTTTACTAGTTCTTACACAGCATAAATATTATCTGGCAAAACAACTGATTTTGGACGACCCTCACGATTTTCTTTGCTGAGCGAACGGCAACCATGAGGGAATTCGTTAAATCAGCGTTTCACAGTGGCAAAGGATTCCATGGGCTTCATCGCCAAAAGTGGAAGTAAGTTGATCGATGCACTCCTGTCGTCCATGTTGTAAAAATTCATCGCACGAGTGTTCACGAGTTAACTACATTTTTTCGCTGAGACAAAATTTTCGAGTCACTGTAAAAAACACAATTTATGATAAAAGGACAAAATGTTCTGAAGAAAGTTAGCGTTAAAAGGGTCAAACTTTCAGATGAAAACGCCAGATACCGCCTAAAGCACTTCGTATCGTCAAGGCTCAAACGATAAATAGCAACCCTCGTATATGTTTATAATTATAAACATATATATTTATGTATGTATGATGAAAAAGGTAAAGGCTTAGCAATATTTGTGAACGTGTCTGAATTAATTTGATGCGTGTTTTTATGTAGTATTTGCCACTTTAATTGAAACTCTAATTGGTGAAATTCCTCTAGAAATTATTTATCACTCCGTTTATCATTCTGCGCTGATAATATACACGTTAGCTATCTATTTCCATGGATTAAAAAGGGTGGGTAAGAGTTTAAGGACGTGGTTCCCAAATACAGTGTTAGTGGATGGGACATAGTAGAAAACGAGCTCCAGCGTTCTTTTTGCTCAGCCATCGACTGGTCCGCTTGAAAGTATAAGTCTAGTAAAGAAATAGTGTTGTTTTTTTCTCCTCCTGCGCGAAAATAACCCCTGATACCATGTCAACCTCCCGAATCCTTCTCAGAGACTTCATTCAATCCCGTTTCAATCGCAAAGATTCTAGTATGGGGAGGTGGCAATGGGATGTTTGGTTGGGCGAAGCGTATTGCGGTTAACTTGGCCAAAGCTCAACTTTCTCTACATCTCGTTTTGATATTCCCCGCACCTGAACCTCTCCGATTATTTTCTCTAACACTTACTGACCCGATGGTCCTCCATCTGATAATCCATGTTATGTTCTTTTTCTTTCCCCACCAATTTCCCAGGTCTCACAGCCTAGATTTGCACGACACCACCCATGCAACGGAGTCACATACCGGCGCCAAACACCCTAGGTCACTCGCCCGTCTTCCGACAATCAACACCCCACTCCCACATCGATTTCGATGGGCCAGATCGTCCAACCCTTTGAATGCGCCGCCGACCATCTTAGAGCAGAGAAGTCCATCTCCCTAACACTTAAAATCAATCGCTTCCGTTTCACAACAGTCTCATTTTCTCTCGTGCACTCATTCAATAACGTACGCACAGAGAATGGGATCATTGAGCTGCGTAAACATTCGCTTAGAGGGTCCGAGCTCGCTTCCCCGCAGCAAAAGTGTCCTTCTGCTACATTTTGAGGATATGCCAACGCGATATTGATTAAATACTATTTGTGCGGGTTTAGTGCTGACATAGAGGTGATACGCCAAACCCTGTATCGCATTTGCTGGCCGCGACCATAACGCTAAGTTAAGAAGAAATTGGTTGGTGAGTTGACCAATGTGAGTTGCTTTTGGGATGTGAAGCCGCCTGGCTATTTGAAATAAGATTCTTACATTTCTTTTTCGAAACCAATAAAAGGTCGCGTGAAGTCAAAGTAAATCTAAATTTGGGAGACGGTATCGGTTCAAGACAGCATTTCGTAAAGTAACGGGAAAGAAAAAGAAATGAGTTGAAACATGTAGTTCCATTCTCTTATAGTCATTGAAAATCTCTTCAGAGCTATAACTATGAAAATTTGACCACTAATAGATTTATAAAATATCTTAATTCTTCCTAACTATTGCTATCAAGCTCTCTTGTCATCTCCAAATCATGTGCGTGGATCCCTATATTCAGATTTGGAGTATTCATGTAGTAACACGGCCATATTAGCTGATGATTTGTCTATAATTGACGTAAAATTGTTAACGACAGGTTTTTAATTCCCGCTACCACTCACCATTTCGCAGTAACTTACGCAATAAGAGACCCTTCTAAAATGGCGCCACGTCGTTTCCATGAGACCCGATATTTTGAAAATTATGGATAGTCACTTTTATGCTGGATGGTTAAAATTTAAATGGATTCTACTTGTAGTGTCTGTAAACTTACGTATCGCGCGCTTAAAAAATGCAAATTGAGCACTCATACACAAAACTTTAAAAAGGAGCAAGATTTAAGGTGAAGAAATATTAATACCTTGCCGCTAAAGTGGTTTTATTTTGTGTTTCCTAAAATAAATATCTTTCGTTTCAGGGATACTAAAAATAGTGGTTGGGTTTGATGGTTTTTAGTTGAGTGGTTCTGTCGTTAGGTCACGGATAAAATCTAGCTCACTCATCCCAGATTGTCACAGTATCCTTCCCGAATCCTCCCACTCTCCCAAAGTGCGTGACGCATTTTATGAACCCGAGATGAGGAGGGCCAGGTCATTAACTTCCTCTCCAGACGAGGCTCCCAGTCTAGTCGTAATGACCACTCGCAATTTTTTCGTCATTCAAGTCCACGAGCAGAAGTGCAGCGCCGGGGTAAGAAAAATCCAATTACAAGTTCGCCGACCAGTGGGACACCATCGCCAGGCCACGTGTTTCCTTAAGACTCCTCATTAGGAGTAAGCTGATGCTGACGCCGTTTCTCGCGTTTGTGCCTTTCCCTTTCGTTCTCCTTCAACTCCGTTTTCAGTGATCACTAAGTGAGGTAATTATCTTAGATGCCCGCACTTTCCTAAACTATACCACACCACCTCATTCACTTCTTCATTCATTGGTTCCCTCTATCTCTCTCGCTCTCTCTCGCATCCCTGTATCATTTCCTCATTTCCCTTTACTTTCCTCTGCTTCCACATTTCCCGGTCGTCTCACTTCCCTCTCTTCTCTACGGGTAGGGTCAAATGTAAGATTGGATCTTATGGTCTCAATTTCGTCCTGAATGGGTTAATTTATCTGTCCATCTCCATTTTCTCACCACTCCGTCCTTCAGTTGGAATCGGAGACTCCTTCCACTCTATCTCCCCACCCCGCCCTTATTAAAGCAATAATCAATCAAACAATCAATCCCGCTCCCTCCATTCCATACTCACCCCCTCGAACGTCTCTTTATGTCGCTCTTTCTTCCCGCGACCTCTTCGATTCCAGTCTTTCTCGTTCCTCCCCATGCATGCCTGCCGTTTTCTGCTCTGTTTCCTGGGTGTCTATTACGAAAATACAAGTACAAATCCATGGATACCGAATATTTCATCTCGTTGCCCTTGGCTGGAGCGGTTCGGTTTTTGTTTTGGAAATGGGACAGCATTGGGCACAGAATTTCACTCCGCGCAATTCGAATCAGAGGCGCCGTAACTGGCGCCCTGGGGCCAGTTTCTAAAGCTAAGAGTCGATTCACGAGTCCTCTAAAACAATCAGGAAGGTAGTATAAAAAATTCGAAAGCACGTCTCCAGTGTAACGTTGGTGTGTTCAGTGACAAAGTAAGTTTATTCCCATTATGGGGCTCCGTGCGAATTAAATACAAGGTTTTGTAAATTGAGCTGCGGCTTAGAGAAACGGGCCACAGGTCATTTTACAATATCTTTCCCATACATCCCGTAATTATTAATTTGGTCACTCGGGAGCACTATAGAAGTCTTAAAATTTCACCTCGATCAACGATACGTAACATCATGTGTTCCTTTACTTCGGTTACAATTTTGTGATGGAACCGAAGCCCAGAAAATATATAAAATAAAACCCTTGCTTTGAAATCTTTTTCTAATGCACACAAATATACATATATGTATGCATATATGCATGCATGTATGTATATATATATATATATGTATATATATATATATATATATATATATATATATATATGTATATATATATGTATATATATATATATATATATATATATATATATATATATATATATATACATGCATACATATTTTTTACCCGCAAAAACATTCACAAAGGTAAACTTAAAATTAGTTACAGGCGTAACGATAGCATAGCTTATGAGTAGAACTGTGAGGGCTTTTTTTGTGTTTCTTGTTTTCTATGCCATCGTTACACCTGTGACTTATCTCTCTCTCTCTTATATGCATGCAAAATTTTATTTTATTTTCTTGACGGCGCAGTGATGATGTTATTTATTTACTCAAGCGCCTGAGCCCTGTTTTTCTCTGTAGCTAACACTTCCTTCCTCAATTCCTTAAAAAATCGTGTCCAGAGTGTGCTTCAGTTATTTCATTTGTAAGTGGGTGTTCTATTGTATGCCCATATTTTTTTCCGAGACCTTTCTTTCGACCTCCTCCAAGTCCGGCACGGCCCACAGAGGGGAGTTCGGCAATGAGCGAATCAATCAACCCCCTCACCCCTCCTCAACTCCCGTATGTTCTTCTGCTCTCTCTTCCTCACCGGTTTATTTTCTCCTCATGTTTGTCCCCTCCTCTCTCCGTTCCACGCCATCACCTCCCGAGCGCCCTTCCTCCTCATCCCCCACTTGAAACCTCCTTTTCCTCGTCCACGCCGTTCCCTTTGTTTACTCTTTATTACTCAATTCGGCGGAGCTCGTTCGTTCCGTGGGCGAGGCATCCTTCTGCGCGGAAAAACGCGCCCTCGGCCCCTGCTCCCACCCTGCCTCCCCGCTAACCCCACGCGAAGCCCAGAGACTTTGCGCTCTCGGCCGACCATGTACGGGAGCTCCACCCAACGTCTCTCCTCATTCCCCCACTACCCTTCAGTCCTCCACCGCCCCAACCCCTCCCGCTAACCCCACCTCCCTTCCCGTCATTACCCCTACCCCCTGCTCTCCCATCTCCCTGTCTCTTGCCACCCACGCCCGAGCAGGCGAAACAAACGCAAACGTTTGCCCGCCCACACCCGGCTCGGCTAGTGGCCGCCGCGCCGTTGCCAACGTTGACATTTACCAACGAGGAAATGACTTTAGTAAAATAAATTCTCGCGTCAATTTTCGGTGATAATGGTTGTAGTTTTGTTAGCTGCCTCAAACACATCCAGCAGGCATACATCCGGTTAACATGCCTCCGGTCGACTCACTGCACGCCATTACGTATGCATGTAAATGAGCGCGCATTAAGCAAAACGCAAAGTGTGGTTGGTACAAGGTCTGACGGGCTGTCGCGGTTACAAGAGGCAATTAGAAAAGCCACTTTCCGGTTTGGTCATGATTTTTAAAGTTGTCACTGCTATTAAAAAGAAGATATTCAATGCTCTTGCAATTGAAAAAAAAATATTCTTATCGCAACTTCTTTTCTAATGAATCATCTAATGATGGAAATTCCAGATTATACAGTTCCGTAATTATTTTGCAAAAATGTAAAGAGTTATGTTCAAAAGAAATGTAATGAGCATGGAGTAAATTTTATGATTTGAAAACAAAAATTGCATTATGTCAGCTTTTGAGGCTAATGTTTTCATGATTTTCTCCCTTGTACTCCCGTGAAATATTGTAAATATGAGGTAGGTAAATATTAGTTAAATTTGAATATGTGGTTAATCAAAACGTTTTTCGTGTAAAATTCTGTAAGTATAAGGACAGTAATTTTTGCGGGAATGATTTGAGTTTATAAATGAGAGTATATAATTCCATGAAATGATTTGTTGGACAAATTTCCATCTCTGGATTCAACGATGGATGTTGAAAATAAAGTTTGAATTATTAATTCAATGGGTATAATTCTCCTTATTCTTATTTACTTTGTAGAACAATTAAAATGTCTACTTCCTTTGGTCTGCTGAAAAGTCTACTTCCACTCTGCTGAAAAGAAAGTTGGTTTCACTTGGAAAGAGAAAATTACATCCTTGCTACGCCCGAACGCTTTCCTCCATGAATAGGTAATACTGGACATAGATGAAGTTGAGGGGTACATCTCATTTTAAAATAATATCAAATATTCAGTCCTGCGCGTAAACATTCAGTTAGCATCTTTTTGGGAAACGCACTCTAGTTAAGCGCTAATATGTCGATTAATTATACATGACACTACTAGTTCTATTTAAAAGGTATTATTTAAGCTGTTGCATTTTTCATTTATGATAGAATCCACCATTGAAATTACTTTTCACTTTTATCCGTGACCCCGAAGTGTAATGGGAGCGTACATTGTTTTAAAATGTGTTCATAATTTAAATTTGCACTGCTTTTAGACATTGCAATGTTTTTGGTCGGCTTAAATCCGCTAAAATTTTGGCTTTTGTGTTTATGGTAACTTAATTACCCCTTACTTTTTAAGCTCTGAGGATTCGGGAAATTACTAGATAGCAGTACGAACATAATTTCCGCTAAGGCTAATGGGAATAATGTAGAAACCTCCGAAACACACACTACTTACTACCCTTGAGCGGAGGTGAAAATAAACTCACGGGAAGCGTGCTGATCGCCCTCACATCCGGAAACAAGAATCCTGTCCCATTCCGCAGTCCTTCACGGAGACAGGAGTCCAACGCGAATGCAATGGTGAGACAGACAGACGATCAAAAAGTCGGGGAGGAGGCGCATCTGCACGCTGGTTACGGCCTGCGGACGGGTCGGTCTGCGGCGCCTGACCCGTCACACCGCCGGTATACTACAAATGAGAGTGGCGTGGAGAGTGTTTCGGAGAGAGGAAGGGGGGCGAGCGGGGGAGGCTGGATGCTGTAACAAGGACGGGGGGCTGGAGGATCGTGAAAGTCGTGCTGGCACGCTTGCGAGGGGTCCATCGTGTAGGAGGAGAACGGAGAGAGATGGCAACGGAGGGAAAGAGAGAGAGAGAAGCTATTCTGACGGGAAGAGGGAGTCGCACCGCGGTATCCCCTGGGCCGCGTGTAAGTTGTGAGGTGGGGAGAGGGAGAGAGAGGATAGCGGTGAGGAAAGAGGGAGAGGGAAGAGAGCGCCGAGCGGTGGAGGGAGATGAGCGGCCCTCTCTCCGCTCCGTCCTCCTCTGGAAAACTCATGGACAGGCGGACGGACAGGGAGAAGAGAGGAAGAGGAAAGGCGAGTGAGTGAGGAGTCTTAACCCGGGAGAGGAAGGAATGGTTGAGAGGCATGTTTGGAGTTAAACGGGGGATGAAGAGGGAGGAGTGGGAGCGTTGGAATGGGATGGGTGTTACTGCGTGTCCGAATAAGCGAATTATACTTCCCAACTCGACCACGATGAGCCTACCGCCATTTTGGAAGTCCGTAGGAAAGGATGGTGTTCGAATTAGGAGTTCTTGGGTCATAAGCGAAACCGTATCTTTTCTAGACTATACTTTCCACGCTTCTCTTGTTATGTGACATATCTTTGCCAAAAGAGATATACGTCGAACGTTAAATACAACTCAAAACATCATAAATAATATGATTAGGGAACACTATTTTTAATAGCCATATATATAATAAAATATCCAAAGTGTGTTGCATATTATTTTACAATAGTGGTCAACGAGAAAGTATGTTTTTGCTGATTTACTACTCAATTTCTAAAAATTTCCGCAATTTTCTGTATCCACTGCACGAAATTTCTCTTTGAACTTGAATTGATTAATAATTAAGGATCGGCGGGTTATTTAATGAACTGATCTTTCTATAGTATTCTTTCGAGCGACGACTGCGAATTCGGGATAGATGGCAGAATGCTGTGGCCCTGGTATAGCAGCAGTTAATTCTTTAAAGTTTTCCTAAAGGCTGAGGTCACACAGTACCGTAAAACTCAGCATAGGAAAATTCATTATGCAACAAACAATATCTCTACCAGGAGCGAGATATCGACCCGTGAACTTTCGGTAACCTGGGTGATCGTATGGGCCACCTAGCGAATCGGGTCGGCTGATACGGTGTTTTCGAATTGATTTTAACGTTTGACATTTTGTGTTTTCTTTCACACGAGATATGCGACTGAACCTATTTCTCAAAGATTATTTGAATTATTTAATACTTGGTATTCATTATAAATAGAAATGTATATAAATTTTTATTTGTTTATGTATGTGAAGTATAATTTAATATCCAGGGTTCATTGGTATTCGTAAGTGAGCCTTTTATACTTCGGAAATCCTTAACGTCAAATGTGCTCATATGTTAATCAATTTTAGAATCTCGTAGTCTTGGTTTTATAGCTTTTCATTATTATGGTAAGTGCATGTACCTCTTAAAACACAGCTGAATGAGTTTATGTCCATTAATAATTAAAGGTTAATGAAGGAAGCTCTATTTATTGGTACAAGAATAGGAGTTTTGTTACGTCCATCTCTTTGAAGAATTAGTTTTCATTATCAGTTACTTTGTCAATTCTATAGATCCATAGGGGTGCTATAAAGTTTCTTTAAATAGCAAGTTGTACGGTTATTTTAATCATCTTAACACAGGTTAGCATTAATTTTTGACACATGTGAAGACTTCTCTTCAGGAGCTTGTTGGGTAACATCCAATTGCATTCAAAACTTGTTTGTACTTACTCATAATGAAGTAAAGTGATCGGGAATAATATTCAGTGAATGCAAATATTCTTCGCCCAGAATTTCTCCCAAGTAGCATTTTTGGTGAATCCAAAGGGATGCAAACAATATGTCATCGCAAATAGCTATCATATGCCCTAAAAATTGAAAAAAAGAAACGAAAGAAGAGAGGTGAATGAGTGAAAAACTTGATTAATTACTCGGGGGTATCCCACTTAACAAAGAAGATAGTACCTCCTGCTGTCGAATATTCAGCTTGGAAAGATACTAAGCAATTAATCTCAAGTAAGAAAAGAAATAAAAATTTAGCCCAAAGAGATAGAATTAAGTAAGGTAAAACTAAAATAATATGCGAAATGTTTGGTGGAATTAACGTGGTAATAAGTAGATGAGAATGTCAATCGGAAAGAAAGACACCTACAGAGCATAATGGTATATTTTGGACTTATGCCACATATAGCAACATAGAATTTAAAATAATAAAATAAAATGCAAAGAGGAACAAGAGTAGAAACATGGTAGTGTTGGCGCATTAAGGATGGAAGAGGGATGAAGGGGGAAGGGGGAGAAATCTTCGAGTGTAACGGGTGTGGGGGAGGAGAGCGGTGGGATGGCTTAAGAGTAGTGGTACGCATCGTTCAGGAAGAAGAGCCCAAGTCTGTTCAAGGAGGAAAGGGGAAGTGGAGGGAATTCCCGAGAAAAAATAATTTCTTTCCAAGGCGGGAGTGCCAGAAAGCATTACACATTTAAAGACTCCCATCTTGGCCTAACAGCCGTCAGTTTGGGTCGAAAAAATAATAGGGAAGCGGAGTGACAGTTCAGCTTGATGAAAATGTATTATTATATACTACGTGTGCCATTCATGCTGTCCAATATTAAGACGGAAGAGAAATTCGAGCGAGTCAGTCGGCGGAAGAGTTCTCCCTCCTCGACTCATGGGAATCGAAATCTTCCGTTCTACTATCGTTGTTACTCTATCAAGTTCCCCCCTGAATATTTACTCGGCATCTCTTCTCCGCGGGGGAAGAACGATTGCCATTAAAAGTAACCAGGACGGAGGCGCGGGGAGGGTAAAGGAAGAGAAACTGTGCGTGAAAAATGGTCCACATCAGGAATTTTGAGGGAACGACTGGCTGAAGGAGAGGGAAAGAGCTAAGCAAACGACAAAAAGGATGGATTGCGAGGCGACAAAAGGATATATGGTTAGGCGGGAGAGAGAAGAAGGAGCGGGGTGGGTGACGTGGAGATGTACATGGGGGGGTGGGGAGACGACAAAAGTGGAGACAGTCTTAAGGGGGGGAGGATGCTACTTGTGAGACAAGGGAGTGTCGGGGGGAGGGGGGTTCAGGACAAATGAAGGGAGGGGGGCAAGGGGGCAGCGGGTAGAAGGAGGCACGCAGGGTCATTTGTCAGCGTGTGTCGCGGGGGGGGGGTGGAAGAGGAGTTGGAAACGGGGTGCTTGTGGGGGGGCGGGAAAGAGGTGTTATGGAGGTGCCCCAGAGGCGGTCGCCGGGGCTGGTAACAGGGCGCTCGCACCCCATAACCTCCTTTCCTTCCCCCTCTCCATCTCCGCCGCACTTTGCCATCACAATTCCGAAAGACGCCGCCGCAGCTTCGATTCTGTGCCACATGGGGATCCGTGTTAATCAGGGTGAACACAGGTATGGGTGGGAAGTTAGGAGATGAACGGACGGATGGATGTTGTCACTACAAGATCATGCCTACCTTGAGGGCGAAATTGTTACCGTCACATTGGATCGCTATTAACATGAAACTACGGTGCTCTAGCTTGTGACTAAGATTAGCTGTTTGTGACTCAGATCAGCGTCTAAGGATGTTCAATTCCATTAAATTAACTGCGTTGGTGAAGTAAATTCAAGGTTGAGAAGCCGTGACATTAATTTGTCAACAATTTTCCGCACTGAGCCTGCCTGTAAGATTTAATTCTTTTCACATATCGTTTTTCATATGATTTTCATGAAAGCAGTGATGGAATGACTACTTTTATATTACCCCTTTCTGACTCAAAGAGTTTGGAAAATTGGTGGCGTGCCCCAAAACCAAGGCAGTGAATATGATATTAGTTTTTCTTTTAAGATATATTTAAGGCTATTAAACCTAGCAAAAACAAACAATAGTCCCAACTATTTATGAATCTTTGAGTGACCTTATACGATATCGAAGCCTGATGAAGGAGAAATCCTTCGATTTCCTTGAGCGTCAATACGCATAATCCGTGATCAAAGAATTATGCTGACTAAATGAAGGAAAACTTATCAGAAACAAACTTACTTTCACTGCATATTACCATTAATGATCAGTGTAAAATAAGTTGAAAAATATATATATTATATATATATATATATATAATTATATATATATTTATATAAATAATCATTACTTCTCCATCTTCCGGTGAAGACGGAGCAGAATTCCGTCGGAATTATCAAGAAATAACGGGTGAGTAATCTTTTTATATGTTTCCATATTGTTTGTTTGTTGCGGTCCAATTTATTATTCGGCACTTCCGTGTTACGTCGACGAAATCATCTATATATATATATATATATATATATATATATATATATATATATAATATATATATATATAATATATATATATAATATATATATATATATAATATATATATATATATATATATATATATATACGAGGGTCATCCGGAAAGTAGTACCCGTTCGTGAAATAAAGACACAAAAGTAAATATTAACAAACATAAAACATTTTATTTGAAAGAGGATACTTTAAACTACTTCTCAACATAATCTCCAAGCAAATTAAGGCATTTGTCATAACGTGTGACAAGTTTCTGTATTCCTGCTGCATAGTCCTTCGCCGCCAGCTCATTGAGATACGCGAGGGACCCATCTTGCACAAATTTTTGCATAATGCAGATGGTGTTTAACAATTTCATGAACAATTGTTCGAGAAACATTGGGAAAATGCTCACAGATGTCATCAATTGTGACGCGCCGATCGTTCCTCACGAATTCGTCAACTGAGCTCACCAGTTGGTCTGTAATGACAGACGGTCTCCCCGAACGCTCATCGTCGTGTGTGTTCCCCCTCCCCATGTTGAAGTTGCGACACCACCGCCGAACAGACGACTCGTCCATTACATTGTCTCCATACACCTCCTTTAATTGGCGATGAATATCACATGGGCGAACGTTTCTTGCATTGAGGAATTTAATCACTGCCCTCACTTCACAACTGGCGGCGTTCTCAATTTTTTTAAACATTGTAAACAATCACAGAAACAACACAGGCAATGCTAGCGTCACGCAACTTGGCTCAGAGAAGGCAGACAAGCCACTGAAGCTATCTGACCTCGTCCAGCGGCTACTCGCGTCGTCAGCACTTCATGCGGCACGAACGGGTACTACTTTCCGGATGACCCTCGTATATATATATATATTAATACTTATAAACACGATCAAATTAAAAAACCTAAGTATGATAAAATCATAGGTGAAGAAATAGTATGTGCCTTGCTTTCTCACCGAAAATTAGTAACTAAATGAGTTCATAATCAAAATGAAAAAACCAACCAAAATTTGACTCAATTAATTGTGTGTATTAATCTTAAACTGGAACTTCTTCCAACCTTCTGTTTAGCAATTGTCTGGTATTCTTGTCTCAGAGTGACCATTTTCTTTCTTTTCAAATACATAAATGCTTACACAGGATGGAACATATTCTGCCTCAATCATTTTTCATCTGCGAAAGGGGGATCGTGATGGCTTGAGAGTGGAAATTACATAATAGAATGGAAAAAACATTATTGTTGAAACGTTAACGCTCATCATGAATCGATGGAAACTTAACAAGAGTGCGATCCAAAAATGTTAATTCCTTAATTAAGGAATTAATTAAGCGTATGCTATCTAAACGTGTTTTTGCTACGAAATTATTATTGAAATAATGCGTGGATATACGTAACAGGATTAAAAAGAAATACATGGCTTCATATGGTCATCTGTCTGCCCAAGCTATTATAATCTGTTAAACATCCTTTTTAATTAGCACAACCAGATGAAGATAAATGATCTCTCTCTAATTTGTGAAAGGCAATTTCCTTTCAAAATCATATGAATGTTTTGTGGAATAAATGCTGGGTAGATACCACCAGAGAGCTTTCATTAGTGATTCCAAGTAAGAGACGAATGATTGAAAGACGTGTTCTCTTGAAGAGTGAAAGAATCAGGACCTCAGGATGGCGACAAATGAAAAATGAGTAGGAACCCAATTGGATGGTATGAATAGAATAATGGTGAGCCCCTGTGTGGACGTTGATGCAACATCTTATCCAGACCCGTGCTCTCCAATGGGTTGTTCGTTGATTTATCATATCCAGTATTGAGGCAATGTGTGGAAATAACTGGGTTCAGGGGGATCGGGATTGGTGCGGTGGCTATCGAACTGGCTTCCCACCCAGAGGGCCTGGTTTAAATCCCGGCGGTGTTGAATATATTTCAGAGGTACCTCGATCCCTACTTGAGGTGCTTTGTGTAGGACACTTTAAGTGGACCCCTTGGCGCCTTTCGTAAAGAGTAGGCTAATGCCGACGCCGGGTTTCTCTCCACCTTTATCCTTTCCTTGCCATCCATAATGGCGCAAATGACCTCATCTGTCGGTCGCCTTCCCTAAATACTACTACTAACAGGGTTCAGACGGTATCAAACGTTTTTATAGATAAGTGCACATTGGACATGTTTTGAATCATATTTTGAACATCCTCTGAAAATATATAGGATTATTCTATTCATTTATTTATTTACTTGAAAATTTCTACGTCGTTTCTACATAAGATGTAGTAATGAGATATTGCTTTACAAACTTCACACTTTTACCTAACGGAAAACCCGTACATTTTTGCCCAACCAAACCTGATGTTATTAAGAAAATTTTATGTAGAGCCTTAAGTGTATAATTTATCACAAGATCCTTGTGTTGAGACAGAATCCCAAATTAAAACATAACTTTAAAGTATTATATAGAAGTACTCCTACGTTCGCTTGTGCATTCAATCGACTTGTCGTAGATCATTTAATTTATTTTTTTCATTTCATATTTTATATACCAATTATCATAATCGGAATCAGTACAGAAAGTTATTTCATGTGCGTTAGAGCCGTGTAACTCAGAGATCAATGGCCCAATTTAATGCTATCCAGTGGGTAATTCAATTAATCAGCTTTTAATTGTTCAGTTTGTCAAGAATAACATTTCACAAACTCAAAGTTAGATGGAGCAATTATCATTTTAAATAAAAATATTCAGATCAAAAGTTTGGACCATTCATGCCCTGACAGACCGTAATGTTTGGCGAGCCGGATCCTCTGGAGTTCGCAAAAATGTCGAAATAGTGGGGAATATTATTTTCATTGATTCTCGTATTATTTTCTGTGATGCACCATGTCGTAATCGGTGTCAACTCCACAAAATGAGTTTGTTGCTCTTTTACAAATTTGAATCAATTGCACGACAGATATCAACTTTACCAAACAAAGTTTTGAATCCATTCATTAATTTTAATAAGGCAGAACCTCTGTTTCTTTTTTCTTCTGTTTCAAAAGATTATGTGCAAACGTTAAAAAAATATCCTCAAGAAATTTTATTCGTCTGCATTGAAATATATTATCGATTGTGCGTTAAAAGCGGTGATAAGGTTCGTTTAGGTTTAATTAAACCTAGAACCATCTGTCCTGATTTTTTTGCTTTTAGACAAAGTTAAAAAGTAAATGATTAATCTTAATGAGTAATATTAATGTATCTGGTAAATTAATTAATGTTTTTTCAGCTGTCATCTATAAATTATTCATGATTTATTTGTTTGCTTTGTATATTTACTGAACAGATAAAATACTAATGCTATTATAAGTTACATATCATTTCCTCCCACCTGGTGGAAACCTTTACAAATATAATTTAGATTTTTATTTTTAATTGCAATTTTGAGTGCATAATAACTGATTGGGTCTGTGGCTATCAGTATTTTCTCTAGATAAAGTCTCAATCAAAATTTCCAGGAATATTTTTTATCAATGAGTTATGTAAAATCAAGTACATACCGAATAGGTATTAGATCAATTTATTTTTTTGGTTTTGCACCAAACTGGGAAATCCATGTACATAAACACATATTTTTTATTTATTCAAGAAAAAAATTGACCCTCGGAGTTGAGTAGGTGAACCGAAATCTATTTTTGAATTCTGTGCCCTAAATGCACGTTCACCTGCAGAGATATTTGGGAAACTGAATGTCAGATATCGCCTCGCCCGTTTTAATAGGCATTGAATGCTAAATGACAAATTTCCATGCAGCGGAAAAACTCTCCTTTATATTCTCTCATTTCCATGTTAAATCCAGCGGAATGCAAAATATATCCATCCATTGGGCATTCCCTTTTTCCCGGAATAAAACTCTTCAGTCTACAGAAAGTTTTTTTTTACTATCTCAAAGTTAATTAGTTGTTATATTGACCTGAGTGCTCTAGATAGTAAAATTTTGTGCTGCAGTAAAAATCTGGCATCCAAATAAATATTCCAGAGTTAAATCTGACGAGAGTGGTGGTCTTTTCTCTTGAGGGATACTTTGTCTTACCGTACTGATTTATATCTCTTCAGGCATGACGGTTACAATTTGGTGGTAATATCAATTTAATATTTATTGTTCCAAGGATTTCTCAGTGTTAAAGGATGAGAAAAGTCAAATATTAATATATATCAATAAAAATAAGTATATATTATATTTAAATGCTCAGTAGGCTCTTCTAGAATTCGCAGTTTATTATTCTGTAATAATTTGTGTTTAACAGGAGATTTATAGGTTGTGTTTTTATACCCCTTTGATCGGAATTTTTTATTTCCAGATGAAAAGTAATAATGGTTCCACGGATAGGGCATTTAATACACGTTTTTGGCTTAATAAATCATCAAGTTGAATAATCTCAAAAATAATTAAATAAAGTATGCAATTGAATGATAAAGCACATGCACGTCCGCTCTCCGTAACGTGTTTTCTTCATGCATTTCAGCATTAGCGGTACGCGTAACTTGGCTTCTATTGGCCTTGAGTTATAGACCCTGTAACCAACCAGAAGGTTTTTTGGTAAATTAGGGTAGGCCTAATGTCATACTTAGCCGTACGTATGTGGTAATATTCACATGAGATGGAGAGGGGCCAATTCCTTTTTCTCTACCGTCTACCGCTGTATGTTTTCTCAATTAGAACCGGTAAATGAAAAAGGATTCACACTTCATGAGTTAAGCCGAGAGTTTCCGGAGTCATATGGTTTTTTAGGTGCAGGAGACTCGAGGGTATGGCATGGAATTCCGATCCTCCAGTACTCTACTCGCTGGAGTACCACGCTCACTTTTACGTATGATATAAGTGATAAATGAAAAAAAGTCAGAGTTGACATTTTAGCTGTTTAAAAACTGGTTTATAAAATCTTCGTTTTATGATGAACTTAACGCCTCTGGTTTATAATCCAAATACTTTTTGAAATGCAGGAGACGATCGTCAGAAATTACATCCATTATTCAGTTTGTAAGTAAATTATCGAATAAAATATTTCCAACAGTTCTACCTCAGCACAGAAGATGATGTTGTTGGCAAGATTTATCAATATATATTCACTTTATGTGAGGTGAGAGCGTAATTCAATATGAAGTAATATGGTCATTTCAGCATACTCGAGCGTTTATAAAAAACGATTTTTTGTCCCAAAAAACAATTATAACTCACAATGGATAATTGAAAAAGAAAAACTGGTCTTTCGTGGTAAATTTTATGCGCCGTGTCAACTATTTTTACTATAGTAAGCTTCAATTTATGAAACTCATCAATGAAAGAAACAAAGTTGTCCCAAAAGAGCAAACATTTCTTCATCAATATCTATAATAATGCCAACCGAAAATGGCTTTCAAAGATAGCAAGGTGGAAACATGCTGCCTTCTAAGCCAAATATCGTGGGTTCGAGTCCCGAATCGATGAGTATATCATCTCTATAGTGCCGTGTAAACAATTATAGTTTAGTTTCTGTGATATTGGATGGTATTGGGGCATTTATTGAAATAACGTTTTGGGTAAATAAGACACCACATGATGTCACCTCAGTGATTTTTGACTGTTTAGTCCATTATGATTTAGAGGAATAATTCCAACACTATTTGCAAAACATTCTATATATTAATTTTTTAACCTTTATACGAATCTGTTATTTAAAAACTTCATCGTTGTTTTTCAAAGCACAGATATATTTTAGTTGAGTACTATATTGCATCAAATTCACTTGAGAGAACAAAGCGTCTCAATGGGAAAGACCCCCCCCTCATGCTACTTTATTTGCACATGAGACTGTTCAACTTATTTCAATATTATTTAGTAATTCTTTCAGCACTTTCTCGTATATTGGCCGTTGAACTTTTAAAAGCATTCTTTTAATGGGAATGCACACGGGAAAGATTAAAAAAATATACTCACTCAAGTTTAATTATTTCAATCTTTTATCACAATTTTAGACGAAAAATTGACCAATACTCTTCCAATTTTTTATGGCTGGAGGAAATTAAAATTCATCTAATTTGATTTGAAATTCCCAATTCAAACGAAAGAATTTAAAAAATAAAATTTGCCATCGTAGTTGTTCTAACGCCGTAGGCTGTTGAATTGTTTTTTTGCCATAACGGTTTATCTCTAGTACCTCATATTTTACGACATGTATGAACTATTAAACTGTTTTATGTTAGGGAATAAAAAGGTTTATTTTCAATTTCGAGATCTCCATTAGACACACTTTGTGTGAAAAACAATTAAATGGGATAAAATTGCACAGTTACATTTTTAACAAATTTAAAAAAAAGGCATAAACATAAAATTTCATTCCTCAAGTTACGTTAGAAATTACTTCAAGTTTTATTTCAGTTATTCAAATATCCATATAACACGGATATTTTTATTCAGAATTTATTAGGGTGTTTTCTGATATAAAATTTGCTTTCTGGTCTCAAATTTTTCAAAATTATCAGTACGCATATGTCCTTATTAGGTTGCTAAATTGAGCAATTGTTCGCAATTTTTTTTAAATTGATTGATTATATTTTAATAGATGATCGTAGAGTGAAAAAATGTTTTTTTTCAATTTTGTGTTTCGAGATTGAATAGCATTCATATGTGTGCTTTGTGATATTGTCTTTCATAGCGATTTTTAAAAAGTTATGTCTTTAAAGTTTCGGTCTTTAAGTAACCAGTAATTTTAATTCCGTAATCCATTAAGACCACTTTGACTATTGGTTTTCTTGTATTTTACTGACGATGGTTCAAAATTCATCTAAAAGTAATTTTTCTTGGAAAAGAAAATCTTGAAAGAATTTTTCCAAATATATCAGTCATAATTTTATAATTGTTTATCATATTTTCTTTTGAATATCTCGGGTCTACTAAATCTCGACACATTCTCATTTGTAAGAGTGCAAATACATAAACCCTCCTCCTAAAAAAATATTAGCCAAAAGTCTTTCATTTTTCATATTGTCAGAATTCTTCTCCGTCGGAATTTACTGCTGTTAATCGTTTATCCTTGTGCCTTATTAGAGCGAAAATAATAATCCACAGATAATTTTCGTGGCTATATTATTCCATAAGTTCATCTAAAATCTCATGTCTCGATCAAATCATTTCAATTAAACTAATATTTCAAATGTGGATGTTGTGTAAAATACGCCTGATTCTATCATCTACACTTAGATGCAACGCGGTCATCTGTAATTACTCTTTGATCATTTAGTTCAAGCCAAGAAATATGTGTCACATTATTGGAAGATGGTATCATTTTAGGTTTTGGTCTCGTATTTTCTTCAGGTTTCAATTTGACTGCTCAAATACGCTCTAACACTTTTTCCGTAATTACTAGAAAACATCATGCATTAAATAAAATATCTAATCGAATCCGTTTATTACGAGTTGCTTATCGATTTGGCTGTTTCATTTTCAGTTTATCTAAGACGGCATCGTTCGAAACTGAAGCAGATACGATACTATTTGTTCATTTTTACCTTCTAACTCCTTTGCATGCATACCCGAACGATATTTTATTTTTATATCCGATTTTTCATTTGGCATTTTTTCAGCGTTTCCACTCATGCCATCTTCTAAACTGGACTTCATACAGACTGAATTCATTCTTTCTAAAGCCAGGGAAAAGTACGTATTTTATACTAGTTTTAACAGCTGGGCGTTTGCCCTTTCTTGTGCCTTATCCATGTGATCGCTGTGGACTAAGGTGTTTCAGAATGTTTAAGCAAAACGAATATTTTGCTTTCTCTTAGGTGAACAACTCTCCGAGTTTCATAAATTATTGCTCTTTGATCTAAAAATGGACTCTGTTTCCCCCCTATCAAGGTCGCCTTTTGCTTTTCCGACCAAAGTTTGTAATGAAGGAATGAGTTAGTTCTCTCAACTTAGTTCAGTATCCTTGATTGCCATACTTCATGCTCACGGCCTTCTGGATGCTGCGGTTGGATTCTCGCATTAAACGGTTCAAAGGGAGTTTAAGCATCGTTGAATATCAAGGCTCTAGTTTTGGATAACCTAGAACTCTGTGGGTCATTCTATGTGAGTTTCTCAAACTTGGAAGTTGTAGTTTTTAAAAATGTTCATTATACTAGACACATCAATTTTTGGAGCATAAAAAATTATTCTTTAAAAACATTTTATTAGGCTAGAATCCATTAGTATTTATTTTCAAGATTTTAAAGTACAATATATCTTAGTAAGGTACTATAGATTAAAAGTATGCCTTGAGAAGGCTTTTGCTGTTTACTCTAGCTAAGTTTCATCATATCTTCTTCGAAATGAACTCCCTGGTGTATGTATTCTTAGTAAAGCCGTTGAAACAATTGGGGAGGAATATTGTTAACTGTTTCATCGAGTGATTATTCCAGGCATGTTGGGAGGATTAATTTTGTATTAAACCTGGCACATTTTAAATATATGGAATATTGGCGGCTATGTTTTCTTAACTTCCACTCCGCATCTAAAATTGTTGATTTTATATTTAATATATATATATTAAATATAAAATATAATATATTATATATAATTTTATAATATAGTATATATATATATATATATATATATATATATATATACTATATATATGCTTTCGTAGACGTAACACGGAAGTGCCGAATAGTACAATACACAGTAACACGCAATATAGAAACACAAAAAAAGGAAGAACACTCACACGTATAGTATATATATATATATATATATAATATATATACTATATTATAAAATGTATCGTTTACGTTAAATAATAAACGCTGTATTTAACTTTTCTGATTGAGGCAGGCACGTTGTCCATTCTGATAAAATAATCTTAGAAAAGTAGATTTCAACGTTATACTGTAAAGGGACCTATGTATTTTATTTATATGTTACTCTGCGCTGTAGCATACATAAGAATATTGAAGTATATAGAAGAAAAAGGCATTGTATATTTGAAGCTGTCACAGTGTAGTCATTTTGTGACTATAATATTTCTTTATTAAGTGGGGCGTTTATCTTCTTTACTAAGATTTTTTCTTGATTGACCGAAAGCGTCTCAAAACCTAATTATAGCTCAGATATGCTCATCAGATCAGACCATTATCGACCTATCGCATGTTCACTAGTCCTGTCAAATCTACAAGAAGGTTTTCAAGTATATCAAATACATGAATTTTATGTTGTAAGGTTTCATTTCAGATGTCAATTTTCAGCATTGAAGGAGAGAACGCCTTGGAATATAAAAAAAACTAATAAAGATCCTGACAGCTAATGCCTCTGGTTATTTACTGCCCTGAACGAAGGGCACCAAGACAGTCTTGGCTTCCATCATGGGTGCCTGTCCCATGAGTGGTCGGCTCTATTTCATTCCTGGCGAGTCACTCAAGCTTCACGGAATTGGATGCAGAGGCGTCCGGAATTTGCAGAGTTAAAGCCTCCCTCCAAGAGCGGCTCTTCATCATGGTGTAATAGCTGCTTCCCGCCGAGGGCCCCCTTTCCGAGCAGTCATTCCGTTCGAAGGGCCTCGTTTGAATCCGTCATGGTCAACAGTTTTGTCGTGGGGAATGCCTTCCCTTGGCCGTGGAGTGTCAAAGTGGGGCACGTGCCGCCACATTTCTCACCGGGCTTCTCAGAGCAAAAGAGAGGGGGTAGGTAGAAGGAGAAAGCAAATAAAGGTGGGAAAAAGTGTGCAACAGGGAGGGAGAAGAAAACTGAAAACAAAATAGTCTCGTATACTTGCGTATTCCACGTCCCTATGTCCCCTAACGATCGGAAGAAGAGAGTTCAGCGAGGAGTTGGGAAGATGGTGCGGACTAGGAAAGACAAGGTCTTTAAGGAAAGTGAGATTTGACAGACTCCCATGCACTTCTCCGTGGGATCGAATCGTTCGAATCTCTTCCTCGGCAGGAGAGAGAGAGAGGAGTGGGGGTGTTCTCGATGCTCACGATTGCCTAACGTGTCAACCAAATGCGCGGAGACATAAGATTGCGGCGGTGGAAGCCTCAATCGAGAAGATAAAAAATGTCTGCGCCCGCTATTTAGCCCATCTCGTTCGAAGAGTACTTTGGGAGTCTGCACGACACGTATAGTTTTCAAATCCTACCCTGAGCCTGGTTTGAATCGATACACCACTCTTGACGATGATAAGTGCATCAGGCACTCAAAATTAAAATTTAAACGGATGTCACGGAATATTTTAGCGTTCCAATGAGTAAGTGTTGACTAGGTAGTCATTCCTTAATCACCATATATTCCGGCTTCCTTTGATCATTGATTTAATCACCGCTTACAGCTATTTGTATTCGAAATTATTGTGCGTGTATTGTAATTAGTCCATCTGTCATTTTTTTCATGCATATGTTAAAAAAATGCTATTACAAATGGATACACGAAGCTCTTATTACTGGATATCGATTTTATATGTAAATAGTTAGGCATAAACTATTTGCACATTTAATACGTAATGGTATTTATTTTCTACCTATTTGTGTGCTTAATGTGTATCCTTTCAAACTAAGTTTCACCTATCATTGAACACAAGTCAATAGAATCAATCAGTATTACTTCTCATTATTTCACTTCATAGATTGTATTTTTCAGATTATGCATAGACGAGAAAACCGTTGACTTTGATATTATCTCCATATTTTTGTGGAATTCAATATCAATTAAAACCAACGGCTTTACCACCTTAAAAATGTCTCACTGTAATCACACGATCGAGCTCGATTGCAACATGGAAGAAAAGAGAAGTTGTGTTGCTGCGCCGCTTCAAAAATCATAAAAATTCTATCACCCGCTGAATCCCAGTTGATAGATATCGTAACCCTCATAATAGCTTCATTAGGAAAACATCCAAATTTTAATGAACCATTTAAGCCACGGTGGAAGGTTAAACAATTATCGATCAAAATTGACAAGCTGTATAGAATGGAATCCAAGGAACAACACTTGCTTAATCATATAAAAACACTGAAGGCGGGCGGGACTTTGCTCTTCGGGTTATTCAAAGAGAGCACAACGGAATCGAAGGAATAAAATAATATGCTCCACCTCATCACCCCCACCTCACACCTACCCTTCCCTCTCCCGTCCCCTCCTCTCTCACAGTCGTCACGCGGTTCGTTTTCGTTCGGCGCGATCCAGAGTGTGCAAATTTCATTAACCTTTTCCCGCGAATCGATTAAACAAGCAGGGCGCTTCCAGGCGCCGCGAGTGCTGTCCTCTACAAATATCGCATGGGATGGGTTTGGGGTGGAATAGATTTGGGGAGGGTTAGGGTAGGGATGGGCATGCCGCGCCATGCGGAGAGTCCGCCGATCCCTGACAGTCGAGGGAAGGAATGGGTTGGAAGGGTTTAAGGGGGAAGGGCTGTAAGGCTGGGACGTTTACGGCAAAGAAGGAAGGGTGTGTGGTGAGAGGAGGAGGGGAGCATCTGGGGAGGAGGAGAGAGTCGTGGGATTGTAAGGTTAAAAAAAACCGAGGATGTAGGGGAACGTTTGGAGGTGAGGAGTCGGGGGGAAAGAGTGGTGTTGGGGTGGTGAAATGTTCAATTGAGGAGAGGTTGGAAAAGGCGGAGTGGAGGGGTTTTTGGAATAAAGGTAAGGTTTTGCCCTCGAGAGTTACGGGCGGGCAGGGAGGGTTAGGCAAAAGGGTTTGGACAGGTGGCTGAGGACATAGACAGCACCTCTGGTGGCTTGCAGCGCGGAATCCGGGTTTGGGTTGGATTTGTTGGCGCTGTGATTTACGCGATCCCACGCCCATTCTCTTCGCTCCCAAAAATACATACACAAATGTATCTTCCCATATATATATATATATATATATATATATATATCCCTCCCGTGGACTACGACCTTGACATGGTGGAAGGGCTCGTACGATCCGATGACCGTTAGAGCTGTGCTGGCGGGAGTAATAATAATTGCTCCTGGTAGGTCCTATAGGTCGAAGGCTAGGAGCCAGTAGAAAGGTAGTCCACGCAGCGTCTGTTCCACAGTGAGGCGGCTGCAAAGGCGTTTGACCCCAGTGGAGCGGCCATTGAGTGAGGGTGTTACGTTAAAAACACTATTGACGAAGGCAACGAGAAACCACCTCAATTATCATTCCTAAGATTGATATGATGGACTACAGAAATTTTTAGACCTGGCAACTACGGGGCTCGGCCCAATCGGCCGTGTGTCGTGCCCGGCAGCGGGGGATGCAAGAATTCCGCGGTCGTTATGCCACGAAACCCTTGCAAGGGAAAACCGACAGCAACAGGACAAAAGATGTGGAAGAAGAAGACTAATTTAGCTAGAATAGGAACCTGGAATACAATATTGAGGACAGGAAAATTAGAGAATATTAAGCAAGAGATGGGAAGGGGAAGTATAGATATTTTAGGTATATGCGAGTTGAGATGGAAGTATAGCGGGGATTACTGGAGTGATAATTATAGAATAATATACAGCAGCAGGGACGAGAGCAAACGAGGGGTCAAAGTAGGGGGGACGTAAAGAGAAGAATTGCGCTAGGCAAAGAGAATTCACAAGGAGGAGGGAGTTGCTGACGGGGACGTTGAGTAAGGATGTTAAGAAAACACTCTTAAAAACTTTGATATGGAGCGTAGTTATCTACGACACAGAAACGTGGTCAATGAAGCAGGAAGACGGATGTAGATTGGAGGCTTTAGAAATGTGGGTGTGGAGAAGACTGAAGAGGGTGAAATGGACCGAAAGGAAAACATATGAGGAAGTAACTAGGTATGGTGTGCTAGGAGGGGGGTTTGTTGAGAGAAATCCTATGGAGGCAGGAAAAATGGATGAAGGGCGTATTGATCGGCAGTGGGATGTTGAAGACTGTAATAGAGGAGAGAATGTTAGGCAAACGAGGAAATGGAAGGAACAGGATAGCGATATTGGACGGGATGAAGGGAAGAAGGAGGTGCTCAGAAATGAAGAGGGACCCGATGTAGTGTAGGTTGCTGGATTTTATGTTTGTTATGAATCACTAAATATTTATTTGAGAGTTGTGTCCATCCAAAAAAACCTACCTTAACCAGTAGATTACCGTATATTAATAATTATATATATATATATATATATATATATATATATATATATATATATATATATATATATATATATATAATGCATAACACTTAGCACTAGTGGACACAGACAAAAACACAGAAACACACAAAAAAGAGACTCACTATTTTTCGAATTTTCGGTGGTCGTTGCCACCTTTATCAAGGAAGAGAGGGACAGAACTGAAGGGAATACGAGGGCTAACCGATAGTCCATTCCTTACCGTCACACACCAAAGATTCTTACCATTTCCTGGAAAGGCTAAAATCAACCTCCCTCCCTCCAGATACTGAGATTATTATGGCCACCATAGATGCAACATCCCTATACACATCGATTCCCCACTCTCCGCTCTCAAACATTACCTCTCCCAACGCCCTGAGCCACACATACCCAGCACAGATTTTCTCCTTGGTCTTTCCGAGTTCATCCTCACCCGCAACTCCTTTTCCTTTAACGACAAATTCTTCTTACAAACCAAGGGCTGTGCCATGGGTAGCAGGTTCAGCCCTTCCTATGCAAACCTCTTTCTTGGTCTTGCAGAGAAGAACTTCCTGTCAAAACAACCACTGAAACCTCTATTGTGGCTCACATACATCGATGATATCTTCCTCCTCTGGCCACATGGTACCGATTCCCTGAAAGCTCTCATTTCCGACCTCAATGCTTCGTCCTCTGTCTCCTTCAGTTCTACAGTTTCCTCCTCCCAAATCACCTTCCTGGATGTTAATATAACATTAAGAAACCAAACATTTCACACCCCTGTACATATTAAACCCACAAACAAACAGCAATACTTACACTACAATAGTTGCCACCCATATCACACAAAACGCTCCATTCCTTACTCCCTATCCATAAGAGGACACAGAATTTGCAGTGACCCTGATTCCCTTGATTATTTCCTTTCAAGTCTACACTGTTCCCTCCTCAAAAGAGGTTATCCCGAATCCCTCCTGAACAAAAGAATCCGAAAACATGCGTACACTCCCAAACCTTCCTCCACCGCGGAACCCCACCCTCTCTCAATTTGCACAACATACTTCCCGGGCTTTGAATCTATACGATCAATCCTAAAAGACCTCTACCCTATCCTAAAAAATCATAATGCCACCGCCCACCTTTTTCCCAAATGCCCCTCAGTTACTTTCAAACGCCCCGCCAACCTATCCGATCTCCTCAAATCAACAAATCCACTCCTTAAATACCCAACCCGTCCTAAAACCACTCCAACGCCATGCAATAAACCCAGATGCAAAACATGCCCTATTTTCAAAACCAAAATCCCATCCCTCTCCCACCCGCTTTTTAACTCTCTCCCACCAATTCCCTCCTCTACTTGCACATCTAGCAATGTAGTGTACCTTCTGAAGTGCCAACTTTGCCCTGCCTATTATATTGGGCAGACCACCACACCCCTCAAAATCAGAATCAACAACCACCGAGCCTCATGCAAAAACTCTTCCTTAATTGATATGCTCCCTATCCCCAAACACGCCTCCGAACACAACACTCCCTTTGATAAATGCTATAGTGTATCCATCATAGCATCCCTCCCACCCTCTGATCCTCCTCTGAAACTGAAAACATTAGAGCAATCCTTCATCTGGCTCTTGGAGTCCTGGAACTGGCCAGGAATCAATATTAGGCACTAATTACCCTGCTCCAAACATATTTTCATCCCCCCTCCAGCCCCATCACCTTCTACATTTTCCCACCCTTCTAACGCTGCCCCTCCAAACCCATCACTTCCGAATTGTCTCTCCACCTTCCCCTTCCATCCATCACTCCAGCTCTCGTATTCCCTTCAGTTCTGTCCCTCTCTTCCTTGATAAAGGTGGCCACGACCACCGAAAATTCGAAAAATAGTCACTCTTTTTTGTGTGTTTTTGTCTGTGTTCACTAGTGCTAAGTGTTATGCATTATTATTCACGTCCGTGAGACTTTCAAAAAGTGTTATATATATATATATATATATATATATATATATATATATATATATATATATATATATATATATATATATATATATATATATGTATATATATATGTGTGTATATATATATGTATATATATATGTATATATATATATATATATATGTATATATATATATGTGTGTATATATATGTATATACATATATATATATATATATATATATATATATATATATATATATATATATACAAACATACGTGACAACACGTAAGCAACGTATTTCCGAAATCCTACGTCTCCGCACCATATTATTTCCTTTCCGTCTTTCCCTTCGTTCGCTGCTCTCTCACAGTCCTCGTCGGTCCTACCCACCGACTTTGCAGTCTTCCATCCTCGCCCAATCCGAGCTGAAATCCCCTTCCACCCTCAATCTTCCTCCCTAAGGTCCCCGTTATTCTCTTTTCCGTTAACCCGCGTTCCTCTCCTCTCACTTCTCTCCCCTCTCGCACAAGCTTACCGAATTTTCCTTCTTCCCTTTCTCAACACCACTGTCTGGGGTAGTAGTTTTTGAGAGCACCTTCCGGCACCGGCGGCCCGGGCTTGGTTCCCGGCGGAGGGAGTTGGAGTTTTACGGTCGGAGCGTGATTCTGTCCCTGTCCGTGCTCGAGTACTGTGTTCGAGCGGACGTGCGGGGAAGAGTAACCATTCCTTCCGATGTGAGGTTCGGGGGAATGAGGAGTGTGTGGTGACTGCTCGGCATATTTCGTGCCGGATTGGCTAATGTAAGCAACTGTTCCTGTCACGCTCCCCCTCCATCTCCTTCTCTCTTTCCGTCTCTTCTTTTCCTCTGCAACGTACAACTTTTCTCCACCTATAGAGTATGCCACATCTCTGTGTTCCGCAAATGCCATTCCCGTTGGGATTTTAACGAGATAATTTTTGATGAATGAAAACTTATAAAATTACATTTATTTTAAAAAAGGGAATGAAATATTCTGTTACAAATAAAGTAAGGAGCCGTGAAACATTAATCCGGATGTAAGTGTGAAGTTTATTATCATCTACTTTCATTAATTTTTGCTGCTACTCTCATTTATGTGTTTTTTGCTAGTGATTTGTTTGTCCTGTACCTCAGGGTTCTCTTCAGTTATTTTACAGAATTATCTGCATTTTACCCCTCAAGGGTGTGTGGCGGGGGGGTTTAGGTCACCACCCGTAAAAGAGAACAAAACCACTTGCAAAATCAACACATGATCGCAAATCTACACCCACTGTGGCGTATATATTCATGAAAAAAACCCATTCCATTTTAAGATGACGAAATAAATAAATACATTGTTCGTTTGAAAATTCAACTTAGAAATTTTCCAATGCATTTGTAGAGATCAAGTATTCACCTTCTCCCAGGTAGAGCCTATTTGTTCGTATTACACGTTCGTAGCCTTTGTCCACTATGTCTCCCCTTCACTCTTATTTTTCGTTGCTCTGGAACGTATGTGTCTTCCTCTCTCGTGTGGCGTACACATTCACCGCTACAGCTCAACGACACGTATGGGTATTAAACATTTTTTTTAATGTGCAGGTAACCTCTCTTCTCGCATTCTCTTTATGGCAGCATTTACTCTTACAAACTTTCCTTTAGCGAAACAAAACCGCTTGAATGAGGATCGTTGTCTTATATATATATATATATATACATACATTTGAGGGTCATCCGGAAAGTAGTACCCGTTCGTGCCGCATGAAGTGCTGACGACGCGAGTAGCCGCTGGACGAGGTCAGATAGCTTCAGTGGCTTGTCTGCCTTCTCTGAGCCAAGTTGCGTGACGCTAGCATTGCCTGTGTTGTTTCTGTGATTGTTTACAATGTTTAAAAAAATTTAGAACGCCGCCAGTTGTGAAGTGAGGGCAGTGATTAAATTCCTCAATGCAAGAAACGTTCGCCCATGTGATATTCATCGCCAATTAAAGGAGGTGTATGGAGACAATGTAATGGACGAGTCGTCTGTTCGGCGGTGGTGTCGCAACTTCAACATGGGGAGGGGGAACACACACGACGATGAGCGTTCGGGGAGACCGTCTGTCATTACAGACCAACTGGTGAGCTCAGTTGACGAATTCGTGAGGAACGATCGGCGCGTCACAATTGATGACATCTGTGAGCATTTTCCCAATGTTTCTCGAAAAATTGTTCATGAAATTGTTAAACACCATCTGCATTATGCAAAAATTTGTGCAAGATGGGTCCCTAGCGTATCTCAATGAGCTGGCGGCGAAGGACTATGCAGCAGGAATACAGACAGAAACTTGTCACACGTTATGACAAATGCCTTAATTTGCTTGGAGATTATGTTGAGAAGTAGTTTAAAGTATCCTCTTTCAAATAAAATTTTTTATGTTTGTTAATATTTACTTTTGTGTCTTTATTTCACGAACGGGTACTACTTTCCGGATGACCCTCGTGTGTGTGTGTGTGTGTGTATATATATATATATATATATATATATATATATATATATATATATATATATATATATATATAAAATATCATTCTGCTAGAGTTGAAGTAATATACGTAAAATACTGAAATCATTCCTACTATAATTACATTAAATTCGCGAAAAAAACAATTACGACTCTTGGTAGGAATATGAAATAGAGTAGTATAGCAGCATTTGATACCCGGTCTCTCTAATTTTTATAAAATTTTCCGCCACCTACTTCTTTTTTAACCAGTGACTTTCTGCTACAGAGGTTTTTCGAAAGCATGTTGCTGGTTGGGTTAAGCATAGGCGTTAAATACAGGCAGTGAACCCCGCAAACCGCTGTTCGCCGAAGTTGTTAAAGTTGTAGGAGTTACGACCTCGACTCTACCTAAAGCTTAGAGGTTTTCGTGGTTGAAAAGCAGCAGTGTTCTGAATGATTCGTAATGAATGTGGTCCAAAAGTGATCCAAATCACAGAACTTAGCTAGCAGGATGATAAAACCAGCTATAAATAGTTATTCAGTTCATTAGGCCACATTGGTGTCAGTCAACTTAACAAACTATCGATTAAAAGGATTTATAGGTCCAGAAAGAGATTATTGTCCCCGAATAACTTTGTTTTTACTACCATAGTTTTTTTACTTATTAAGCATTAATGGCTTAAATATGAAAATATGCTGGAAAATGTTAAATTCAGATCTATTGGCATGAAGAACCTGTCTGAATTCCGAATCTATGCGTAATAGTTGTGAAAATTTTCCAAGAAAACGTATCGACAAGGGAAATATCCAAATTCACCTTTTTACCTATCGCTTGTGGAGGACATTATAACTTTTTTGTGCCCCGCTAGATCACTGTCAATGGAAGGATCCTCCTCACGGAAGTCGAAAGTTTACAAGAAATGTATTTTCCTCTGAATCGTCTACTCAAGTTGCTCTGATCAGGGGTTGTGGACTTTTACCCTAATCCAAAGAGTAGACAACCCCACTACTGACTAATAACTCAGCTGGGAGAATCGGAAATAGTCGAGAATCACTCATTTACCTCAAGCATCCGGGAAACATTTGAGAGAAGGGCAGATTTTTTTTAAAATTTGTGATTTTGATATTCTGATCGAGTTTACGATATGACTATCGAGAATAAACGATGAGAAGGTTGTTTCATTTTTATTTTTATTATATCATTTCGTGTTTAGTGTAAGCCATCGTGCGTGCAAAGTCTGACAAAAACCGATACTATACACGTAAAAGCAGGGCCGACTCCATCGATACCAATGGCACGCAAAGCGATGAGGGATGATCCACATAAATAATATAATATCAGATTTCAAATATTCGAGGGAAAAATCATATAAAAATGGACGGTATCACGAATCGTTTTCAGAAATTTAGAAATGGTTAACCGCTCTCGTTCATTTCGTTCAAATCTTCCCTAAGAAATAAATAAAAACTCCTCCCGAGCTGAAATTTTTTCCACGTCCCCATAAAAGGCCGCACTCGATACCTGGTCAAGGCGATTTCAGGACGCCAGACGATATTTCTCCCCTCCACTCGTGAGATGAGTATTCCGTGGAGAAGGGGACTTTTACAGGCAAGCGTGTTTGTGTGTATGAGTGTGTTTCCTTGCGACGGGATGACACGCGGAGCGTTACATCGACTCTGTCCACGAACCAGCACCGCAGGCACTCTCTCGCTTGTGATGCCAAACGTAGTCCCTGACCTAAGTTAATGAGTCACGGAGGTCCCTTCAACGAGGTCTATTTTCGAGGTTATATTCCCCTCCCCGCACCCTTTCGAAATGATAATGGTCTTTTTTTTTAACCCTACCTCTCCCCATATCCCTATACCCAACGTTCCTCGTAGACCCTCATTACTCTGCCGCCCCTTATACCTGGACCCCAATTCATGGTAGTCCCCCAAAACCGCGACCCGCCAAAAGTTACGACCCGACCCGATTGGGCCTCGAACTCGTATAGGGAAAAAAATGGTTACACCTAATGATTCCCCGCGGCTCGCGTTACCTGGATTTCCTTCTTTCTAACAGTTATTGGAGTGATGAGACAACAGGCGTCGGTATATGGTTGCCGGTCTCCCCACCGGAAATTGATCTTTGATTACAATTTCGCCACTGAGCGCGGAGCCCTTTTTTCCCATCCTTGATCTAGACGGGCGGAGGGACCTTTCTCTCTCCCTCTTCTAGCGTCACCTGGATAAATTTAGGGCATTTAATGCACCAATGGGGAAATCAACGAATTTAAAACAGTTGACTAAGTAAACGAATATGCGATGAGCGAGCACATCCAGGGATGATTAAGGCATATTTAGGTAATATCAGTAATTTAAATGACTCTCTAAAGTAGTAGACTCTTCGTGAGACACGTCAAGCGACCCTTCGGGCGATGGAGTTCACAGATACAACACGCCCGGAAGTGCGCTCGGCACACGTGGTTCACGGGGAGATGTTTTACGCGGCGGCCAAGGACCGAATTGAACGTTCATGCAAGCCGACAAGCTATCGAGCCGCGCACTCAGGGACGAGGAGGTGCGTGGATTGCCAACGGAACGACGCGATCCTTCGAGGGTATAACTTGACGGCAGCTGCGGTGCGTGGCGCACGCGTGCTGCTTCCGCGTATCGCTTTCGTCTTAAGCAGGATATAAAATCTGTTTCCAGCTCCAACACGCCTCCCATAAACCTCCTCCCCATCGACACGTGGATGGCCCGAGTAAAGTAAAGGTCGTGAACCGCCCACCGAGAGTGGTGCCCGGGAGGTTCCGACGCTATCCCTCATAGGAGGAACTCCTTACGCATTCCTCCTCTGATCGGTCTCTTCTCTACCTTCCTGGATCTCCCTCCTTCCTTTTTCCGCGTTCTTCACTCGCCTCTTCCTCGATCAACTCCCCTTTGGATCTTCCTTCCCTTTTAACTGGAAAATCCTAGACCTCCCTCGATACCCGAACTCCATCACCCTTATGGCGTGCACCAGAGCCTCCTCCCCCCTCTCACTCTTTTCCCTTTCACCATCTTCCCACGCAGCAGCGCACACACACGCACACACAACACGGGCATACACACGCTCAGTCTCCTTCTCTTTGGTTTTCTCCGCTCACCTTCAGCCCTCCGCTTTCCGTCATCCGGCCCTCTCCAACTTCTCCCGATGCCATTAAAGCCATCTTGAGGGACCTTCCTCTCTCCTCTTCCACCTGTCACCAATGAGCCCAAGTTATTTTCTCTCCACCCAACCCAACTCCTCCTTCTCCTCCTTCTCCTCTCCAAGGCCCAATCCCCAGTCACCCACTCTCCCCGTCGCACCATCTCCTCAACGTCCCCCCCCTTCTACCCTCCTACCCCCATCGTAATCACATTACAATTATCTAATGATGAATTATGGCGCGGGACTCAAAATACCCCATCTTAAATGTTATAGTGTTGCCCGGAGTGATATTAATTCTACCCGTCGCTCTTCTTCTCCAAGGACACGCGCCCTGCTTGCGTATTGGGCGTTGCGACAAAGTGGGGGCACTCCCCCCTTGGCTGAGGGCGAAGAATATTTCAAGCGCCGAAACGATATTGAGGCGAATGACGCAATATTTTTTGGCCCTAAAAAGTGTGGGTTTTTGTAGAACCTGTGGTCCTACCAGCTAACATGAGTTTATGACTGCAATGCAAATTTCCTCCTGGATTCCTTACCGTCAGCCATCTGGTCCTCGGTACTCTCTTCGTGAGCTATTATACAATTTAATACACCAGCAGTGTATCTAGTTGAAAAATTATTCAAAGGTATTTACGTATCTAATCAAAATTCCTCTGTAATTAAAATATAGACTTCTGGATCTTAACTGAATATTCACCTAAAAAACTTCTATGTACGTTATATTAATATGTTGATTAAAATATATATTACCGTTGATGTGAAATTTTTCGTTTATTTCGCACATATAATCTATAATTCGCACAGCCTCAGTTGAGATTATGTTAAATATTAATTTTTAACCGAAAGGTAATTAACGGGTTAAGAGTTACCTAAACACTATTTCTGTATGCATAGGCATTAAAGTTTGATTAAATGATGTTTTAAGGTTTACGTTTTTTACGCGACAGCCTTTAACAATTGTCAATTACAATGAAAGAAGCAACATTCAAGCCCTCATCTATGGTGGAATTAACTGTATTCTACATCATAAAAGCCATGTCTAAGTGAATCATTTATTCTTTCGTATAGATCTTAAAGACCTTCAAAAATGACTATAGAATTCAATACGGAAATATTTATTTGTAATAGCATATATTATATTGATGACTTTCAGCTGAAAATGTAGCTAAGATTCCATTAACGAATATTTGGCTAATTTGATGCATAGAGGATCTCGGGATGCAGGTTAAGGATGAAAAGAGAGATACGACAGCATGAGCTGAAACCTTCAGAGAGGCGCACGTAACTCCACTGACGTGACGTTTTTAAAAGACTTTTAAAAGCACTTCAAAATATTTCTCCCAATGGTATTTAAGTTGCTGTCTGAATTTGAATGAAAAATTTTCAACTGCAGAAACTAGAACTGACTTTGCGACGCAGAGTGTTGACTACACATTAAAACTCCTTAATAAAGAAATGTATCTTAATTAAATAAGTATTTGCTAGGAAATATTATGAAGTATCTAGATAAATTATTGAAATTTTCATGTAGCATGATAATAACTGTTGCATGTATGTCTTGCTTGAAATGCATATCATTACAGCATGACCACTAAAAACCGCAACAGGAGAACATAAATCATTCTTTAGCGTCTTTATTCATTGAATAATGGTTATTGTGGCACACTTTTTCTTAATAGTTTAATTAATATAGCGTTTCGGAAGTTTCCTCGAACAAAAATTGTAAAGGCATATCAGGAAGTAACATCTCAGGAAGCTCGATCAATTATTAATATTTCTGAATAACTTATTTAAAAAATAAATTAGTTACTTAATAATTGAATATGCAAATTAAAATGAGAATGTTGATGGATATAACTCCACAAATCTCTGATACCACGATCATTTTCTAAAAGCATAACTAATTCCGTGGAAGTAATAATGATGATGATGGTAATAATGATGGGAGGCGTATTGAATATTACCTCCTGAATTATAAAAAAATGGACTGCATTCATAGGAAAGCATTCATGTGTATGGGAAAATTAATTCACAGTTCATCTTTTATTTTATCATTCTATAGTTCATAGTCAGTAGATATTTGTGAGACACGTGTCACCAGATAACATATTGACGATGTATATATTTCGAATTGATCAGGCCATCCATATTTTGCGCGCGCAAGTTGTCGCTCCTGCATGCATCTTCTCCTGAGGCTCTCGAGGGGGGGCGCTTGCCACAGGTCCGCCCCCTCCTGGTCTTCCCTCCTGGCCCCAGATAAATTTTCTTTGTCCTCCTTCCTAACTTGCTCCGCGCCCTCCCCAACTTTTCCAGGGCCCTCGAGTGGGAGCGACCTTTCCACCCTCCGTTAGCCTCCTCCTCCCCCCACCGCCCTCCCCCCTCACTCCGGCCCCCCAACTTTTCTTCTTCCTCACTTCCCTTTAATCACCTCCCTGCTCCTATAAACATCTTCCCTCCCGTCCTTCCTCTCTTCTCCTCCCTGGCCACTGCGCTCGCTCGGTGTTTCCCCCTTCATTTCCTTCTCCCCTCCCTTCCCACGCGACCTCCCTCAACCCCCTCGCATTCATTCATCCACTTTCGTGTTCCGGGCCCACACACTACCCATCCCTGTACTCCCTTCTCCATTCCGCGCTTCCTCGTCCTCCCGGGAGCAAAAACCCCTCTTTCTCATACCCCATTCGCTCAGGTCTTCCTCAATTGTCTCTTCTCCACTTAGCCCTCACACCCCCTGCCACTCAAGAGTCCTGCAGCACCTCATCCGGAGCTCGGATTGATCCCACCCCCGAACGAGATTGGCAAGCTGTTCCCATTTCGCGAAGAAGGACGCATCCGACTTCCTTACGTGACGTGCACTTCTATTATTTTTCTCTCGCATCCATCTTCAGGAATATTTTAGAAATGGGCGGTTGGATTAGTGTGGGCTCCCGGAATGCTTGCCGCGATGCCTTGGGCCCAAGGTTTCATTCCAGCGAAAGAATGGATCTGTGGCTGTGTTTCATTTCTTATTAGGATGTAATGGCAGTCGAGGAAGATGGAAATGTACTAGGTATGTTCAAAAAGTATAACGATTTTGAATTTTTGCGAGTTACGTATATTTGATTTTCAATTTTTTTGTGGCGTTGTGTTGGTACTTATGTCTTTCACTTATGCCGAAATGTTCGGCCATTGGAATGTTCAGCTAATTGTTGACGGCTGTTTTGCTTGGATTTATTTTGGCTTGTCTTTGATTTTTGCCTGTTCCAAAAAATGGATCAAAGTATCTTTATCGCATTTTATGTGAAAAACGAAATTAAGTGCGCGGACGCATTCCGAATGTTGACTGTGGCATATGGAGAAGGTATCTTGTACCGAAGAAACGTTTATTGGTGGTACATGATGTTCTCAGAGGGCCAAGAAGATGTGAACGACGAAGAGCGTGCCGGATGCCCGAGCATATCAATAACAGACGAAAACATTGATGAAGTGAAGAAAAGAGTATTGGCCAATCGTCGAATCACCGTTAGAGAAGTTGCTGAGGACATAAGCATAACGATTGCCATTCGATATTTGCCAATGATTTGGGCGTGACACGGGTCGCCACGATATTCGTACCAAAATTGCTCAATTTCGACCAAAAACAGCAACGCATTAACATTGCTAATGAGGTGCCCGCGACGGCCGAAATTTGCTCCAGAGGGTTATTACTGGTGACAAATCATGGGTTTATGGTTATGATGAGGAAACTAAAGCTCAAGCATCCCAATGGAAGCTCCAGCATGAGCCAAGACCGAAATATGCGCGCCAAAGTCGGTGGAATGTGAAAGTTTGCTTACTGTTCTCTTCGATTGCAGGGGCGTGGTGTATCATGAGTTCTTGCCACAGGGTAGAACGGTAAGTAAGGAATATTACCTGCAAGTTATACGCAATTTGCGCGAAGCAATCCGCCACAACTGCCCAGATTTGTGGAAGAACAAAAATTGGCTTTTGCACCATGACAACGTCCCTGCTCACATATCGTTACTTGTGCGCGAAATTTTGGCCAAAAAGAACACACCAATGATGCCGCCGCCACCGTATTCCCCAGATCTGGCCCCCAGTGACCTTTTCTTGTTCCCGAAACTGAAGAGGCCCATGAACGGATGACGTTACGCTACGATTGACGAGATAAAGACTACATCGAAAGAGCAGCTGGACAAGATCACAAAAAATGATTTTTTAAGTGCTTCGAGGATTAGAAAAAACTTTGGAAGCAGTGAATAAATATCTAATCGGGATTACTTTGAAGGGAACAAAATAGATATTCATGAATAAATAAATAAGTTTAAAAAAAACACACAAGTCGTGATAGCTTTTGAACAGACCTCGTATCTTTCTAAGTACTCAATGTCGCATGTTGAATCGATCTCCGAAAAAATATCACGATAGCCCTACATCTGTATCCACTACCTTCAAGGTATGAGGTATCGTGCACTGCACCAACCCATGGAGGAGTTAAATGGATATATTAGTCGTTATGATTGGGTTTTAGTTGCTCTGAGGGATGGCGTTAACGTTAGCTCAGGAAAATCAAAATCAATGCAGCACAGCTTTCTCGGCCACTCTCTATGGGGAATTCAATTCTGGAATCCAGTTGTTGGTTTGTGGGAGAGAGTATTGACCACTGGACGAAACGGATAGAGTCCTTGATTAGATTGGGAAAGATTTATATTACCTAAAACCGTCCGCTAAGAGAGTACGCTCGGTTGTGTGAGTGTTCGGTGCCCCTATCTGAAAACTCTCATTTTCTCGTAGCTTTGTTGATGGAGATCAAATTTAACTCCATGATTTTCGATTCCCCTGATGCCTATTTTATCCCTAGGTAGTGACTTTTCACGGTCGACGCAAATGGATCGGTGTTCTCTTGAGTTTCTTTCATGAAAACCAACCCCTTAAAATTTCCTTGTGGGGTATTTTTCAAATGCCTGGTTCGTCGTACCAGTGCTTGAGATCCAAGAGATGAGATCGGAACACGCCCCGCAATATTTTCTTTTCGTTTGCGTGGAGCTTCTTCCCAACGGAGCCGTTCCGTGCAGGTGCTTCACCTCCCGAGAAGAAAAATGAGCCGCTGAAATTTCCGTTTGCTTGTTCGCCTGCGAAGGCAGTTTTTCTCTCTTTTCCAGGCTTTCATATTTTTTCCTTAGTTTTGTACACAAGCGTAGGACTCTTTTTATTTAATTTCACCCGAGGTTATTCATAACTCTTTTCTAATTATCGAACCGAAGGGAAAGTCTGCGAATCATCGATCAATCTGAGTTTTCGATTCTGTTGAAGCCGCACGGTAATATAAACCATTTTTTCCTCTCAACCTCCCATTCTCGTAGTGGCAAGCGAGGTTTTAATTTACCTTACAAATAAAAGCGATAGAATCTAAGTTCTATCTCGCCTTTATTCGCCAGTTCTCCCCGTCTCAACCCGCATGGTGTTCGCTCCGTAATCAAATGGCTCCAATGCTGATGAATTTTTAAAGAGAAGGGGGTTTTTCAGGTGAGAAGCAGAAAGCACAGCCCGCGAGTTCAAGAGACGGATTCCGGAAGGATATTTTTGCTCTACTTCTTGTTTTCATTTTTGTAGTTATAATCAAACCATGGAAGAAGTGCTTTATTTTCAATAATTAGGACATCCTCGTTGTTTCTTCTTAAGTTGGTGACTGACTCTAAATTTTAATGAGTTGCCGAGAGAATGAACTTTTTTTAGTTATTCTTGTTCTCTTTTCCTCGTCAGTATTCTTTTATTTTTTCAAATCATAAATGAAATTAAATTTACATTGGCAAAGCCAAAAATATTTTCAGTACTATTCATACCTGATATTTCACCTCTCAGCAAAGATAGTCTACAAGTATTTGAGTCGCTTAACGAAAAACACAGCGAACTTGACAATACAATTATTTTTGCCTACCCCATTATTTATCATATAACTATGCGTTAATAGTAATTCAGTAACAAGACGGAACGTAACCTATGCATCGTAATATATTTTTCTCTCTTGCCTCTAACGCTATATAATCTTGATGTATAGCTGATTTTTGATTGAGTCAAATTTTGATTCATTGTTTTCGTAATATTGGAGTGACATGCATGAATTAATAACAGATTAATTCACTTTCGCTCGCGGTATTCGGATAAAATTTAGAGGTCATTTGATGAACTGATACTTTTTTCCTCCCTCGGGGGTATGGTTTTTTTTGGTGAAATATACACCCTGAACCCCATCCCCCGATCCCATATCGATTCCTTGACGGAGAAATATATTTTGCAGTCGTGCGTCACCGCTTTTCTGACAAATAGCTGAGTAGAAGCGCCCCGCGGTAATTGGCCAATTGAAATCAGTTCTTATTGGTGACTCGTCCCCGACACTGATTGCCAATCAAAACATTTTTGCGGGGGTATTGATTCAACGCGACGCGCGAAACGACGGCGTCCCGCCGGCGGAGCCCTCATTACAAGGCACTCTTACGCTCCCTCCATCGGCCGGGGTAATTTTAGCGGATGCTCCCGGTTTTATTATCCGCGGGGGATGAAGCGGCAGTCGACCCACGCCAGCCCCCGCCTGCATTACCTGCGTTAATCACCCGGTGGTTCAACGTTATTACTACATCCGATTGCACCGCAAAAATCCAGCCATGCGCGAATAGATTATTGTACCGTCGCCATCTCTCTCGGTGTTCGAGGGGCTAGGCAAAGATCCCATTCATCCGATGCCGCTCATCTATCTATTGAGCAAAAAACTTGTGTGTGAGATAGGGGAAAGAGTGAGAAAGGAGGAAGAAGAGAGAAGTTTTAAGTTTGTCTCGTGCATAAATCTCCAAAGGAGGTCGACGGGAAGGGTTAAAGGGAAGGGAAAGGGATGGAAGGCTGGGAAATTGGGGGAAGGGATGGTAGTTTCATGTATATGCGTGGTAGTATATATGTGTGTGTTTGTAGGGGGTTAGGGGGAGGGAACGGGTTTAGGGATGAGGTTGGGGAAGAGGGAGATGGAGGATACTGCGTGGATGGGAGAGCGTGAAGAAGGAGAAAATCCTGAGTGGCGGCATTTATTGATTGGATAGCAGTGTTCCAGAGGGTTGGCATCCATAAGGAGAGGATCTCAAGGGCGCCAGGAGAGAGAGGCAAAAAGGAGCGATGGGAAAAGGCAAAGGACACGACGTCATCTCTCTAAGTGCATGCTCTCTTTACCTTTCTCTCCCCCCCCCTTTCCCTGCCTCCACCATGTCCGCATTTTTCCACCTAACTCCCCACCTCCCTTCCTACCTTTCTTCCGTTCGTGCCTTCCCACCACCCCGCACCTCGACTCCTCTACACTCTCCTTTCCCGACCCCTCGCCACGAACCTCAATTTTTCCACTTCCCCCCCTTTTCCCCCTCCACATCGCTTCACTCTTCCCGCTTCCCCATTGCCTATTCCTTCACCGTCGACTCCTTCCTTGCTCCCCCTTGCCTCTTTCTCCCCCTTCTCTCTCACGCCTAGCATCGACTATGCTCCCAGCTCCGCATGCTTCGCTCCATTTCCAATGCCTCTCCGTGCCCTCCCGAACGCCGTCTGACCTGAGACGCCCACCGCCATAACATCAAATTAATCAGTGTGTATTCACGAATGGTTTCTTTATTCGCTATCTCTCCTATTCCTACTTTCATGCTCATCTTGCTCCATCCTCGACTTCCTTATCCGTCCACTTTCTCTCTCTGTCCTTATGTTCCAGTCCCTTGCTCTCTCTTCGATTTGCCTGTTCTTGTATTTGGGAGCGAAAAAGGAAAACTCCGGACCAATTTGGCGTGGATTATCCTTAACTCGCGGTTATCTTGGCGTTATCAGCGTGAGAAAAAGACATTTTCAGGCGGCGTAGGTGGGAGGTTGAGGAATGGGTTCCAGAGAAAAGGAAGCAGGCATGACAGTTGGTTGGCTTTTGGGTGATGCGGGGTGGCAAACGAAGGAGGTGATTGTATGGCTAAAATTATGCCAGGGACGAAGAGAATCTGTGTTAGTCAAGAGTTCATATTTTTTTTATGCGCGTGCCTTATGTTCAGGCGAAATCGTATTTGGAACCTCATTCAAGAAAACGTGTACACATATTTTCTGTGAAACGCGGTCCTTACCTAACCAAGTCATTTTTACTTTTTCAAAGGATATACATTTGACTTAGCTCTCGTCCACATTTTTTTCCAAGACTCAAAAGTAGTCACCCCCTCAAAGTCCAGCGGAGCGTAAATGCACTTCATATCTTGTGACAGAAAATCCATATTTAACATTTTCATTTGAAAACATAGTTTCGTGAATCCATGGGGAAATAAATCATTTCAAAATATCGCTGTTCTTTTTCATAATGTTTTATGTTATATTTTCTATGAATTATGACAAGAATAAAATTGTTCATAGCAAGACGTCAATAGATTTATTGGGTCATAGTGAAAGGAAGAGTGCCACAAAGAAACCAAGTAGCTAAACCCATTTAAATTATATGCTTGACTTATTTCTTGTGTATGCCTTTTTGCTGTCCCACTGACTCGTAATTACAATTAGTTATAATATAATACTCTCATTTTTTTATTTTAACTATCTGAAAGTATTGAAATTATCTTTAAATACATTTGATACGATATAAACCAGACAAATAACTTTAACTATATCCACAAGAAAAAAAATTGGGAGCGTCCTTCAAGTCGTCGGGATTGGAAAATTATTCTGGGAACTCGAAAATTTTCACTTGGCAAATTTCCTTCGACGGCGTTTTCCTCCATCTGATGTTGTTGTTCTTTTTTGTTCCTTATCCGCGTCGTTGAGTTTAACTCATCCTTTTCTCGATTTCCTTCCTCTCTCTTCATACGCTTCTCCTAATGCCCGATCCCCTTAACCCCTCAGACGACTACTCGCTCCCTTTCCCTCTTTTTTTGCTTCGTTCGGATTTCCAGCATTTCTCCCTTAACTAATTACCGTCGCACAAATGGCACGTAATCCCGCCGGCTCTGCTCTCCTTCTTTCCTCTTGATGCTTGTCTCTCGCCCAGTCTTAACCGTCACACTTCCCACAGCCGTTAATGGAGTTAAGGTCTCAAGTTTTCAATTATTAATGAAATTTAATTTCTCTCACCACTAAACACGGCCCACCTTCATCACACATAATTTCTTTATTTTATCCTGGCAAAGCCACCCATCCCTTTTTTACGGTGTTCCCACACTTTTCGCTCTGGACGAGGGAAAACGTAATCATCTTAGATTATTCGCGCAATTGCGGCGATGTGAATAAATTATCCGTTAGCCAAGATGAGAACATCTACTGCCGTAGGTAATCATTTCCGTAGCGGCGTCATTTTGCTCTCAAGTTTTTATCAGTTCAAAGATTTGATCGACCTGGTGACGTTATTGTATAGTTTCTGTTTCGTGACAAAGTGGGTTGCCGCCAGTGCACACCGCACGTACCACGGAATAGAGTGGGAGTAATTCTTTCACAAAGCGGCCGGACGACCATGCTTGAATTTCAGCCCATCGAAATTTACCCCGTAGCGATCCAGATTCCATTTCATCTCCCATCCCCTTCAGTTCCTCTCCCTTCCTCCTCACCCTTCTTTCTCAGTCTCCCTCGGATTTTTCCCTCTCATCCCGGGCAAAAACTCTCTTCCCCCACCCCCATTCTCCTCCACCCACGCAAACCCCATCGAGTTCACTTTGCACCCTGCGTCGGCCCCCCTCTCGTTCTCTCACATACACTCTGCTTTCGTCCTTCCTGCCCCCCACTCCTCCCCGGCCCGGTGCCCGCCCCCGCTTTCCTCTTCCCCGTGACTCACTCTTAATCATGTGTGCCGAGATCCCTCGAGGGTTCTCGCTTTTGTTTTTTTTCACTCTTTTTTCTTTTTAATCCGTCCGCACTCCTCCCGACGCTAAATTTAATAGCCTTTCACGAAATCCCCAACCCCTCCCCAATTCAGTGAGGCAACTGCAAGGGGGTGAACCAGCATAATTTCTATAATATTCACGGACGCAGATTTTGTAACATGTAAATACCTAAGATAACTTGGCCTATTTTCATTAAGAAGAATTATTCTCGAAAAAAGGCACTCCGATTTCATTTCGCAACCTGGGATTATCGCACTAAAATTTACTTTCTTAACGTCGAAAGCCAAATCTATGTATGCGGTGTGTCTTGTGGATATATATTTGTTTTTTTTTTACGCTTGGTTAATCTGATTCCATTGGATAGAGAAATTAAGTGAAATAAAGCGGGTGGAGAGCCTGTAATGGTAATCCTAACTAGTGTCACATTGCGAGCAAACTCCAAAACTACGTGCATGTTAAGCATCAGCACGGTCTGAATTGGTGACTGATGCAGAAAATCCTTTTTTACATTTACAAGTAGGAAAACGAAGAGTGCAAAATTTTGTAACGCTGTTACATTATTTTAGGACCGGATATGTATAAATAATACTGAAAATAGTTGGAAGTTGTGTTTATTTATCGTGAGTAGTCAATGTCTGGAGGAAATAGAGCAAACTAATTTATAATTGCGAATAATGAGGGCAAGATTCTCTACTACGAGTATTTAGACTTTCCAATATTCTCTGTATTTACTTATATTTTTTTGGAGTGCCTATGTTAAACACAACTAACAACACTCAGTCCCTTATTATCGGTAAATTGATTTCTTAGTTATGCAGTATGAAGTTATGGTGGAATATTGATGTTAGGAGTGAATCTTTATTTAAGTATGTGCAAATGTGACTATTGAATCTCATGATGCTTCCTAGAATGTAATTTATTTCCATTTCACCAGTATATACATACGTTTTATTCCAGAATCCTACGCCGAATTAGAGTAAATAATACGCAGTTCATCTCAGATGGGGCGACTTCTGTGCAATTCTTTGTACTCGCGCGGAAGGACGCATAATTTTTATCGGGCGATGTACTCTACCCCAACACAACCATACAATATTTCCACGGAGCATGTTTAGAATCGCTCGGCGTTCCTCACCTCTATTTGTTGATGTGGAAGCAATTATCCCGACCAACCTCTCACGGAAAAACATAGGACACGACGTTCTCACCATCCCACCCCTCCTTATTCTTTCCCCCTGGCCTGGCGTCTGGTGAGAGAGCGCGTATTGATGTGTACCTAGCGATTAAAAGTGCGGGATGAAAAGAAGGAGCGTCGGATGCGCCGGGTGCATAGGGGCGGAAGGGATGCCACAATGGCCGATGCGGATGTTCGAGAGCACACCCAGACACACAAGTTTGTCCTCGGGTTGCGCTAACGCTTCCAATGGAGGCGGCGGCAGCATTACGGGCTCCGATTCTTCCCGCCAATGAGCGAGAGATCCCGAGCGAAAGCCTCCCTCCTTGAGGAATACCTCTCGTCGTGGAGCGGTCTATTCGGCTCCTCCTCACTAACCCCTTCTCGCTTGCTCCATACTGGATTCTATCCTCCACACTCACCCCCTCCTCGATATCCCCTACACTCCTTCCGGTCGGTTTCTTTGAGACAATCCCAAAGGGCACTTAGAAAAATTCCCCAAGTTGCGAATGTATAGCGTCCGTTGAGGCGTGACGCCAGCCGCGCGGCGCGTCGTCCCGGTTTTCGGATGCTTGCATCTCCCGTTCCTCTCCTCTCTATCTCTCTCCCCTCCCCCCAACTCACTCCCCTCTCCCTCTTTCCTCCTCGTCTCCCTTGTTTCTTCCCTTGTTCTCTCTTCCTTTTGTCTCCCGTCTCTCAACCCCTTCCCTCTTTTCTCCCCGTCAGTCGCTCCCACGCAGCCAACCTCCCCGGGTCTCGGTTAATCCCTCCCCCCGCCCTCGTCTTTTCTCTCTCTCTTCATTCCCTTCTAAGCCTCTGTCTCTCTCTCTCTCTGTATTCCCCTCCCCCAACCCTCTCCTCTTCTCCCTCATCTGATCTGACAATGCCTCAACTCCTTCATCTGTCTCACGGCATCCTTGTTTCCTGCCCTACGCCCCGTTTGCTTTTTTGTAAGTATTTGCGCCTCGATCCCTCCACCGCCCTTCGCCATTCTTTTACTCTCTTTCCTTTTTACTACACATTCTCTTACTTCCTCCGGCGCCGAGCCTTTCCACATGTCTCCAATTTTTATTGGGCCATGTTATCGTTTTACCCATGTATTTATTACGTAAATAAAACCCTATTTTGGTTTCTCCAGAGCTTATTTTTATTGTATTAGAGTATAAGTTGAGGTCAAATATTATTTTATAGTTGACATTCCTACCTTGCGCAGCGTAGCATAGTATGTGCGCATCATTGAAAAAGAGGCAGTTCTAATCTAGTCAATTAAACTCAAATTAAACTCTGCACGTCTCCAATTGCACTCATACTCACCAATTATAGTTTCACTCTGGAAAATATTAGTTTTCGTTAATCTATTGAAAATCTTTGGCCCATCCTTTGGCAATAGAAAATATTACCAATCCTAATGTTCGTAGTATACAAGGAATCATTGATTTAGTCTATTCTACATTATTCAACATTTTACCATAACGATCATGTCAACCCTTAAATATTTTTTAAATACTTGAGGTACGCTCTGCTTTTAAACCAGTTGTTAGCGTATACACATATAATTGATCATAAATATTCTATTATAAGTCATGAAAATTGACTTATTAATTCAAATTGAAAAAGTCAAGGCTTTTCATGTGAATAGGTTGCCATGTTTTCAATCACGTCTTTCGATTCTTTTTTTATCACGCTTCTGTTTCATTCATGTCTTTTCTTTTTGCATTCTCAAGGGATTTGCATTAATATAAGTTTGATTTTGACGCCATATCTCTTTCCATTACTTCATTTTCCCAGATTTTTGCTATAAAATCTACCTAAGATTAAGGGCGTCTTTACTGACGGGCTAATCCCATATCATTGATTACAACTAAGTGATTTTCACAATTACCATCTGGTATTTACCGTAACCTTCCCATCGAATACACGTTATCCAAGATACTTTTCTCGGAGGGTAAAGTGCCCTCAATTTCTTGAAAAGCCATGGCCTATACTCCCTCACTTTCTCCCCAAGCCTTTAGCTCTGTCAGTAATGAAGGAGAAGTTTTCTTCTTTTTCCTCTCTCTTCAGGTTTTATCCCTTTCCCTCACTTCCCGTGCACACGTCATATCCATGTCCCTCGCTCCCCTCTTCCATCTGTTTTCTGTGGAACTGTCTTAATTCTATTGTTTTCCAGTTTCCTTTCTCCATACTATATTTTTACATTGTCTCCACTTTTTACTCTTCAATTCACAAAACTCGTCCATTCATTTACCGCTCCCCATTCTCCTCCATCTCCATTGTCGTCACCCCATGACTAAGACCTAAGAGTTGGTCATAATTGAATCAATTTAAGTCCAAACTTAAGTTTTTCCCTCTGTTTTTCTCCAATTTCCTCCTTCCAAAACAAATCCGTGGCATCTCCGAGATGAAGTCCACCTCTCTCTCATTACGACATTTTGTTAATTCTTTTTCCTTTGAGATACATGATTACGGCGTTTCTAAACATTCCTTAAAGAGGTCGTTGATTTACTTCTGATTCCTATTCCTGTTTCCTTCATGGTTTGGCTGTCGTCCCGCGCGTTAAAATAGCCATCCCATGACTGAGTAATGGCAACATTTTCAATTTACAGTTAATGACCCGAAACGTCCATTGTCATTCATTAGACTTCTTTTTTGGTAACTACGGTATAGTTTTTGGATTAAAAGGTAATTAATTATGCAACTAATGGTATTTAATAAATCACAAGTTGCATTAAAACGTTGATTGTATCATGTTATTTTCTTAAAACTATGTGCCTGTGCCTTTGATTTTGGCCGAACTTTCTATTATGATTGGCGCTTATTCAGAATAACTTTCGCTCTATGAGTGCACGATGAACTTTTAATTGAGTCAACTTAATTACAGATAAAATAATATGAATTGATGCGTCTGTTAAATACTTCTTTGCGCCTTTTAAAAAATATTTACAAATATGCTACCAAATCGTTTTGATATACAGTAGCAGTTACTTCAAGTGTCAATGACGTTTCTTGGAGCATTATTTTCTTTTATAATTTTCATTTATTTGATATTTATGATTTTCTAATAGATAACTTCTACCTGACAACGTTCATATGGTTATGCATATTTTTGAACTCTTTACTGAATTTTACTTGCGCAGTATTTCCGTGTACATTGTAATTGTTAAGTATATATTGGTTGGGACTGCTGTTGTACCATTAATCAGAGAACTAGGGGAACGTCAGTCCATTTGAATTTTGATAAATAGCTATCACCCATCTGGAATCTGACCACCATTGAGACCATATGTGTACTAAACTTGTAGTATTTCGTGTCTTGAATGATGTTCATCTCCTGTGTTTAAATTACTTCTTGTTCTTGTCAACACAGGTTTGTATTGCCTTCTGTAACAGAAGCATTTCTTGGAGCATCTTGATGGTCATTGTACCGCTAAAGCGTACCTGGCTTTTTCTACTGTTTGATTCAAGTTTAGGTTTACTTTTGCGTTAAAGTAAGTCATGTTGTGTGATTCTTTTCAAACATGCCCATCCGAGAGGCCTACCCCTCGCCCTATCGCAGGAAAAAGAATAAAAAAGTACCATCGCACTTTCTAGGATAATAAGTTAATGAAATTTTGAAATATTTACCTACCTTTTCCGTGATTACCTTACCCGGGATTTTGTGGCTAATAGGTTCGTTCCACTTTCCCCGCTTTCCTCTGCACGAGACCTGGACCCGTCCATCGCCCCCTTCCTAGGCATTGGCGGCACCGTGCCCTCCCTCTCTCACATCGTCTCCACATCACATCTTCCTTCTCCGATCCATCCCATTCCCCATTGCCTAGGTTGTACAAGTTCCGAGGGGGAGCACAGTTACACACGCCGCCCCCTTCCCTCCGTAGCTGACACCTTGTCCACCCTCTCCCTACCAAAACCCGTCCCAGCGTTCTCACTTCCTCTCTCCCCGCTCCCGTCACCTCTCTTCTCTACTGAGCCACAGAACTGAAAACCCCTTCTCGCACCTCCCTAACCCCTCGACCACCACCGCCTGCAACAAGGCCTCCACCTCTTCCTCTAGTTTCCCATTTACTCACTATCCGGAGCAAATCGACAGTTCCCTCCCACCTACCCTCCAACACTCTCGCGGTTAACACTCCTCCCCCCCTCCCCTGCTCAAAATCCAAGAGACCTCCGTCCTCCCACCCCCCTCCGCCATCCGTATTACGCCTCGCTCCATCGTAGTTTCTGTCGGAAGGGAGCTCTGGAGGTTATGTGGGCCGAGGAGGGAAGAGACCGGTGGGGAGAGAAATCGCGAGTTTCCCGAGCGAGGAGTTTCGATAGGAGGCCCCGGTGAGAGGGTAACAGGGAGATCTATTAGAAGATGGAGGTTCGGGGTCGTTAGAGTGATGCAGGTCGCTGGATAAATTGAAGCTTCCAGAAAGGTACCTATCGGAGTAATTCATTCCACGCCGCCGTCCAGGTTCCGTATTGTCTTGGAAGTTAAGGCCAGCGTCGAAAATTTGAGGAAGGTCCTCGTGTGGATCTCCCCTTAAACGGAACGGTTCACTTCTTTCTTCGTGGCGGCGAGTTCGACTGGGTTACGAGTATTTTTTGCTTTTCGTCCCTTAAAGGATGATTCATTTGTGATTTTCACCAAAGATTTATTTGCGGTTATTGAAGGCGATGGACCATGTGGTTGTGAAATTAACGGAGCTTAAAAGTTATCTCCAAGAAGGCCGGGAATACCTACCGAACAGGAGGATAAAAAATAGCGGCTTCGTCCAATGAAATCAATTCACGGCACCACATCATCTGACATTTAGGGAAAATGTGATCGAGAATGCACATTTCAGCGAGCCCGCTCAGGGTCAATATTCAATTGAATTGGTCAATCGTGGTCGATGGACCATGATATGCGTGCAATTTCATCTGATTTGCCGCATAAGCTTGCATATTGTTCGTAAATGAGTTCAATCACATGCCTTCTGTTTTCGTTTGCGTTTGCTATGAATGAGAGTTCTGCTTTTGCCAGGTATTCATGGCAGCATTTCGTGATCAGTGTGAGCAGGCTGACCGTTCGTGATTGATATAAACCGAAGCTCTCTCAACGGATCTCGATATTTGTGGTTGATAAATTTGACAGTGGAACGTGATTTATCAATTTTTTTCTAAGCGTGTTTCATCATCAATGTCAGCATCAGTATTTCAATCTGAATGATATTTGACAATAGGCCTCCACTCTTCTTTCCCTAAATCTAACGACCTTACTCACAGATAGATCCTCCGTCTAACATTTCTATTTACCTACAATTTGTTCTTTAGTTTTTCTAATGATCCTGATTTTCATCATCCACCTGCAACATTCGCTTTCAAGGGCATATTTTATAGGTATGCGATCAAAACTTAATACATGACCGTTTTTCGTCCTGAATTTGGCATTTCTGGCACATCTTATGCTTTTATTTGTGGACGCTAACTTTTTAAACTTATTTTTTGAGTGTGTGTTCATTTTTCTCCAACGATTCGACCAAATGTTTTCATTGCATTGCGCTCTACGGAAGTAAGGAGCCTGAAAGTAATACATTTTGAATTTCAAAGCTTGGTTTTCGATATTATCAATAAAAATTCTGTTAAGTTTTTACATTTTTACAAAGAAAAAAAATCACCTCTAATGAATCGATATTTTATATTTGATAAAGTCTTAGGAACCAATATGGATTTCTGTTTCTTTATTCACTTACCAGATTATATGAATGCTGTGAGTGACATTCACTGCTTCTATGGAGATCCTGCCACCATATCTAGCTTCTCCTTCGCCTTTTGCATCTATAGTGCAGTAACCGTTCAACAAAAAATGAGAAAACGCTTTGCTCAAAGGGAAATACGTGAAATTGGAAATACTGGAAGAAATCTAAGGTTTCAAGTTGACATTTTACCATTTTAGAAATATCAAAACCGGATCTACCAACTTGAAACAGTGAATTTCCTCGTTCATTTTGATTTGGTGTGCAATCAAAGCTTCCTTTTCCTCATGCTTTCTTATGAAAAATAATGCATATTACAGCAAACCTTTATCCGTTCAATGAATTTTAAAAGTACAACTATTAAACGGATAACAATATAAACCTATATGATGGCGGACGAGTTATTGAACCGTACCCCTCTCTTTAGACGAACAAAACAAATGCCTGGGTACTTAATAGAACTTTTGGCCAAATCATATTCTTTCCAGCTCGTTCATCACAGTATTGAATAACGAATATCTACTAAAAAGTGTAAATGTATAAACTTACTAAAACTACCATGCCAGAAATACCTACATCCCTGTGTCAATTTGTAAGAAAATTTTTTTGTTATGAAAAATTCATGTAATTTGGAATTTCTGGAGCTTCTAATTTGAATTTTTAGGTTTTAAGGTGCTCTAATGATATACTATAATCTGATAATAATAAAGTCCCCGATATTATTATTTATTTTGGATAAACGACATGAATTAGCGACAAACTAATTTTCTGTATCCTCTGGTATCCATCATTCTAATAAAATAGTATTATGAGTTATATATTCAGTCATCTAGATTCAAACTAAGGACTGCAAGAATAAAACTCCGACCATTCACGATAGTTTCTTTGGATAAGTAACAACTGTAAATTTTAACTGTCAGTGTGCAAAAATATACCTCGTATTCAACTATTTTAAATGAGCTTAGTTGGAATTCTTGTCTTTATAAACACATTTTATGCGTAATATCTGCTTTTAAACTTAGCACAAAAAAGAATAAAATTAAATATGCTGAATATTTGGAGGATTAATTGTTTAATTTTTATTTTTAGTCATTTGGTACTTTTTGTATTCACACGAGTTAGATACTTTCTCTTTTCTGAATAAATGAAACTGGAATGAAACTAGTTTTGACCTAGATACTCATACTTGTTAAATGAGTGTGAAATTGAAGTTGAACAGGTGGTGATAAAAAAACAGGCCATGTAATTATAGAATTAATAGGAAAAGAGTGATGATACCGATTATAGCATCTTCTGATCCATATCAATGGGGAAATAAATTTTATAATGCGGTAGCTAATGCGCAAACGATTTTTTTGCTCTCTGGGCATACCAGGACCCATGTGGCCTTGGGATCTTGAAAACCCTCGTTTAACTTGTCATCATGTTTCCTGAGTGGTCAAACTACCAGAGTCGGCGCAACACCCCCACCTCAAAAAGAGATTCACACCCATTTTCGATTAGCATGTGAGCGCGTTATCAACAATGCCAACATGGTCGAAAATTTGTACCACCAAGATCACCATTTTTATCCATTCATAATTTTTAAGACTCTCCTAATTTTCAACCAGCACTCATAATAATGGAAGAGAAGTTAAATTGCATCTTGTGCTCTTAAACGTATTGGATTAAATGTTTGCGTAATGTGACATGAAATTATTTGGGAAGAAATCCAAAACATTTGGAAGGAAGTATGTGGGATAGAGGAGCTAAAATAAGACGTTCAACTAGGATTAGAGAAATTAGACCAAATTAGATCTATTATTTTGCTTCCTCAGAAGCTGCTTTACATAGAATGTAAGAAGTTCGATGAACATTAGGGACATATCTGAAACTAATAGGCATTGATAGTGAATAAGTAACTTCCTCTTACCCTCAAAGCCGTAACGAGACCCTATGACCGGGGGCGTTATGTCACCAGCCATTAGGGATTTCGGCGATAATTAGCCATGTGTACCATTTTATTTTCGGGAATTTCGAAGTACCATGCTCATCTTTTCAAGTTATTGTCGTCACAAGATGTTCCAGGTGAAAATAAGCTCTTAAATTGGTATTCCGAAGATCAATAGGACTTATTTTCTCATTTTAGATCCGCCTGTCACTGAAATGCAGGGATAGAATTATTCGCGGTATCAGCATCAAACTCATAAGATTTTTTCTTACAGAGTAATTTGTCATTATAAATATTCCCTGAGCTTCCATTTGCTCCCTGCTCACTACGTATTTGTGAGGCATTCAGTGTTTTTCATACTTTATTCCACGAAACGGTCAGCTTGTCTCTGTATCTTTATTGAATTAGAAATTAGGTCTTTCTGCGCAAGGTGGTGCTAAAGCACGACGAGTATTCAAGGTGAGATCAAACCAACGCGAAATAAGCCGTGCGTAAAAAGGATGAGTTTACACAAGAGAAAAAATAGGTGACAATATTCTCGTGTATATTAGCACTCTTTGAGTTAGGAGCGAGTCATTAAGAAAACGGATCGGACAAGGATGGGCTTCCCTGAAACCTGGAACCGAAGGGAGAGCCCTCTATACAGTACAGGAAATGAAAAACTAATTGGATTGAACACAGCTCGGGGCGCAATGAATTTTTCATGGCCATAATAAAATGTAAAATAAAAGGTAAGAGTCCGTGAGAAAACTCTTAAAATAAATGAGTACGCGAAATTAAGAGGGAAGCAAGACGTAAGTGCCTTCAAGGCCTAAGAGGATTATCATTAAATTAGAAATAAAGGACGACTGCTGCCGAACAATCTTTGGGTAAAAGCACTTATGGATATACTACTGCAATTACTTAGGAATGTTACTATTTAAATTAGTAAGTCATGCACTAAAATTATTCAAGTATGGAGCTGAGATTCACATTAAATGTATGGTAATGAGAGTTCTAATTGATGTCCATCGTGAATATCATTCGAGAGATGTGATCGAAGGAAATCATGCTGTCCATGCACGAACTGTGATTGACTTGAGATTTGATGATATTTAAGGACGGTGTTTTGTGAAAAGTAATTCGAACATCCGTGTGACTAAGTTCACTAATCGATCTCTGAAGAGAGCTAAGTCTCGTTAATCGATCATTTGCAACTAAGAATTGCTATTGATGTATAGATAAGAAAATACTTAATCACATCATGGCTATATCAGTAATATTCCTTCAAGAGGAAAGTAGGAGAAAATTTGGAGCCAAGTGTTCACCTAGGTGAATAATGAGCCATGAATTAAATCTGGATTTATGTTCTTTGTTTCAAAAAATTATGAATAATATTTAGGTTACAAATGGTGAACATTTAGCGCTAACCGCTTAAATATTTTTGATGAAAATGTTGATTTTGTGGATAACATTACCGAGAGAAATTACGCACGGTACCATAAGGGAATGAGGTTATGAAAGCAGAGAACAAATTCCAGGAATAGAAAAGAAGACCGCGGAAGGAGAGCGAAAAATAAAAACGTATTTTATCACCGAAGCGCTCGAAACTTATCATTATAAAACATTTTCTGTGGATTTCAGAAAATTTCAATAAAATTAGAATGAAGCTTACGACTCTGCTCCGCGCAACTTCTTTCCTCCGCCGAATCTTCCCCAAAAACCGTCCCTTGAAGACCCGTGCCAGCCCGGCACCTTAGCGGTGGCCTTTGGGGTGACTCGAGATGTATTCGTAATCGCGATTAAATATTGATGAGAAGGTCCTTTAGAGTCGAGAGGGAGAGAGATGGTTCCTCGCTTGGAGAACACATCTACATTGGAAGATATATTTTCCAAGGAAGACTTTGTGGTGTTGGCCGTGAAAACGGAACGGCGGCAGAGAATGAAGAAAAGGGCGTTCTAAAGTCCACCGAGTTCTTCGACGCATATTCATAATAATCGCATGGTATTAGGATAATGATTTCCTACTTCCCTGAAATATTTTCTTTGTGTCGTATAATGATTTTAGAATTTGTGTTGAATGGTACTGTTTTTATTCGGTAAATTGAGTAATGCGAATGATATATGGCCGTGTAGGTGTGTGTCACATCCTCATAGGAAAATAAATTCATTATAATTTGATCTCTAATATAGTGCGGATCTCATAGTTTCTTTTTTGAAACAAATACCCTATTTTATGTTAGCTTTATATAATGCCGTAAAATAATTCATTCTGCGATACCAAGATAGAATGAAATTTTATTGTCCCCTCTGATTTTTGTGTAAATATTCACAATTTTCTTACGGAAATGGATAAAACATAAATGAAATTTTGTGTATTCCATCGCTTTTTCCTTAGGATTCAAAAAGGGAATATCCCATGTGCTATTAAAGTTTGCGCGAAAAATACAGCTTCCCATTGGTTGTTGAACTGGTGAAACGGTTTTAACTAGGAAAGTTTTGAAAATTCGATAAGATCAGAAAAATCGCCTATTATGATTTTTATTGATACATGTATACCTGCATATCCCAAACTATTGAGTAACATTTTAAATATTTTTTCTTTCATAACTTTTGAATAAATCTGTAGGTATCATAGAAATGAAATCGTTCTTTACTTTGATTTTTAATATCTACTGTAATGCAAAATATAATCAGACTGGTTCCGTGTATAGTATTCTACAAGAATTCTAGATACTTTGATCAATTTTATGGCCAACAACGATTATCGTTCAAAAAATTCTATCCTTGGAAATAATTTTAAATACTATAGTAATTTCCTTAGTTGATATGAAGATTAACAAAATATTTCTTCATGTTTAGATAAAACAAATCACGTTAGGTCATGATTCTAGCCCAGCCATACTGTACCTATTTCTGCCCCAATCCATTCAGCGTCTTTTTTTTTCCTCCATACTCTTCAGCTATGGTCCGTGCGTACTTTGTATGTCATAATGTAATCCAACTATCCTCCGCTTTTTTTAATACTAATATTTATTGAGCCCATGTTTTTATATTAATTGAATTCACAGATTTTCTTATACCTAGTCCAACACTATCTTACATTTTTTCTGCTTGTAGGAGTTTAATTATCTCCAACTCTAATCCGATTTTATTCATGGGTGGAAGTTGGGACAATAATGAAAAGGGATAAGAATGCTGGCCATTTTAACGTCGGGCCAACTAGCCACTGGGAGGATAAAATCAGAGAGAGAGCCGCAAAACAGTCATTAAACTATTTTTTATAATGAGTGAATTCTAATTCTGAGAATGTGCTCTCCTCATTGGAACTGGCCTTATACTCTACACTTGATTTTATCAATTATTTTAGTATTCCAAAAGAGACATTGTGGGAAATTAATGTGTGCGTTGAGATGATTTCATCGGATTGCTGACTTTCAAGCAACAGAAAACAAATTGTAATTATTGGTGGGTCGTATATTTGAATACTGCTGGCAAATATGGGAAGCAGATTAACTAGAATGAAAAAATTGATGAGATTCCTGAGTAATAGGGAAAATAAATTAAATATTAAAGTAGGAGGGAATAAATTAGACCAGGTGGAAGGGTTTAGGTATTTACCCAGTATTTGAGAGGAAAATGTAGATAGTAGGAACATTAAGTGAATAATCACGCTGGTCAAAGAAGCACTTACAAAAAGAAAGAAATTTATGGCATGTGCGCTAAAAATATGTAAATGAAAGATGAGCAAAGACTATAATACTGAGCGTAATGTTGTATGGCTTGGAAACCTGGTCTTTGAAAGGAAGAGTATTAGGGTAGGCTGGAGCTTTTTGAGAAGTAGGTATCAAGAAGAATGAAGAAAATAATTTGGACAAGGAGGATGAATGACGACTAAGTTTTGAACATGGTGGACGTGGACACGAACTTTCTCGGGAAAATGTGAGAAAAGATAAACTGAGCGGAGGAAATAATGAGAGTTAGTGTGACGCTGATGGTCGTGACAGAATGTGGGTTTAGCGAAGAACAGTGAGGAAGAAAGGCTTTTCAGTCTGAATTAAGGGGAGCATTAATTATGGAGACCTAAAGAAGGGACTAGCATAGTATTCCAATATGTAGGAGATAATAATAACTAATCACTGTCCAAAACATATATATATATATATTATATATATATAAAATTGTATGTATGTATGTGTGTGTATATATACCATATAGATGGTCGCAGTAGTTCAGGGGTAGAGCGTTGGACTACTGACCGTAGGGCCCGGGTTTGATTCCCGAGCAAGCCTCTCTGCTCCACCCTAGATATGTAATTTTTCGGGTACCAGATCTTTCTGGGAAGCCATAACCGGCACAGGGAAAGGCACTGGCCCCCCTACCCTGGTGTGTGAATTTCTCCCGCCATCGGGCCTAGTACTGGTTGAACTCTACCATCACCCACCAAATTGACCTTCGAGTTGACTATTGTATTTATGGTTTTTTATATATCATAGTGTCTTAATTCACATGCTATATTTAATTTAACTCTTTCGTTCTTTCGAAACCAGGTTTTAATAAAATGTGTGCTTAGCCTAATCCGAGAGAAGATCTCCAAACTTTAATAAGTAAATCCATTGCTTGTAACAGAAAATGTTGAGTCGATTATGAGTATAAAATGTTCTACCAGGAGACAGCAAATAAGAGACACGAGGTGAAGCGGAGAGGGCTAGTGGTGACAGACACCCTTTCGTCACGACTGGCCATGCGGGCGTGGGACGGGTGAGCGAGTGAGTGAGCGAGCGAGCTCGCTGGTGTGAATGGAAGAGGCGCTACCCTGAATTTACGGGAAGGGAGAGCAGCGGCAACTGCATCGACTGCGGCATTTCTAGCCCCCTTACACGGCATACCTCTCTCGGAATTGTCCCGCGAGCGGGAAAAAAGGAGATCCCTCTGCCCCCGCTCCACGTAAACGACACGGCTATGACTCCGAGGGTCATAAGTGGGAACTCACGAATTACGGTGGAGCCACGCCGCGCGACGTGCTTAACACCTTTCACACGGTGACACACAGGCCAGTGTCGCAGTTAGCCCGGCGCAGTCCAAGCTCTTTGAAGGAATAGCACCGGGAGGAATAGGGTAAGGAAGGGAAAAAAAACAAGCGTAACTCATCGGAAGGTGGGACGCCATACTGTTTCCCCATTTCCGGGAATTTCCGCGGGGGATAACACCCCTCATGCTTTTTTCACTCCTACTTCCTCCTCTTCCCACGCTATCCCTCGCCGACCATTTAGCCAGCCTATGTTCAACTTCACTCATTTACCCTCGGCCTCTTTTTTCCCCCCTTACAAGCCCGTCTCTCTTCCTCCCCAAACTGACTTAATTTCTTTTAATTTTATCGTCGTCGTTATCATCATTTTTTTCTCTTTAATTAGAATTTGGGCCCTGTCTCGACACCCTCTGCCCAACGCCCTCTTTGCGGGTGTCCTCCTTCCCGCCTCGGGTTAATGGAGTGGTGGAGAGAGGGATTAAGGGGAAATGGAGGGGTGATGGGAGGACGACGAGCGGGAAGGAGAGGGAGTGGGGGTGAGGAAGGGGGCGGGGAACGGAGGGAGTGTGGGCGTTCTCCGCACAGGAAGGGCGGTGTCGGAAGGAAGGGACGCCGGGAGGGTCAGGAGGGCGGGGTCGTAACGGGGGGGTGGGAGGGAGTGGCGTGCCTGACACGCTGAAAGGCAGCGGAGGAGTTGGGGCGGATGGAGAGGAAGGGAGGAGAGAGAGAGAGAGAGGGCCGGGAGTTCGCTTCTCCTTCGCATCCGGTGTGATACCAAACAATGGCGGCTTGCCAATTCGGAGTGACTGTAGCACGTGGGGGCGCCACGGAGGACCGACCGGCGGACCGAGAAGGGGGCGCCGTCCCCCGCACCCGACTCGCCGCTGCCCTCTCTCTCTCCCCCCCCCACCCGGGGAGGGAACAACGCCGCCGCATTCCAAAAACCCGGTGTGTCCTACTCCACCCGACAATCCCCTTATCGCTCCCGCACTCACCCTCTCCATTCGGGTTGACGGATGCGGACAGAGGCAGCGTGGTGGGGGGAGGGGGTTCGGGGCGCGAGTGCCGGGAGGAGGAGAGAGAGATACACAGACTCCGAGAGAGGGAGTCGTTTCTGGAGCGAATGGAGTCTGGGATAGCTGCCACCCCGAGCCGCAGACTCCCGAGTTCGAATTTCGGGGATGCCGGGGGAACGTGTTTACAGGCACCGGGATTGACCCACTCCATCCTCGCGTCTGGCAGCTTGAATAGCTCCGTCGCCCGCGGCGAGCGCGTGTGTGTGTAGGTTGGGTTGGTTGGTCCGCGCGACTCCCTCCCTCCCCCCATACACAAACGCCGAAGTCGTTTCCTTTTCGGATTTAACGCCGCTTCGACTGCGCAACGTATCCATCTCCCCTTACCTCACCCCACGCTACACCCTGCGACGTTTTGCCCGCGTGATGTCTATCTTTTTCTTTAAATTAAATTATCTGCGAGCAAGAAGGAAAGCGTGGGTAGGAGGGAGAGTGATTCCCCTCCGTGCGCACTGTCGATGCGAAAATTCGGATCGAAAATTCCCGGTTGACCCGGGAGAAGGAAATCCTAAGCGGTCTGCTGGGAACGCATCCACCCTCCTGCCGCATGCAGTATGTGCACTTGATCTCTCTCGATTCGGCGTAAAGGATCACGTGACAGCGCGGCAAGTGATGCAAAATAGCTCAGAACGTGACGGGTTTGGAGAAGTGAGGGGAAAATTTCGATTTTATCACCTTTTCTGAAGTGATAAGATTACTTTATCTCTTGCGAATCCCTTACATCAATTTTCTCGTACACAATTACATTTGAAAAGGCAATTGAGAGAATTTGAGCTGCTTCTATTGGTACCAGGATGATCAAATAATTCCTTCGATCAATAACATTTGAAAGGATTGAGTTTGAAGCAAAATTCAACTTAAGTATTTAACCTACTTTTTATATTTTTGTGCCATTCATCTCCATTCCAAAATTTTTTAAATCCTTTTAAAAACTATATTTCTTACGATTTCTTTCTTTTACGCGTTGCAGTTATTGTTATGGATAGCATTGTTGCATCCAGCGGCAGGAGGAAATACCTTGAAATGCAGAAATAACACTCTTAAAATCTAATTGTACGTTTTCAACTGTCTCCGAAGTTTTACATCGTTTGATGCTTTATTAATAATACTCTGGGGGATCAAATTTTGCACAGAAATACTAGAAAACGTGAAATGAACACGGTACAAACACACAAATTGTTGACAAGGAAAAATTGAGAGTGACTCTGCGCAAACATATGCAAATATTTTTACTACTGTTTGATGTTTATATCTTAATCAATGCATATTTACAAGACCTATCATTTATTTACAAATAAAAAAACAAAAGTTTGAAGAGTGTAACTTTGGAAATTTCTTTTTTATTGCAATTAAAATCCAAGCCGTAGGGAGTACTTCATACGGCATATTTTGGATTAAAGTATCAATATTGTTGAACTTTTTCTTGCGGTAAACATCTCAACATCTGATAAATAGAATTGTCGTAAATTTTTAACCTTGATTTTCACAATTTGAATGACTATAGAAGTGCTTAGTTTTCAAAATTTAAATTTTATTTAGCACGTCTCCTACTTGGACACCGAATGTAATATCTGATATCCATCAGAAAATTAGAGTTTTTCCATATATTTCCAAGAAGATTTGGCTACTTCTTTGCAAGATATTTGGAATATCTCTTATAAATTTACCCCATTAATAAAAAATTTGGGCATAAAATTCAGAATACTCGTTGATACTGCAAATGAAGTGTTAACATTATTGTGCCCCGCGAATTCATCCACGTGGGAAATAAAAGACAATACTTTTGATTGTCGATATGAATATGTTATCTATACTATTTTATTATTGTTCATTAATAAAAAAGCTACCAAAGTTATCATTGATGGTGAAATAAACTTCATTTAAGATCATAGAAATTTATTAAAGTGTTGTCAATACAGTTATTCCTGGAAACTTTGTTCACATCACTTCACAATTCTAATCTTAAACTTCTCCTGCTCTTGCATTTAATTTTGATTCTAATCATTATGATTCGTATTTTAATGGAACATAGTCAGAAGGGAGTTGATATGCAATTTTTCACAATTTCCTCATATCTAAGATCGTGAGTAACAATGGTTATTGCAAATCTACTCCCGCCTCATATGTTCCTCCATGTTCCCCACTCTGTCGTGTCGTAATGAAAGTACTGGATACTGAAGCTTTTCTGGTATTATTTATTCATTTGATAACAGGAGATCGTGATTTTATATTATTTCATACTTAACCTCTATAATCAATTTTGTTCATTTATATAAATTTAAAAGTGTGCGTAGTTTTTCACCAGCATTGGTGGAAGTTCTTCATAGTTTATTTGAATAAAATAATATTTCAAATTGATTAAGGGCCCCCAAAAAAATAAGATGGTCTCATGTACGCTTTGATTCTTATCTTTATTTTAATTAAACATTTGAAACACCATCAACTAATTAAATTGTTACTAAAAGAGCGATCTCATAATCTTTCAGCTCAGAAATATGGCCATAATCGATTTGAAATGGATTTAAGTTGAATTCAGTGCGACGTACTCGTAGTTTGTAGAATGTAGTGTTTCCTCACTTCCAATGTAATTAGATTCCGTGGTTAATAAATAAGAGTAATCGGCGTTGCTTCAATTGGAGGGAAGCCGGAAAAAAAACGCCCCATTCAGTTTGGCCACACATCCCTACTCAAGGAAATACTCGAGTGTGGGCTGTGAATAAAATCTGACCGCGGCGAACAAATGCACCATGTCTCCTTTGCCGAAGAAAAGCCAGCCGTTTTTTTTGTGTTTGCTCTGCTGAAAGTTTCCATCCCCAGGCTTTTAATTGTCCAGGCACAATACAGGGATTTCAAAGTAGGGCATGCCCTGCGCCAGGTCGCTATCCTCCTTTACCATCCTCCACCCCGCATCCATTTACGCCATTCACGATCCTCCCCTCTCAGACGGTCGCGTTTGACTTTCGACTCTTGACGGACCCCCCGAACAATCAATATCATGCGCTCCAAGAACAATCATCCTCCCTAGTCCTCGTCTCGTGAACACACACACAGACAGACTTACATAAGGGAAAATCCATCGTGCATCAACGGCGGCAGAGGAGAAACCCTTTTCCTTCGTCTTCATTTCCGTAGTGGGGGATCGGGTGAGTGAAGGGTTACTTTTGGAGTGGCGAGCGGTGCAACCCACCTCATTCCACCCTCCCCGCCGATTCTCCCGTCAACCAACCCTCCTCCCCGTCCGTCTTACACCTTGGCTCCGCCTGCCCCTTCACCTCCTCCTCCCTTTGCCTCACCTCCCCTCTTACGCCCTCTCAAGACCTCCTCCTTTGACATCGCCGTCTCTGTCTTTCAATTCCACGGCCACTTAACCCTCATCGCCACACAAAAGTGTTCGTCGTCTCCTTTACTTCCCTACACATTTCGAGAAAACCCTTTCTTCTTCTTCACTCAGCCGACGGACTCTCACCCCACCCCCTTCCCTCCTGAACTCCTCGCCTTTGCCCCTTCTCCAACCCAGTCCGCTTTCACTCTCCTCAAGCGTTACCTGCCTACTTCACCTCATCCCCCCATATCCGCGTTTCTCTCTCTCCCTCCCTCCCATCGAGTAGTACTTCTACTCTCAGTCCCACCGCCGCCGTCTTTTCTCTCTGGCACTTTTCTGTCCTCCTCCACCCACCAAAAAAAATCTAAGGGTTTGGCGGGGTGGTCTTGGAAACTCTCTCAGCCTCCTCCCGAAAAACAAAGGCGTTTATTTATTTATCTATCACTTTCTCCCTCTGTCCGACGTCTTTTGTTCCCTCCTTTAACCTTCGCCTTCTTCTTGAGATACTTCTCTTTTATGGGAACCGATTCAATATTGTTGAAGAATTAGATGCCGTCGGCCTGGCTCGAAGTCCGAAAGATTTTTTTCGATGTTTGGTGCGGTAATATTACTCATATCTTTCAGTCCTTATTTATCGATTATTTTTTAAACAAGATAATACAGTTCATTCCATGTGTTGGTGATTTTTACCTAATGGAAGAGAAGCCCTATTAATTCTGACATTTGTCTTCAATGACATATTTGTGCCTCAAAAACTTATTTCCATACGTTTTATCTCAGTCATGTGAGTCAGCTAAAACTTTTAAAATTGTAGTTATTCACGACCATCTTTCTGTGAACTTTGTTTTTTCCTGGAATGGGCTTTTCGTCAAGTTCATTTGAATAATATTTTGACGTTTACGTTCAGAATCGGTGAAGGTCCCTATTTACTTTTCCTTTTAGATCTCAGTGACTAAAAATGCTCTAGTTTTTGCAGTCACTTCCTCGACAAGGTGATCCTGCGTGCTGTAGTGGAAAGCCTTTAAGCACTCAACATTGCCTCTAAAAATATAGGATTCGATCCATTCATCCATCCTTTTCCTTCGGCGGAGTTTTGTCTCAACTCGCCTTCCAGTCTGATCGCTCCACTCCCTTCTACCCGTCTCTCTCTCCCCATCATCCCCCCAATTCGGCACCACTCTCATTCCTCTGTCAAATCTCCGCCCTCCCTCCTTCCATTCCTCCCCCGCCCTTCCTCATTTCTTCCCCGCACCCGCATCTTGTCTCCGGATCCCGGAGCTCCTTGCCGAACTTCGCTCCTTTTTTTCTGCCAGACGGAACGTTATGTTCTCCTCTTCTCCCGCCCAAAGCAAAAAGGGAGAGGCGACAACCTAGTGAGCAAGTTATCCGACATGACAAATAAAAGAGTTCAATGAGAGACAATTGCGTAGCAGTGACTTTATCTTTAATGAATAAAGAGAGTCATCTCCAAGGCACGCCATTTAATGTCTCGTGTGTGCGCAGCTAACAGTGTCAATGGGGTGAAGGCTTCTTCGGGATCACGGGATCAAAATCAGGCCTCTTTAGCGACCACTTGTAATCAATTCCTTGTAAGAACTAAGGTCACACTTAGAAATGCCCCCCTGGCCGCGGCGTATTTTCAAAGAATTAAATATTTGTATTAGTAAGCATTTTTTACGCTTGTATCTGAATACCAATATGCCTGTGAATTGAATATTGGTGAACGCCAAAAAAGAGAAATCTCTGTAAGCTGTAAAGGTGTGATCAAAAACTGCAAATATATATATATATATATATATATATATATATATATATATATATATATATATATATATATATATTATCAATACCTTTATATATATATTTTATCAATACCTTTATATATATATATAATATATAATATATATTCAGGGCTCATAGAGCGTTGTGGCAAGGCGCGTTGTCGTGATGGAGTTGCCAGGTAGCGGAGATGTCTTTTATTGTCCTGATGACCCTTTTTTGAAATCTTTCCAACTCATATACGAGACTGTCGAAAAAGACAATGAGCATTGTTTTCACTTTGGATTTGCTCATTCTTGACTTTTTGGGCTTGGGGGACTGGTCGGTGTGCCACTCAGAGCTTTGGCGTTTTGTTTCTGGGTCGTATTCAAAAACCCAAGTTTCATCGCCAGCGATGACGTTGTCCAATAATATCAGGTTCATTTTCAATGCGTTGCAAAAGTTCATTTGAAATTTTCGCTCGGTTGGTTACAACAAAGCTATATATATAAGTATATATATATATATATATATATATATATATATATATATATATATATAGCGTCACTATCACGCATTTCTGTCCATAATGTTATGAATGAATAAATATTTCTATTCCTCTTGATTAAATACGTAGCTCCATTTAAATGTAGATTTTCTCATTCCTTGACCATTTTTTTTCCTAACCTCCTTACCCTAATTTCTTGTTCAACTACACATGTAGTCCCTGGCTTAACCATATAATGTAACCTGGTATTAGGAGTTTTTCTTTCACATTTAAGTTCTTCATTTTTCAAATTAATAGCTCTGAATTTCAAAAGTAATAACTAATCTTTCTTTTCAATATATTTCACCGTGTATTGTAAGACTTAGGTCGTACGCCTATAGCTTTTTCGGAAAAAATATGAGTAAACATTCTTTCATCTTAATTTGGAGGGATTCATAATTGTTCTTATTACAATATTTTTTAACAGTGCTAACCCATGAATCTCGAATTTAAATTTTATGTAAAACTGTCACAGAGTTAATTTTTGTTCTTTTCGGGTTATATTTTCGCTGGATTCTCATCCATAAAGTGCGTCAATTAATGAATAATATTATTTAGAGAGCCATAGAAAAGTAAGTCTACCCAAAACAGTTTATTCCATGCGTAGATAGTATGTATGTATCTTAAATACTGTGACGTCAATGATTCATCGTGTTTAAATCTTATTCCCACGTCCCTCTTTTTCCCTGTTGTTCTGTAAGTTTTATTTCTCATTTTTTTCATGTGATCCTGAATGTACTTTTCTTTTGCCTTACACCGTCCCATTCAGTTTGGTAAGCGACACTCTCCGGCTGCCTGCCCACCCTGAGGTTCGAATCCGGCGCAGGACATGAACGCTGTTCTTTCACGTGACGCTTTCCACTCTGACGATTTAGCTATTGGGAGATGTGACACCAGCCGCCGGAGGAACTGGAGCCAAAAACACCGCTTCTTCATTTTAAGCCCTTATCTCTCTCTCTCCATTCCTCAACCTCTTTCCCTCCGCTTTTACCCCCGTCTCAATCCCTCCTCCTCCGACCACATCTCCTACCGTCTCTCGTATTTCCTGTTTTCTTCCTCTTCGCTGTCCCTTTTATTTTCCTCTCTACTTCCTCCTCCCAATCTTCAGCCCCTCCCTTATTCCCTAACCGCCACTATTACCCTCCTCCCATACTTCCTGCCCCCTCACCTCCTATTTCCCCTTCCCTGAGCCCTATCATTACTCCCTTAACCCCCAACCACACATTCCCCTCTGCCACTTCCACCCCTCTTTCCCTCCTCGCACTGGGGATTCACCACAGCTCCACCGAATACGCATTCGCATGCTCCATCCCTCCTCCCATCCTCGGCTCCCACATCCCCTCCTTAACTCTTCTAGGTTTGACTCCACCCGTCTTATCTTGCGTTCTCTTTCCTCTCCCTTTCCCCTCCTCTTCCCCGCTCTCCCCCCCAACCAACGCCCCTTCCGCACAACTCTCATCTTTCCCACCCTCCCCTTCCACTTCACTGTCTCATCGTATTCCGTCGCACCACCCTCCTCCTCCGGCGCCTCCCCCTCGTCCTCCCGGGCCATCTACCTGCCAACCTCCGACGTCGCGTCCCCTCCGGCCCTCTTCGCGATCCATCCCTCTCACCCCCCTCTCTCTCGTCTCTCCTAATTATTCGCGGTGCCAACTTTTCTCTGCCATCCCTTTCTCTCTCTCTCCCTCTCTGTGACTCCGTCTCTCGCTCATCCACTTCTCTTTTCTTTTTTTTTTAACATAACCCCATCCCAACCTCGCCGCTCTCTTTTGCATCCTCCACCACCACCTCTTCCCCGCCCGTACCCCGCCGCGTTTGTCGCGACCGTTCACCTCTTCACGCTCTCGCTCACGAGGCGTCGACTTATCCGAATGCCAGGCGCAATTTTTCCCGGAAATTTCACGTGAGGAGGGAAGTTGGAGGGAGGGGTTTAGAGGTGAGAGGAGAGTTGGGAAGAGAAGAGAGGCGTGAGGAGACAGAGAAGGAGAAGTCTTTGTTGCGCCACTCACGCTCCTGGATCCCCCTCTCTCTCACTCCCTTATTTATTTCAAACGACGGGCCGTGGTGCTAGCGTGTGTGACGCCGGAGTACGACGAGCTCAAATGGATTGGCCTAGCGAAAGCCAGGGGGGAGGGGGAGATGGGGCCGGGGTGAAAATCTCACGGCCAACGCACTCTCTCTCTCGTATGCAATGCTGGAGTTCCATCCATAGGAAGGTCTTCCCGGAAAAGGTGTCATCCTTCCTATGGTGGGTCAAACTCGGTGTTGGTGAGACTTTTTAATTGAGGCTTTATTGTGCTACATCCTGCGGCTGCACCACCCATTTCTCGCGCTCATGAGTTATTCTGTGGGGATCGTTGGGGTTTAAGTGTGGATCAACTACAATGCTCATGACTCCCACGAAATTACTAAATTAAACTCGGAGAACTACAAAAATGTCCATAGATTGATTAAAACTTCGAATTTTGTTCATTTATAGTTATGGCTACGAAAGTTTTGCAATATGTTTTACGTGATTGCGTGCAAAGAATTGTTTAAAATAAATTTTTACCTGCTAGGGTGGAGGGATTGGATTATTAAGAAGGGCTGATTATGAAGAATTCTGCATGTCCGGGTTTTCACCGCGTTGTTGTTTGAAGCCGACAACAGTTTCGCCGAAGTTTCATCCGGCGTCTTCAGGTCGAAGATGAGGGACTCAGATTTTGGCCGTCCTTATATAGGTGGTCCCGTCCAAGTGCTGCTCTCTGATTGGTCCTTTTTCGGAGGACTCTCTTCCACGCGTTGTGGAGATGGTAGCCTTCATCTCTATTGAAATTCGCCGGGTTTTTGGCTATCTCAATAGCTTCTCTGATTAGGCGTGGGTAATATCTACTTTCTTTACTTATGATTGTAGCGTCATGGAATAGAATATCATGGCCGGGTTCACTCCATTTATGCTCGGAGATGGCCGAGAGGTGAAACTGTTTGTTCGTAGTAGCCCGGAGGTGTTCTTTCATCCGAACTTTCATAGCTCGGCATGTTTCCCCGATGTAGGCTTTCCCACATGAACACGGTACTTGATAGACCCCTTCGTATAGGTCTTTCGAGATTTTGTCCTTCGGTCCGGGGAGCGCGTCCGCTATTTTCTTGGTGCAGTTGAATCTTGTCACCACGTCGTGCTTTTTAAGGATTCTGGCTATCTTCTCGGATGTTCCGGATACGAAGGGGATAGTCGCGTATGCCTTTGGGTCCGGTTCCGTCTGCTTGATTGACTTGTCAGAATCTCGTCTTCGCCTTTCTTCCCTGGCGGTCCTTTTTAGGACCATATCGTTCCGATAGCCGTTTTGTTTTAGTGCTCTCAGGAGCAACTTCAACTGCACCAAGAAAATAGCGGACGCGCTCCCCGGACCGAAGGACAAAATCTCGAAAGACCTATACGAAGGGGTCTATCAAGTACCGTGTTCATGTGGGAAAGCCTACATCGGGGAAACATGCCGAGCTATGAAAGTTCGGATGAAAGAACACCTCCGGGCTACTACGAACAAACAGTTTCACCTCTCGGCCATCTCCGAGCATAAATGGAGTGAACCCGGCCATGATATTCTATTCCATGACGCTACAATCATAAGTAAAGAAAGTAGATATTACCCACGCCTAATCAGAGAAGCTATTGAGATAGCCAAAAACCCGGCGAATTTCAATAGAGATGAAGGCTACCATCTCCACAACGCGTGGAAGAGAGTCCTCCGAAAAAGGACCAATCAGAGAGCAGCACTTGGACGGGACCACCTATATAAGGACGGCCAAAATCTGAGTCCCTCATCTTCGACCTGAAGACGCCGGATGAAACTTCGGCGAAACTGTTGTCGGCTTCAAACAACAACGCGGTGAAAACCCGGACATGCAGAATTCTTCAAGCCACCGCCGCGAAAATCTAAGGGCTGATTATTTTGCGAAAAAGCAATTTTGGTCTTTCAATTTTGCGTCTATTTTTAATGCTAAAGATTTTCCAAAGACGTCGTATTTCGTCAGGAGAAGTCTATTAGCATAGTAATACGAAAGCATTTAGACTGCGTTAAAAAAATCCATTTCCTGAGAGTACTTCATTGGATATGTCGAAAATATGAGTAATTTACCTCGAAGTATGTAATAAAGTGAATCATTTCTTTGCTATCACCCGAAAGTGTTCTGTTTTAGAAAATAACAAACATTTTCCAAAATAATGTATAATGATAAGATACTCTTAAATGTAGATTTAGTTAATTTGGATTTTATTAATTGTTTATTTTTAATATTATGATCTAGTTTTCTGAAAAAATAATAAATATGTCTTGCATTTCCTTGGAAAGTATTTGGGTATTTTCTTTTTTACCCCAGTTGTCACTATGCTTATCCTGAAGAGGACCCTTGGGCCTATTTTAAAATCCTAGTATCAACCACATAACGGTTCACGACTCAAGTGTGAAATTAAAAAACATACAAAGCCGTCATTTTTACTCCAAATTCATATTTCTCCAAGATCCGTAGTGGAGGCCGAGTTAGATGATTACCATTGCAACACGCAGCTGATAGTGGGATTATTCCTCCTGATTCTAAGTGTTCTGACAGCCACCTCCTCTCTACGGTCATCACTCACCGTAAATTGTAACCATCATAAATCAGTCTGTAGGACTGCACGGCGCTCGGGCCCACCCAAGGCGGAATTAGCAACCGCGAACTTTGGGTTAACCAGAGATTTACCTTGCCTTACAGCCGTCTTTCAGTGGTTGTAATCGTGCTCTGGTAGTATACGTAGTGTTTCTAAGACATCGTATTCAAGGGTTGGGTTCTCAGAAGTAATATTGGTCAGAGAAATTCATGGGCCTATTATTCTGAAGTTTTATCCTTAAACTATAATCACAATGCGTTGAAGTGGTTCAGGTCAATTTTTTCTTGATCATTCGTTTTATAGTTCGCAGATTTTATAATATAAAAAGGTATGAAAATGTAATGCTAAAAGCATTAACATTTGTACATAATTACAAATATTTTTGACTTTATTATATTAAACGCAATATAATGTGAAGGCTGATGAGATAACTTAAAGTTTTTAAATTTTGTCCATCATAGGTATTTGAAGCACCGAAATCCAGCTATTTTACAAAACAAAATTGAGTTAAATTGCATCCAAAATTGACGGAAAATGTATGGTATGCTTATATAAGATTTAATAAAATAGATTTTTATTTGGAGAAAAAAAATTCCAGCAGGCTTATATATTGGTGTAGTGCACAGTCGAAGGAATGTCTAAATTTCCTTACAGCCAGTGAGCATGCGATATCGTGAATTCTCTTCTCGAGAGTCTACATTTGTGCTCCATTGTTCTTTGAAAAGCATCTATCATTTTGGACGCTGTGGAAACGGTGGACGTGAATGAACATTTTTTCCCTTTCGCGTACGTAGAGTATACAAGCATCCGCGGTCTTCATTTCAAGATGCGCGGTGGTCTTTGATCTTGATTGATACATCGGTGCATTGCTACAGCTACGGAGAACACTTTTTTCGGAAGGAGAAAAAAATTGCCAGAGCTAATTTATATCTTGGTGCAGTGTGCAAATTCTTCATCTACATCAAAACTTTACCCCACTGGACAACAACGCGATGAATTAAATTTTTCCCACGGGAAATTGTTATTTTTCAAGAATAAGCCTCCTCGGCATCCAGTTGCATCCTATTGGACTCACGGCATTATAATAGTAGTAGTATAAAGAAGCAACGATTAATCACTGTTATTCAAACTTTTTCTCAAAAATTGGATACCCTTATCTTTATTGGGTCGCGCGCTATTTGGAAAATAACGTTGGCGGTTGAATAATCCATCAATTTCGCAGTTTTTTTCACCAATCCGTCCAGGAACAGCAAAAAAAATGCATTGAATAATGGAGCGTATCTGCCTGCGAAATTTTAGCTTCCTCTTTTACAAAAGCTTTACTACTTCGCATTGGCTTATTTTTTTGCTCGCTCTTATGAGCAAGTCTAGTAAAATAAAAGTAAAAATAAAATAAAACATTCACTGACAAGGAATTCGTCAAGTGTCGCGTCAAGCGCCGCCGCCTTGCTGACACTTGCGTCTCAGTTTGCGGAGGATGCGGGAGGCAACTTAACATGGCAGGGGAGGGAGGGGGGGAATACTCTCAGCCTATCTTGGTCAGCATTCGTCTTTCAGCCGAGTCATGTGTTTTGCGAGTCGCGGAAACTTAGCAGAATTTCCTCGCAGATCAAGCCCCCTCACAATCCCCGGGCGACAGGCGTTCCGGGTGGTCCGCATTCTCGCCGCCTTTCCTCCTTCTCCCAAAGGCGTGACTTCCTTCGCAACTCACCGATCCGACCATCGTTTTTGTTTCCTGCCGCTGGAATTATGAATTGAGAACTGTTCCTCTAAAGTCTCCGCCCTCGCCTCAGTATCACCTTCCCTACATCATGCCTCGATGCATGTTTTGATTAAAGGATCATAACGAGAACCGATTGTTTGCAAGGTATGTCACAAAAATGAATAGTATTTTTGACTCAAAAGGTGTTTTCCATGCAGTTTTATCATCAGGGATAGGCAGTGTACCATAAGGGTTACCTGGAAGTCCTTGCAAGCCTGCGGGAAAGACTGTCCACGCGTCAGAAAGTAGATATTTGCCAACTGGAGGGTGCACCACGACCACATGCCATCCCACACCACCTTCCTCGTGACTAAGTACCTGGCCAAGCACAAGTCGGCAACGCTGTCCCAGCCGCCCTACAGCCCCATTGTGGCACTTTCCTTTTATTTTAAATAAGAAAAAGGAACTTGAAGGCAACCATTTTGGAGCGTTGGATAACGTTGAAGAGGTCGCGACGGGGTTCCTGAAGGAGATTTCTGTCAACGCCTACCACAAAGCGTACCACGGCTGGTAGAGGCGTTGGAATCGGCGCGTAGATATACAAGGGTGCTATTTTCAAGAATTGTAGAAAGTTGTGATTTTATCTGCATATGCATTTTTCCCGAATCGATTCTACTTATTTCTGAGACTGACACCAGAGGCCTACGTGCATCTTCTGGGATTATTCATAGAGTTGGCGATGTACGGATAAGATGAAATAGAGCATAATGTGGTGAATTGAATCACGGCCTCTCCGTTACTCTTTGCGAGGGAAGCCAAGGCTTCAATCTGCCCTTCCAAGGGTGAAATGTGGCAACGGAAGGCGTTCCCGAAGAGTAAACGTAATGACACGGAAAGATTTACCGCGGAAATGGAGCCGTTCCATGTATGAGAAGCCGCCTTGCTGGCCATCGCTTACCGTTGCGATCCCCGGGTTGACAGTGAGCCGAGGAATTATTTTCCACTCAATCACCATTAGTGTTCTTACCTTCACGCGTTTGTGATAGCCCTGCGCAAGAGATAAATCAATATAGACAGAAGATAGAAAATACGGGCTGACCGAGGGAGGAGACAAAGTGCATTCAAGGGTAAGGATAGCGGGAAACTATTCCTAAACGCCTTCAACAACAACCCGCTTTTATTATACCTAAGAGGGATCTTAATGAATTACCTTGCGCAAGTATATTAGAACGATCGTATGCATGGCTTTGTTGATCCGTGTAATACTAAAAACTCCGCGAATTAAGGGACTGGTGAATGACTATTCGGGCAAAATTCGATTACGTACCATTTATAGCCATCTGATCCCGTGAATTGCCTAATCACCTGATAAAAGTACGCGACGCGACTCTGATTTAGAATGCAATCACACCGTTTTAGTTCTTTAAATTTCATATTTCCAGCGTTTGAAGAAAAATCGAGGCAAGTAGCAAATGCTGAAATATCTATTACTATCAAAAGACTCCGTAGATAAAAAATAAAAGAACTTTAAAATTAATATGTGATTTTTAGAAACGGGCCTGGGTGGTGTCAACTAAGGAAGTTATTGTACAAGGCGTTTCGAACGAATTTGTGTCCATTGCTGGGGAATATCTAGCATACAAGGTTTGTATAAAAATTATCGCTAACATTTTTTTCCTGATGTGTACGTGAAGTGATGAATTCAGACCGTCGCTTAAGTGTGGCGCATGATCGCAGATCATATTAGCATTGATAGTGCATACGATTATCACTGAAAATTTTGCGATTTGAAATATCTGCCCATAACTATTCCTGAAAGGTCTTGACGGACTCCCAAAAGCAGAGTCGAGTGTCTGCTTGCAAAGATTTTCTGCAACGTGACGCGAAGATTCCCCAACCCCCTTACACTCCCGACTTGGCAAAGACTATTCCCAAAAGTGAAATCTTCCCTCAAAGGACCCCACCGTGGTACCCTAAGTGCCGTCAAATAGGCTTGCTCGCGTACCCTTAAAGACTTTCTGGAGTTTTCCAACCAAGGAGCCTTCAAATCGTGGAAAAGCCGCTGGAAAAAGTGTAACGACGCTGAAGGGATATACTTTGAATAACGTTGAGGCTTTGTATAAATATTTCAAATAAATCTACTTTTCTGAAAATTTTATTGATACTTTTTATACTAACCATGTAAGCACTCATCTGTTTCTGATGATGAGTCCAAAAGTCGTCAGGTGCAAAATTTAATAACACCTTATAAAAATAAATATGTTTATAAAACTTCCGTAATAAACGTCGAGGGAGTAACAGACATTTCGTTCGCTGTATATAGAGTCTGGGTCGCGGTATTCCAGGAGTCGAGTGTTGTACTACTGACCGGAGGGTCCTGAGTTCGATTCCCAGGCAAATCTCTGGGCACCTTTAGGTCCACCCAAGCTATGTGATTTTTCGGGTAACAGGTCTTCCTGGGAAACCATAACCGGCACAGGGAAAGGAACTGGCCCCCCTACCCTGATGTGTGAATTTCACACGCCGAATAGGACTTGGTGCTGGGTGTACTCTACCATCACCTACTAAACCGACCTTCGGGTTGATTACTGTATTTATGGTTTTTCTCCATATAGAGTATACGTAAAATGAAATCCATTGCTGTTGAAATTCTGCGGTAAACATCCGAGGCTCAGTCTAAAAGTCTCCGTAGTATGCACTCAGATTTCACCTTGTGCCTTACTTTTCCAATTTCTATATCAGAAAATCACTCACACTTAGCAACCACTTAAAAAACCCTTGTTCCGGACGTTAGCTTAAGAGGTAATACACAGAAAGAAATGTATGAGAGAGTAACTGTATGAGAGAAGGTAACTGGGGGGGAATCACTGTGGTGAAAATGGAATTAAGTATTCAACAGTAACAGTAACCTTTAACTGAGTCAACCGCTAATATACGAGGGTCATCCGGAAAGTAGTACCCGTTCGTGCCGCATGAAGTGCTGACGACGCGAGTAGCCGCTGGACGAGGTCAGATAGCTTCAGTGGCTTGTCTGCCTTCTCTGAGCCAAGTTGCGTGACGCTAGCATTGCCTGTGTTGTTTCTGTGATTGTTTACAATGTTTAAAAAAATTGAGAACGCCGCCAGTTGTGAAGTGAGGGCAGTGATTAAATTCCTCAATGCAAGAAACGTTCGCCCATGTGATATTCATCGCCAATTAAAGGAGGTGTATGGAGACAATGTAATGGACGAGTCGTCTGTTCGGCGGTGGTGTCGCAATTTCAACATGGGGAGGGGGAACACACACGACGATGAGCGTTCGGGGAGACCGTCTGTCATTACAGACCAACTGGTGAGCTCAGTTGACGAATTCGTGAGGAACGATCGGCGCGTCACAATTGATGACATCTGTGAGCATTTTCCCAATGTTTCTCGAACAATTGTTCATGAAATTGTTAAACACCATCTGCATTATGCAAAAATTTGTGCAAGATGGGTCCCTCGCGTATCTCAATGAGCTGGCGGCGAAGGACTATGCAGCAGGAATACAGAAACTTGTCACACGTTATGACAAATGCCTTAATTTGCTTGGAGATTATGTTGAGAAGTAGTTTAAAGTATCCTCTTTCAAATAAAATTTTTTATGTTTGTTAATATTTACTTTTGTGTCTTTATTTCACGAACGGGTACTACTTTCCGGATGACCCTCGTACATTTCAATGCAATATTTTAATCAATAATTTAATTATTGCACATAATTAAGAATTAATGCAACGAACAAAGACAATGTAAACTATGCATGAAAGAACATCAATAAATTTGTGCACTAGGTTCCGGACTTATATTCGAAGATTTGATTATATATTTTAGGCTAAGCTTATACTGCACAGCACGATTTTTAATTGGTTCATTCATTGGTATATTTCATTGAATAATCAAATTCCAAAGATGACTTCACGACTGTAGTGTTAAGATTACTTGGTGAATATATTTATCCACCATTGTAGTGTCGGAAAAAAAGTTAAAAAACTACTTAAAAATCATGTATATAATTGTATAATAAATATAATCTATAAGATAATTGAACAAGATGGTCATTTTTGTACCTAGGTGGAATGTTCATGAAAGAAATGATATCTTATCGTTAGGCGTGCAAATTGTGATCCATCTTACTTTATTGAATGGAAGCAAAATATGAGAAATCATTAAAAGAATATGGCTGAGGCAGTTGATCATTAGAGCAGGGGATCTGGATGGTGTGATGGTTAACACACTGGATTCCCACTCCGAAGGCCTGGGTTCAATTCCTGGAGGTGGTAGGAGTTTTCACTAGTATTCCGATCCCTACTTGGGATGCCGTGTGGAGGGAGAGCACTTAAAATGGAATACACCGTCCGTCAGATAGGATGTGAAACTGTTGACCCTTAGAATCTAATGTTAAGAGCAGGCTAATGCCGACGCCGGGTTTCTCTCCATCCTTCTTCCATCCATTCTAACCCTACAAAATTACCCACTTATCTCTAATTGCGCAACTGACCTCAGCTTTCGGTTGCTTCTCCAAATAACTACTACCACTAGAATATGTAGGGCGGGTAATGAGTGGGATTATGAAAGTATGTGGTTCTCATCTGGTTTGATCACATAGATAGAATGGATGGGACTCGGAGTACCAATCATGCGTGTTTTTTTATGTAAGAGAGAAATAAATTATTTCAAGAGAAGAAGGAAAGCCAATCAATTCATATTTGTCTATATTTTAAGGGTAATTATATTTTAAGAGAATTTGAAGTCTTTGAATATTGTTCACTCAAAAAGCAGGAGAGAATTAATGAAAAAATGTATAAAATTTCTACAAGTGAAAGAAGTACGCAGGGGGAGAGTGGCAAGATAAAAATTATTAAAATGAATTGGCTCCCTAGTAGAAACTAAAATAAATCATTTTTGACTTAGCTTGCCCCAAAAGGGAATGATTTACAGGGTAGATTTGTGCGCATTTATTCAATTTATTTTAAAATTCCAGTTTCAGAGAAATAAAGTTACCCACAGATATAACTGGCGCCTATTAGCTTGATGAACACTGTTGGGACTCGAAAAATCACTCTCTTTGATACACAAAGCTCTTTTTTGATACCTCTGGTTATCCTTTTGAATTTAATGCCCATTGCGTTGTCCGGGGATTACATGGTTTTCATTTTTCAACTATAGTAATAAAAGGAAATCGATGGTCATTAATGGTCAAGGTTATATAATCTCCATCATTACGATCGTTAATTCGATGAAATAAAGTCAACGGGTCGATACTGCATTAATTTAGTGTTTTATTTTAAGATGCAATGGCTCACCTGATATTTTTCATTCTCACCCTCAATCGAAACATATTTTCGGTATTTTCCCAAAGATTTTGAATGGTTAAGTCATTAATTCACCCTGAACATGATTTATTATTTAATGGTAAGCCTTTTATCCTTGTCCTTTTATCGTGTAGAGTACCATAATTATCGTGGTTATGCTTAAAATGTAGATGGAGCGTAAGTCACTAATTAGTTTCAAATACGAAGCATTTTATCTTAATTGATATATTAAATGTTTATATTTTGTAATGATCTAAACCCAGAGCACATGGTCTATTTACACAAGTGAGAACCAGACCATTTTTCCAAATATTCTCTTAGTATTTATTTTTCAAAGATTATTATTGATTTCTTCATTTTCATGGATTTATTGGTTTTACGGAAGACAAATTTGATAGTATAAATTAGAAAAAAAAACAAAATGTACTACATTATTGAGTAATAAAAACACAGCTCTTAATAGCAAATTATCTTAAAAGTGAGACATAACGTACCATTCAACATATGAACCACTAACAGAATATGTATTTTCAAATTCTCGGGTTTTTCGTATCCAATTGGTATTTTTTATCAAAAATAGTAATATAGATTCATAGCATGTTTCTATCAACTTCATCTTTTCGATTTACTGTGATTAAACTCGGCTCATTTTACCTTAGTATATGTTAAAGAGTAAGAAAAGCGTACTTATTTATCGTTTTTTTTAATTAAAAACGTTTTTAAATTTTTAGTTATATTTGAAATGTCAAATGTAATGTCTATCCAACTAATGGACATTTTAAGTATTCAATTAATAATAATGTTGTCAAAAATTGTTATAATTCAGCATTCCGAGTTATATCCAACCTAAATTTATCAACGATTATTGATTACCCTTACGTTCCTATTTACAAATAATTCATTCAAAGCTGGCTCATTTTCATGGTTCACTTAAATTATTCATCGCTTTATGAAAGCGTGAGCTGAATACAACGCTTTCAAATATCTACCCTTAACGCTCGCCACATTGCGCTTTTTGGTATGTATAGGGGTCGTTAGGGGGACTGGTTATGAACTGGTTTAAATACCAGTCAATTTCATACTCTCTTAAGAAATATGTGTGGTAGATGCAATTCGGCTTGAATTTACATTGCCTCATTATCTCGAAATTATGCAAAGCAATTCAAAGGAATATATTGTTTGGCCACACAATGACTGAAATAATTGATGAATGAAATAGACAAGTGTGACATCTATTGTGTCTTTTTGGTGTAAAGGAACATTAACTACTTTTTCTAAAATGAAGATATTACAGCCTAACGATAGCGTCAGGAAAGGAAATATATATGTCTTTGAATATTGAGGATATTAAATAGCAAACTACAACGGTATATTCAACTCCACTCATGCATATGTGCGTATGTGTATGTATAATATTAGGGAACAACTGCTGAAAAAGTACACACCCATTAGGATTGAAACGTTTGCCGCCCGACTTCGTCAGTGGAATTATACATGAGTGATATAAAATTACTCATATACAATATACGACGTATAACATAAAATAACAATATATATGTTTATATATATATATATATATATATATATATATATACGCACACATATGTTCATACAAACTTATGCATACATATGTATCGTGTATTCTATGTAAAAAATTACATTCCCCAAGGAGTACACTTGGAATAATCTCATGATATGGATTGCCTTAGGCAGGGTTCTGGTCTCCGTTTAATGATTGCTTTTAAAGCACCAGGGCACGATGGCAACTGAGTGACAAGCGAGATAACTTTCCGACTAACCGGATGTAATTTTGCAGTCCGAGAGTGGTGCTGGATCGTTTAGCGAGCTGGGTCACCGGCTGATGGACCGAGCTTTGACCAGTCGCCGTGGTGAGCGTTTTCTTTCGAGGTCTTTTCACTCAGGGCATCATCTCCCCTTGCCTTAAGTAGAACACGTGATGCTATTACCCGTTAAGTGCTTGAAAAGGGCAACTAAGCCCAGTGACCCCATCGCCAATTGCCGTGAAAGAGGGACTTTAATTGACTTTCATCTCCACGTCTCGTAGCTTTCATCATTGTCCAACCTGGTTGCCCGTTTCGAAGAGTCGTACACAATACCTATTCAAACGTTCGACAAAAATCGTTCTCACTCATTTGGAAATTATCTAGAGTGCTAAATATGTCTCGGGGTAATCTCATGCTTTATTCATCTCTCCATTCTATATTCAACAACCTAAAATAGTTTGCATATTCACGTCGATGCATCTCGATATACAGTTAAGTACTGGTTTGTCGGGCGAAGTTTCCTTGAGCTCGGGAAATTACGTTATCCCGTGCCCATCTAAATGGTTTAGGTTTAAGTTAAAAAATCATGAAGTATCAATTTTCTGGAAATCGCATGCTTTGGTATGAAACGGTGACCTGGCATTTGTTGATTATACTGGTGTTTCTTGATAAAATGCTTTTCTTGGTAATTCTTTGCGCTCGCTTTAGTAAAAAAAAGTTCGATACTATTCTTCTCTTTCTGAAGACAAAGATAACATGGGGGATCCCATTTCCGCTACATATTTATGGCCTTCCTGCGTGAAGGAAGAGGAGAAGGGGTGGGGGAAATAGCCTGGTTTGCGAGGCAGGAGAGAGGTTGATGTTGGTGCTGTCTTTTTATCCTACGATTTTAAATTACAGAGCAACCGGATTGGCTAATTTTTTTGCTCAACATCCTCTTTTGGTTTTTCACGATTCCAATATCTTCTCAAGCCGTCTTCATTTAAATGGCTAAACCCTCAATTGTGTTTACTTTCTGGATTGTTATTTGTATGTCCCAAGTGAAGTGAAAAATTCAACTTTTATTAGTATTTTGGCGATTGAATGTTATTTCTTTTAGAGTAAATAATAATAACAGCCAACCTTTTGATTCCTGTAAACTGCGACCAAATGCTCACTTAGCAAATAAAGATTTGCTGGTATTGAAGCATTTAATTTCTGTTTTTGAAGTGTGATCGAAATGAGCAAAAACAATTATGACAAAAATGAAAGATTCATATGGGAATCATACCATAATGGAATGTTGGTTGAGCCTGTGCAAATACGTGTACTTTCCTTTCTATCAATCTTTAAAAAGAAAAAATTTGAAAATAAAGTAGGAAAAGCTAAGCAAACGTTTTAAACTAATTTCCATATTCAAGGTCGTATTTTTCATTCAAATTTTATTGTATATATTATATTTATCATATATTTTATTCATTATATATTATTTAATCTTTTTCCTTTGTTCGTATGAGATTATACCAGTTATTAAGAAGATACAATGTGAATTTTTAATGCTGGAGAAAAGTAGTTGTTTAACGTGCAAACAAAATATGACCAAAATTTTGTTTTGGGTGCTCCTGTCCGCTGCATGTTTTCTCGCAAGTGATTTTTTTTAAATTCTGAATTCTTATGCCATTAGCTCCCCTCCGTTGGCGTGGGTCACCAAAAACGTCTGCCTTCAGCACTCCATCTCATTTTAACTATTTTAGTTCTACCAAAAAGATATAGTTTACATCAATTCAACAATAGAAATACATGACAGAATTATTATAAGTCCGCAAAAAGTTTGACTTTAAGAGACCCGGGATAGAAGGAATGGTTGAACTCGCTTAAAATATTATTGATGCTTTTTTCAAGAGTTTCCTTTGCCGCCAGGTGCGAATTTATATTCAGCAAACTGTTACGGTACGGGGAAGTATTGTCCTTGAAATCTTTAGGAATTTCCTCTATTGAATGAATCTTGTCGTAACTTTAAACATTATTTCCATCACCGCCACATACTTAAACTGCTTAATTGTAATCTGTTTTCACTTTTACTCTATGACAACCTCGATATGCCTCATTTTAGAGGTTCAAATTAAATACACGCACATTTGCATTCAAATATCATGCAAAACTTAAGTAATTTTTCACCTTACACAGGTGTTACTACTTCACAGGTGCAAAGTTAAGCGATAGTGTTATCAAATGGAAATGAATTGCATCTACACTAGCTTCGTGGATTTTCATGTTCGCGAACTTTAGAAGGCAAGCCATCTTGTTTAAACGCAAAATTCGTTTCAGCAAAGAATGTTAACTAATATCCAATGTATCATACAAGTGCAGAAATGGTCTCGTCAATACTCGTATTTTAAGAGGTTAGAGGCGTTCAGGTTAAATTACAAAACAACCTCAGGAAGTGAATAATTATGAATATACCTGACTTATAAGCTGGCCAAAATTTACGGCGTATTGGAACCTCGCCAGTTTTGATCCTCACCAGTGCATGTAGATAGATATCTTGAATTTGGAATCGGGAGACCTGCGATGTCATTTTTCTTTATCAACGGAAATGTATGGGCATGAATTTAAAGTTTTTTCGGGAGTTCATCTAGATTCTGCAAATATTTACACGTCGTCTGTGGGTGGCCCCGCTTATTCGTACACTAGGAAATTTTGCAGCTTCCGTATCATTTTATGATTTTTGATACCTCGAAATCGTCAAGCATTCCCATTTCACAATATTAATGTTTATAAAAAGAGGAGAAAAACCGCTGTTCCTGCAAATCCCACAGAATATTGGCAAAATATTTTATCTACGACGGACTAACATTATTCCTTCCTGCTTTGTTATGATTCGGCGTCGGATGATTTTCATTGAATGATAATATAATTTGGGGAGAGTCGCAAACAAGCAGAAAGAAACAATTGCAAACTTTGCCAATCGAATACGGACTCGTTATTATGCAAAGCGGAATCGGAACACCCTTGACAACGGGAAGTTAGTCTGAAGTGATTTCAAAGGATGGCCTTGAGGAAAGAGAAACATGGAAGGTGTGTGCGAAAGGAAGATACAGGAAAAGACCTAATATGAAATAATACCGCAAACTATCGAAAAATAGTTTGAGCTAACTGCCAACTTTGAGTGAAAGAACGAGCTCACTCTCTCTTAAGAGGGGTACGTAAAAGTCCAGAGGATGTTGAAAACGGAGTGAGGTGTAGACGTAAAAATGAGAGGGGTTTGGAGTTACTGACGCGTCAGTTATCCTGGTTACTGTTGACGGGAAACCCATTATCATCCAGATCGGCCCCTCCTCTTCCGATCGGCATTTTATTCTCCGCGTCACAAACATCCCCAAAGGGAAGAGAGTTCTCTCGACTCCCACGCTCAACCTCAAAGCGCCTTCATATCCTCCACCACTTGGGTGATGGCTTTTCTGTCTCCCGGCCTCTTTCTCTCTCACTTCCTTCTCCCGTACCTCATCTACTCACTCTTTACCTTTATATCCACTCATTGCTCAGCGATGTGCGCTTGGAGTGTAGGTTTTGGCATAATGGATGGTGCCACTTGATACAATAATAGTACTTATAATCTGCGATATCGAAGGGACGGCGTTGGCGATGATTTTGTACAAGGATCAAAAATGAAAATTTAATTTCACCCCTATGCGGTGTGTATGTTTTTGAGTAATTTTATAGAATCACGTTTTGTATAGGGAATCGCACTACACTTTTTTGCTTAAGCAGTGTGAAGCGTGATCAAACATCACGGAGAAATTTTTGCTGTCCAATAGTCATATGAAAGTTAACACGCCTCAAATTATTTATTGGACAGTTAATAAGATTAACCTTTGTATTTCATGACTAATATTTCACGCTTGTGTTTATTTTGTCAATATTCATTCATTATTTTTGTAGTATTTAGTTGCATGGTAACAATAATGAACGATAAGTCATAGATGTTGCTTCGATTTCCGTCTGGATGGATTTTTCTCCACGAGTGTTAGTAACGTCCAGCTTTTTATGATCCTTTATCTTATAATAGACTACCATTCTAAATTTGCTGTTTTTCATTGATTTTGAATGATAAATTTCATTAGAGTGCATTTTAATGAGGGCTATACGACTAGACATTATTTTACGCTTTTTCGGTCTTATTTAATTGAGCGAAATATTGCGGTGTCTGATTTGGATGTGATGAAATCGGACACTAAGACAACGGTCCGTGGCAAGGTAGCAGAACGACTCTCACATACTGATAGGAAGGAAGCAAAGGTTTTGTTTGAGAATTTTGATCCTGGGGAATCAGAATCAGTAACGTAGGAAGAGCGAAGAGGATATAATTAGCTGGATAGCGAGCCAAGAAAAGAAAGTATTGGAACAGAGCAAAAGTACAAATAAAGTCTCAACATAGTTTTGGAAGTTAGGAAGCTCTTCATTGAAATGCATCTCCAGGGCGTGCTTTTCTACAATAGTCAGACAATAACAATAGCAGCTGCGATAAAAGTAAAGATTGGAAGTTTTGAAAATATTGTAATCAAGGAGAATCATGAAGATCAAATAACTAAGGAGATGTTTATGAGAAGAGAAGAAGTAAGAAGTTTAATAAAAAATCTAGAATGAAGAAGACATCACCTTATTGGATGGGTTTTGAAAGGTAAAATTCTGGTGAAAATTTCGTATCAAAACACGTCCAAAAATACGTTCTCGGATATAAGTGAATAGAAAAAGCACAAAGGGTAAGATCGCGGATAAAAGCCATGAAATAGAACATTAAATGCATAAAAATTAAGATAAACTTAGGCCAAAAGATTTTCAGCTGACAAAATCACTGAGTGTGGAACTGCGTCAAAGCCAATCTTAGAAATCCAGTTCTTTGAATATGTCAAAATGAATACACCTTTGTGTTTAACCACTAGCTCTAACCTCTTGGAATGCGACGCAACGTGCACGGCCACGATTGTTGATACCATTGTATGTGCAGTATTTCTTCATTACATTCTGTTCTTTTAAAGCCTCTTGAAATAAATACTCTGAGAGGTTATCTACCTCGGTAGCTTCATTGCTAAAAGAACTCCTGAAATATTTGCATGCACGTTCAAAATTCGGTAAATACGAATGATTTTTGCACTTGGGCATTTTCGCATTCTTATACAAATTAGAGAATGAATCCGTTAAAATAACTGTCGCGGTATATCTCGAATTTCTTTGAATTAATCTCAGAATGACGAATAGTAATGCTAATGAAGTAGACGAAGTTTTTCTTGAAATAATTATTTCTCTTTTTTACCCTCGATATTTTTACTACGACCAAAGTTTCTTTTTTCAACGGAAAATACTTTTGTATCGCACTCTACGCATGACGGCATCGTGGAACTGTTACTCATCGGCATACTTACATCCCCCCACCGCCTTCCCCCCCCCCCCCCAGCGAAGCTCAGCTCAAAGCCAAATCCTGAAACGAGTCGGAAGAGAAAAAAAATGATGGAAATCCCGGAGTGAGGTGTGGCCATGTAAGAGTGGAATCATGGACAGTGGCTCAAGAGGAATGGATTAAAGGTGGACTTCAGTCGAATGCGCATGAGGCAAATTGGATTCGACAACCGCTTGAGACGCACACGAGTGCCGAGGGAATGGATTAGCACAGGGCTAGGACGCTTTGACTGGGGAGTCACCGTCGCTCTGCCCAGCGGTTTCCAAGAGGATGTTTGGGAAGGCGGCATAAGAGACTGGATGCCACGATATGAGGGGAGAGGAAAAATCCCGGGGATTTAGGAGTTCATGGAAGAGGAGTTTATACGCGTAGGTTGGGAGCATTGGCAAGAATTGGAGGTAGTTTGATATGCAAACAAATGGATGACTAACTTGCTTCGTCTAGAAAATGAGGGGAAAGAGAGAAGAGAATCTTGGAGGAGTGGAGGCTTTGTGGGTGGAGATGGTCCATTTATCTTTCTACGACCGATGGGGTGATTGGTTTCTTGCGGGACGATGGTGTAAGGGTAGTTAAAGAGAGGAGAAATTGGGAATAATGAAAAATATTCGAGCCCTCTTGGATGCAGGTCTATAAATAAACATATGAATAATATTACCCTTTGGCAAATTTGTTCAGGAGGAAGAAATTGAATTTAATTAATTGAAAATGATCTCGAAAATTTTTTGCGGGATTTCCGTCAAAGGTTAGGGACTCCGGATGCATCTAATAAATCACAAAAGTCAATTAGCCGGTGCTTTGGAACGGACACATGCTTTCTCGAGCGATGCTGCAAAACTTTATCTTTGGACCTTAGGTTTTGCTTTGTTATTCTGAAAGGGAAGAGCGAACGAGTTTGTTGTTTGAATTTGAAGCTATATTTTTAATCATTTTGCGCTGTAGGTCATGAAGGCCGTCACACCTGAGCGACTACATCAATTAGCGATATTACTCCGTCAATTTTGTGTCTGTTCTTTGAACTCCCATCCATCCAAGTTGTAGCGAGCACTTCTCTTTGTTCCACTTGACTCATCATCTGAAAACTTTTGATAAGTCACAGGGTTGCACGCTTGACCGATCAAAATTTGGACAAAATTGGCCTCGGAAAGCCCAGAGAGACTATTCGCTGACCAATTTCGGCAATTGTTGCTGAAAACAAGGCTTGCGGGTAATCGTTGAAAAAGCAATACCCTTAGGGAGAGCGAGAGAGGAAGAAAGAGGGAGCAAGGATGGCAATTTGCATTTGCGGCCTGGAGGACTGCTGCCGTCATGAGCGGATTCACTGCAGTGAGGAGTAGTCAGCGTGCGTTGGAAGGGGATGAATGACATTCACCTGCTGCCGGGGATGTGCAGTGGATACAGATGGAGTGATGGAGTCCACAGGACAATGTTAATTTCCACTCAGAGCAATGTGCCTAACTCTATTTGTGCGGCAGACTCTCCGTGGTGTATTCCCTGCGAAATCCGCTGTTCCAGCATTGGACATATCAAAACCGATTCTTTGATTAGCGCGTCTAGAATGCCCTTAGGGTGACGAAAGTAACTTTGACCTCTAGAGGGTATAAATGCTCACAGATTATTTTTCAAATTTTGAGGCTTCACGAGTACATTGGTGTCCTTGTATTATTAAAATATTGATTTCCAAGTTTTCATAGTCCCTGCCACAGTTTAATATTGTTGAGATGCTAACTGTGAAAAGAGAAGGTGACATGCAAAGAAAAAAATATGGAAAAAATTGATATAAACTCCTATCGGCGCTTCAACTTTCCTATTTAGAGAATGTACAGTGACAAAAATATTTCAGTTTATATCTGTGAGTTGCATTTTTGTCGAGATATTCGAATATGCGATAATATGAGTTTTATTTTTGACAAATATTTTGACTCGTGTCAACTCCCAAGATGCCATCTGAAAGTTAAAATTTGCTCTAGAGCCAAATATATGTTCAGAGTGACACATTTCTATATCTTTAAAATATGTTTAAATTAATCAATCATTTTTTAACAATATTTCCTATGTATATCATTTTTAACTCGTGTAGATTAGGTCTCAAAACGCTGTTGAGGAAATAATATTACGAATAGAAATGTTAAATTTCAAAATATCATCGGTCATAGTAGTAAAAAAAGTTGTTATTAATTGTTTATTACGAATTCATCGCTAGTGCATAACTTAAACTTGAATACTATTGGTCTGATTATAGTTTTTGAGTCCAATAACACGTTCATGTTTAAAGTATTCCGACTCTTTTTATAATTTACTCCATAATCTATTGAAACATTAGTTATAGTTCATCCTTAATCACAGTTTCAGGATCCTTTCAAGATAGGACAACTTCTTGCGTGTGAATGGAAAGTAGATGCCGCATCGTGTTGTTCTCATGCTTACATTGGCGAAAAAATATTTCGTGTATCGCGCCTTAATGCCCTTGGAGAAAGCGGCTTTGTATTCCTGTTTAACGCGCCAGCAGCAACAGTGGCAAAAACGACTCTTATGGCGAAGGATTAGTGGGCAGGTTAAACAGAATCCCTGCTTGACAACGCCTTCATTAGGCACGGAGATATTGCGCCACTATGTCACTCGGGCCCGACGTTATTTCTTCAAGTGAGCGAGCGCGAGCACTCGGCATGCATGAATGCCTGAATTCGTGTCACTGCTTCCACGACCACTTAACGATTATATCAACGGAGGCCTCCGGAATGTTTATGTTTAAGCGCGGTTCGCGCCACGGAGGAAATGTTTCCCGCTAGCCATCCTCGACACGCCGACTCGCTCGCATCACGTATGCGAAAGGGGCCCTTGCTTGCCCCCTCTCTTGCTCCTTTTCCTCACCCACCTCCTGCCTTCATTTCTTCCTCCGCACGCCCACCTTCGCCCCCGTCGACGCCGCCACCGCTACACGAACCTTCCCTCCTCCACACCCAATTTCCTCTCACTCGCTCCCGTCCTCCAGTGCACGCTGCCGGCGCACATGGCTCCCTTCTGCACCTCCTTCTTCTCACCTAGAGATCCCCTTGGAGTCTCTCTCTCCCTCTAAACCCTCCCTCGTCCCATCCGCTCCCCCAGATCTTAGTGCATCCACCTCACATCCCCTCCCTCCTCAAACCACTCCATCCGCCATTATTCCACCCTCCTACGCCTCAACCCTCTCCCCTCACAGGGCCATCCCCGATTCTCCTCCACGTCTCTCCCTCTCAGGTCTCTCTTCCTTCTCCCATTAACCTGGAAGCTGCAAGTCGCCCGCCTCAATCCGTTTCCCAACTCCGCCTCCCTTTGCTCGTCCTCGCCGCTCTTTTCACTCCCCAAACCCCTCGTAAAAATTCGCGTGGCCGGGATTAAATTTCCGAGGTGAGGGAATGTGGACCGGAAGTACTCGCTTGTAAATGTAAATAATTCATATGCAGTGGTAGGATGGCAAGAAAATTTTAACGCATAATGTAGCACGAGTGATTAGCAAATAAAAGGGCTGCGTGGCTTAACAGTTGCTCCCATCTTTGGCTGATTCCTTCCCACTCAGTGCAGGATACATTGCAGGGAATTTTCTCCACATCTTAGATTAAGACCTTCTCATCAAAGGCTAACTATGCGGAATATGGTCGAGTTGGCTGGATGTATGTTTCGTGATGGAAAAAGAATATTCATGAAAAATAATTTCGTTGCAAATAGAGAAACATGTCTACTAGCTCTTGCATAGGTCAATAGAAGTGTAATAGGTAAAAGAAGTGTATATTTTTGTGAAGAAATTGGAATTTGTCATTTCTACATTCTTAGAACGTAACTTCAGCGTTGTATTTGTTGTAGTAGTTCAGCTTAAATCAGTCATGAAAATGGTTATTCATACTTTTTACAGTCTAAAATTATTCATCTTGAATGGGCTGCGAATCCGGAATCCTTGATTTCCGAAGGAGTGCTTTAAACAGTTAAGTTACCGAAGTTGAAACACTACCGGAAGTTAAAGAATTCGAGTTCCAGTCTCGGTAACGGTGAATGCTTTTTACACTGTAAAATTGTTATATTTCGATGCTCATCATCGGATGACTCCGTTAAAGTAACTGTCGCGGTATTTCCCACAGTTCTTTGGAAGCAAAACAAAGGTCTACCTAATTAGACACGGACATTTTTAACGATTTTTGCTCATTAACTGACATCTTCCGCTATACCAGTTACGGTAAACCAGTTCGAACGAAACTATACAAAATTCAAAAATGGATTTGTGTCATCTTGATAAGCAAATCTTAACGCAGGTTACCTAAGTATTACCTAATACTTAACATCATCGAATTAATAATATAAATATATCTAGTTCATTTTCCCTAACTAATCATTTTTTATTTGTAGTTCGCTAAAATATTCTACTCGAGCGCTTACTCTAGTATTGGCTTTCCTATTCAAATGCTTTTTTCTGTTCTTATTCCTAACAAGATTTTCATGAGAAATCATTTGATACATTTAATATTTTATTTGAGCTTAAAAGTTCATTTTAAATGTAGTACTGTGCAGGGAACAAATGAAAACATGAAATCTTTCAATGGACAGAATAGCATGCGATATTAGAATTTCAGAAAGGATAATTTTCAGAATCGTTCGATCTTATGAGTCGTTGATGATGAGAAGGCTGCTATTGAGAATGGAAGAACGTGAACACATTTTTTCCGCATTTCAAGTGTTTATTTATCCAAGTAGATGTACATACATTTAACAAGTAACAATTGTAGCAATAACATTTAATAAAGTTTAACAGTGCACCTCCTAGGAAGCCCTGTTTTGGATTATGGCACAATATGTGTCAAAAGCATAGGCTATTGGAAAGGGAGAAATAGAAATGGATACAAGTTATTGGAAACAGATGCTGAAGGTCGCACGAGCATATAAAATGATAAACGAAGTATAGAGTATAGAAGAGTAGGAATGAAAAAAATCCATATGGAACACTATCTGGAAAAGGGGAATTGGATATAGGGGTTTGAGCCGGGCCTTTGCCTCTCTTCCCCTACTACCTCCCCCTCGGCCTCTCCCCCGGCTTACTTGTCTTCTAACAGCTCCTATTTCCCTTACCCTCAACGATATCCACAGACGTCTTCACTTACAACCTCCGACCATCCACCCCGAAACCATGCTTACGTGCAACCCCACTATGCCACCCCATGAAATCCTAAACCAACCCTTTTCCCCAGCCCTACCACCGAGAAAAAGCAACCTTTCCTGAAGTGCCGTCACCCTAGAATACACCAAAAAGTTAAAGATGGATTGATGGTAGCGTAGGAGATGTTGATCTAAATGTGCAAGCGCTTACTGCTCTTAGCTCAAAAATTTCTTTATATTAAAAAACCGTCAATATTGGTGCTAATTAACACCAGTGATCCAAATTGAAATATTATTCTTTAATATGTGACGGGTACATGTGGCATGAAATGTCAGGACGCACCATATTGAAGTATAGTTAATGTTTGGTTCATTTGACTTTGAAGACATGGTCATCTGGTAAAAGATTGGATTGAACATAATTAAGTTGTGTTTTTCGTGTATATTTCTGTGATGAGAATTGTGTAACGGAAATGCAAGAACTCTTTATCAATTTCTTAATACTATATTTTTCTTAACTTCTGCCTCACTTGGAAATTTTACGCGAGGTTATTGCTATTAAGTCTTTCTCAGTATTTATTACATCTTGCGTGTACGTTTCCAGTTATTTAGCATAGTTGAGCACTAAATGACGACTTAGTCTTGATTTTTTAATAATTGCTATGTCCCATTCGCTCGTTCTTAACACAAATTTCAACCCTATGGTTTAACATCAAATAGAAGTATTTGAAGTTTTAATCGACATAATTCGACCTTTTTCTCCTGCACCCTATGCTCCTATCCGACTCTATTTATAATTTTATATGCATTTTATTTTACCTGTGATTCATATCAGTCATTGTGACTCTTGTATTCCAATAATTCCATAAGCCCCGAGGAGCCGAACATATGGGTAGCAAATCGGTAACCTTTGAGATTGATGTTGACGATGCAACCCTGTACACAAACCCGTTTGCGTTTTTTTTACTCTTTCTTGTGATTTGTGAATTTTTTCCTCATATGCTAAATTTAACTTTTTATTTCTCGCGTAAATATACCGCTAATAATACTAGTACAGACGAATAATTGATTTTTTTCAAATAATTTATGGAGTCTAATTTTCTACGAATGTAAGACTTAGATGATTGGTGAAGTAGAAAAAATAAGATTGTAGGTAATGAAAATAAGGTGCTATTGAAGCATGCTATAAGTAAGGAGAATATATTGACAGCAGAAAATGAAGAAGTACCTCATTCGAAGAATGGGTAAAGAGAAGCCTGTGGGTAACACTTAGGAGAAGAATAAGGTATTTGACTGGACGCAGGTATTCTGAGACACAACACTTTACTGGAAATAATAATTAAACAAAAAATTGTAATGAATAATTACAGAGGAAGGTCTATGATGAACTGACAAATTCAGTCCAAGAGAAGGGAAACTGTCGAGGTAGGAGCTATGAAGCAACAAACAGATTGGCAGGGGATAGTTTGAAAAGCTGATGCAAAACAATCCTCCGGTTGATAACCCATGAATTAAGCATTACCTATTTATTTAGTCGCGAATTATTATTTTTACAAGTTTCATTTTACTAGTATATCTCTGGTTTAGGGATGACTCACTATTTCACCCTGCTTTTTGGATGTTTTTCTTTCTTGAATTTTAATAGTCTTCGTGTTTGAATGCCTCACATTTTCCCGCAATATTTGACTCAAATCTTGGAAATTTTCTCCAACGCGTTATTTTTATTACTTATGAGCATATTTGGCCATTTCTCATCCTCTTATTTCTCTTCTATTTTGGGGGAATCGAGGAGGAAGAAGATTCCCTAGCTCTAAGTTCCTCCTAGAGAAATTCGTTTATCACTCGAGTTCAAAGACGTTCCCCTCCGCGATCACGGTTTTTGACCACGCCAACGCCCATTCCCTCCCTCCCTCCCCTCTCAAGTCCTCCTGCGCCCACGAGCGCGATTTCGCACGAGGTCGTAGCCTAGTTTCGCGAAGCTCCCACGCCGCCCCAAACCTGTCCACCTGCCTGCCCCCTCGCCCTCGTCATCTCGCGGGGCGTGAAAAGTGAGCCGAAGGGAAGGAAAGGCAGTCAGACGGGAAGGTTTTGAGAAAGTAGAGATTGAGATGAGGGAGAAGAGGAGGGCGGGTGACTGAACGAGCGAGAACTCCCGTCCTAGGCAGAGAAGTGGGCGTTGGAAGATGGTGGTCTATGGCGAGGCGAGGGAGAGGGGAGGGGGTGGCAGGAAAGAAAGGAAAGGAAAAAGAATCTGGTGGATGATGGGGGCGGAAGGGAGTGTAAGGATTCTCATTCGAGGCGCGAGTCTAATTGTGCGCAGTGGCAATTAAATACTCGAGCGCGTGCTGGTTGGAACGCGTTGTATTCGCCATGCCTAGAACTGCGCATTATCCGCGTTGCAGTTGTGGAGGAATATCCTCTAGTGAATTTTTTCGTGATAAAATGGGGCATCAAGTACCGCATTTGAACTTCCCGTTTATTACTGTAACACATAATATTTTTCAGCCTCCGGGGTAAATTTTGGCATTTTGATGAAACCCAGACCCTCAATAATGCGACGTACTTTTCTTTGTATTACTCCATAATTTGTTCATATGCTTATCTCTTGTACGCTGTAAACAATTGAATAGCTACACCTCTTTCTGCCCTCTACATTATGGTGTACGACTCATTTCATTTATCATTTGAAGTGCGGGAAATGTAGATAGTGTCCGGTTTGCAACACACTTCATTTAATTTCTCACTTGCTCCAAGTCTCACTGATTTACTCCCTCAGGTGTAAGACATATATGAACGGATTTTTATTCGTGTAAAATTTATGAATATATAACGGTAACACTTGATGAGAATGATACGCATAGAAAAGTATTGTTTTCTGGTGTAATATCCTATCCGTAGTATCCCTGCGGGAGTCTGAACGTGAATAAAAATGCGGCCAGTGCTAATTAAGCAGTTTTTCTGCGAGGCTATTTCAGGACATATAGTAATCCCAATTTTGGTATAAAACGTCGAGACTGTGTAAATCATGAGTTTCGCACTGTTGGAAATGAGTTTAGGGGCTACATGAGGAATGCATCTAAATTTAAACACTAGGCCAATGCCCATTCTTAAAGATTTTTCCGCATCTTTGGTAATTTTACTACATGAATAAATTTTATTTTGATTAATTCAACGAAAAGGAAGTATCATTGGGATCATGAAAAAGACATCTGCTACCTTTTCGCATTACTCTAAAGAGCGTTTGGATTCAAATGCCAAAATATTTCACAATTCTCAAAAATAGACGATACACCACTCAACACAGGCTTACTTGGAGGGTAATTGGAGGGTTAGCGGGAAATTACTAGTTGAAGTAAACATAAATATTACCCACCTCTTTATTAAGTCAGAGATGCTAAGGCTAAAGGTCGTCGGTTCAATTCTAAGAGGCGCCAAAAATTTTCAGCTTTGGCAAAATTAATATAAAATATCATGCACCATTAATGAGAGGTAGCCGTTTCACCATAATGTACTGATGGTGGAGTTTACGAAAATACCGCTGGTGTCATGTTGGAATCGGTCGCAATACTCAGTACGCAGTAATCTGGAAGGCAAAAGAAAACAACCATATTAATCTCCATAGAAGGTGCAGCCATGAATTCTTATATGGCATGCTAGTAATAGAGCATTAATTTTAATGTAATTCCATCTTCATGAATGGAAATAATATGCAATACTTTGTGTAATTTCATCGTTAATTCAATTTTCAAAATCGATGAAAATATTATTAAGTGAAATTATAAATCAGTATTTTTTGCACATGCCTTTAGTGGAAACTTGAAGCGTTACGTGTCATATCGTTCATACAGGGGCAGGATGGATATTGAGGTTATTCCTGCATATGGATGAATTCCCTTCAACAATGACGTTTGAGTTCTCTGTGTCGATAGAATATGTTTGCGCTGTAATTACGAAGATTATGATAACTCAATAGGACTGCTGTTGAAAGGGCTGCACTGAATGAGTCAAGTATGTGATAGATTAATTACTATATTGATTAGCGTTTTCATAATAATTGTAAGGGTGGCCTTAAGTGGCATAATTTAATCATTGCGGATAATTAGAAGCAGCCTATATTATGGTTTCCCATGGTGAAAATTCTAGATTACATTTTCAAGCAGAAAGACAGCAAAAAGAGTACATCAAATGTGCCATTGTATGTATATGGGATATTTTCAGGGATTAAAATATAGCCTAACCTATCAATATTCACGTTTTTAGTCGACATTTGAAAAATATCCTATGAGTTTTTCTAAGTTCCCATTTTTAGAGTTACATTGAGGTTACTACTTTAGGAGTACGCTCCGAGCTTGGAGGGCAACAACCTTTCGCCTTCATAAATTTGGCTCGTACTCTACAATGGTATATCCAAGAGTTCTAAAAGAGACCTGCATGCTGTTCGAGGAGTAATTAGAATTGGATAGCTTGCCTACTTACCATACAGAGACAAATCCAGAGTTTTAAAACAGCTGTCTCTGCCTGAATTTAACATACAATTTGGTTACTCCAACCGAATTTTAGTTACGCGTATATATTTTCTTTTCTCTAGAAGAAAACGCGTAATTCCAAACCTGATTTCAGTTTCTCTCTATTAAAGGCATATTTTTTACTCGAAATTATTTGTTACGGAAAGTCTGAATTTCCATTTAATTTTTCAATTGGTTTGACGTTGAGATGGGATATCCATCCATTTACAGTTTTATGGCTTTACCGAATCAAACCTGTCTTACGAACACGCCTTCTCGCTGTGAGGGAATGGATAATTAAAATTAAGCAACATGGAACGTGTATAATGAATTCTCAACACGTATCCTCACAGTGAGCATAATTTATTAATTGAATGGGGCAAAACGGTTGAATAGGAACGGTTGAATATTTGCCATACCTTGTGACTCCTCGTTCCTTCCTCAGCTGCCTCAATGGCCTTTGAATATATACCAGACTTCGATAAAAAATCCATTTTCATATCATTCATAGTTTATTTAAAGCAAAGAATAGAAAAAATATAATACGTATTAGTAAATATAAAATAGTAAAGCAATTTCGAGATTAGGCCAACTCATCAAGAATATTTTTTGTCTTGTTATCGAATACCTTTTGCGTTTCTCGAAACAGTATATCTATTTCTCTTTTACTTTCATTCTCCATTTTATCAGTCAGGAAACTCAAAATTTCTGGGCAAAATTAATATTTTTACGCCCTTCTAGATAGATTAAAGAGCTTTCGTGTCGTAATAAATGCTCCCATTCCTGTAAGGGAGAATTAATATTGTACGGTTATTATTTTATAGAACGTACTTACGTTAACATAAATAAGCGTGTGAAGCACAGACGTAGTCATTAATTTTCATATTGACCTAACAACCGTAATTTTGTTAATGCACGATTAGAATGAAAACTAAATGTTATAATTGGGGCTTTACTCTTATTTATTCTTTTAAATAATAAACTTCTATCGATAGCTTAATTAAATCATTCCGTATACTATTTTGCATATTCTGAGCTGGAGTCCACTTGCATGGTAATATTCTATGCGCTGACACATATGCATAAATCTACATTTAAAATAATGATCAGATTTGTTGACAGTGTTTTTTAATGATTTCTACTGTGTGAATGATTATTACATATAGAATGTATTCGCTTAAAAACTTTTTCCGGATTCAGTTTTAGCAGAATGGTGACCATGCATGCAGATTGTGAATTTAAACAAACACTGCTCATTATGTTGATACCTTTTAATAGATACCTATTTTATGTAACGCTATAAATGGATAATTGGTGTGTTTTGTAAATTATTCCAGTACTTATTTAATATAATGCCATGCGTGTTTTAATATGATGACATATATATATATATTTATGCACATAATATTAAAGGCCTAATAACAGAGATCATGTTGTTTTAATAATGAAGATGGCTAATAGTTTCAATACGGATGAATGACTGAGATAGTCATTTTCAACAAATGTTTTAATATTCGTGGCGAATGTTCCGATCCTATTTGACCATTACTATACATGGAAATATACGAGAACATATATACTTTGAAAAGGAATGTCAAATAAATTATTTGTTTGTGCAGGAGAGCTGTCAATACACGTAGAACTTAGAATGCAGGGCCAAGTATTCCAGCCAAGAATATATTTCTCTTTGAAAGGAAATTTCAATCACTCTCCGGACTGAAATGTTCACTTGCCATCAGTGGTTAAATCAGGAGGCAATCGGATTAAAATCCAAGGAATCACAAAAGACTTTTGCTTTACAATGGTTCGTTTGCAGTCCTATCGGCTAAGGCGTATGCAGTGAGCATAGAGCATGTTTTTATTTCTTGTCAAATTTCACCAACTTTCAGCCCAACTGTCACTTCACGAAGTTTCTCTCGTGCCCGTGAAAGCCGAGAAGTGCATGAATCTCTCAACGGAGCAGAGAATTTCAATCAGTGTGACGGACTCGAGAGCCAGTGAGTGCGTTACGCTGTCCGATTTTTCAAAAGGCGAGCCTTTACTCCGGGGGGGGAGCAATGGAGTTGGAGAGAAGTTGAGACCGCAACGGAGTTAAATAAAAGAAGGAAAAGTAAGATTGACACACGGCGATTAGGGAAAGAAAAAGAGAACACTAGAATGTAGCCTGGGGAGTCAGAAAGATTAGAGGAATTGGGGAAGGAGGAGGGAGAAAAGAGGTGGAAAAGAGGAGGGAAAATGATGGCTGACGATGAAACGGGAGGGTGAGAGAGGGGCGAAAGGAACGAAGGTAATTTACGCGCATGAAAATTGGACCCCCCCCCTTTAAGTTAGCGGAAACGGGAATCAAGCCGCAATATATATCTGGCGGTAAATTGTTCTCCCGGACATGTTTTGCTATGCTGGCAGAATAAAAGGAGGGCACAGAGAAGGAAGGAGGATAAAAGGGGGTAGGGGAGGACACAGTGAGGAGGGGAAGAAGGGGAAGAGGATACGGTTACCAGAAGATTGACTCGAGATCGACGATAAAGACGGGAAGTTATGTGTTGAGGGGAAAGGGTGGTGGGGAATGAGGAAGGAAGGGACTAGAAAATCTGCTGACGGGCTAGAATAATAGCATTTGAGGCGAAGAAACAAGAGGTGGGATGGGTGAAGGCTTCGGGGAAAGAGTTGCGAAGCCCTTGGGCGTACTAGAGAGGAGAGAGCAGGGATGTAGAGGAAGGGAAACATCAATGAGGGGTACATAAATGCATAAGTATATATATATATATATATATATATGAGGAAAGGGAAGGAACAGGATAGGGTTGTTGGACGGGATGAAGGGAGGAAGGAAGTACTCAGAGATGAAGAGGGACCTGATATAGAGTAGGATGATTGATTTTGTGTTTTGTTAGGAGTAATAAAATATTTGTTTGGTAGTTGTGTCAGTCCAAAAACCTACCTTAACCGGTAGATTACTTAAAAAAAAAAAATATATATGTGTGTGTGTGTGTGTGTGTGTGTGTGTGTATTAATACATATGTATATATATGTATGTATATGTATGTATATGTGTGTGTGTATATAGACACACACACACATGAATGTATTATTAGACATAAAATAGTACTGTACAATCATGCATTTTCTGGGTTTGGCTAATAAGACATCCTGCATTGCAATAAACGTTAATTCTATTTCGCAAAAATTCCATTTCCCTTTATTCCGTCTAAAACCTTTTTCCCACCCTCGTTTGGCTACCTCGCTTGGCTGACGTCCTATCGTCTACCTTACGTATTCTATTGCCAAGTATATATCTTTCCTGCCTTCTTTCTAGTTCCCCCAGCAACGCTGTCTCATCCCCAGTATATCCTAGTATTTCTTTGTTTGATTCCTCTACATACTGTTCATTTTTTCCATCCTTTTCCACACTCACATTTTAAAAACATCCCATCTACGCCTATCATCTTGCTTCAACAACAACGGCTATCATTTTACTCCACGTTATCAAGCCGTACAAAGCCACGCTTCACATGCAAAGATTTCACTAGTCTTTCCTCATCCTCTGTAATTAACATCCCTGTAATCATTTCCTTTCCTTCTTGTGAGAGGTTCTTTGCCTAACACAATTTTCTTGTAACTCTAATACTCTGATCAACTTGGTCCTTGACACTAACAAGATGCGCCAAATGCTCCACCTTCTTGGCTTAACTATCGGATTCATCAATGTATTTCTTTCGTTTCTTATTAATCTTTCTAGGTTCAGTTAATAGTTTCCATGCACTTAATTTAATTATGTGGACGGAATTTCTGTTCTTATTACCTTATATACTTTCATCTTTTTGTTCAGAGAATTCATTTCACCCTTCCTATGTAAAAGCACTTGGTGCTGCTTCTGTCATCAGTCCTTCTCTCTTTTGTTTCTCGCCTCAGTTTTTTATTTGTCTCTCTTCATCCTTTCCTAACTAATTCTGAGCTACCGAATTCTGAGTTTATCTTCATAATTATATCGTCGATATTTCATGGTTTCCTTTTCATTTTCCTGAAGACAGGAAAAGTAACAAGTGAGATGACTTCGAACAAGGTTTTAGTAATAGATGTTATTCCCTTAGATTAATTAAATATTTTAGGTATAAATGAAATGAATATTTTTTTAACTCATACACAGTATTCACGAGTACGATTGACCTTTAGAATTTGGCCAATTTCAATCCCAATTGGCGGATGGGTGAGAGAGAGAGTTGCATGCATATACATATATTGTGAGACAATGGTAAGAGTAGCATATTCCTAAGCTAGAAATAAAAGTGGACGGATGGATATTAACTCAGATTTTAGGTGATCAAGTGATACTGAGTCGAACAACCAAGAATTGGCGTTATTATGGAAAGTAAAACTTACAGAAAAAATGCGAGATATAGATGAGGATGGACTGCAAGAAAACAGAAGCAATGAGAAGCAGGAAATCTAAGATAAATTAAATGGTAAAGAAATTAAAATGGAACTTAGTACTGTATAAATGTCACCCTAATCTTTGTGGGAAGAGAATGAGCATAGATTAGAAGGTTTTGAGATGTGGTTGTGGCGGAGAATGGAGGAAATACTCGTTCGTTATAAAGCGATTAAAACAAATGCCGAAGTTTTAATAATAATAAAATCCGCTTTATTTGGGCGAGATTGATACTGTGGTAGTCCCTTCTTCCATCTAGCGCATCAACAAATACATTCAATGAAAACATAATTACATTTAGTGATAAATTATATTAAAGCACTAGATATTGACAATTGATTTACAATGAATATGCATGAGTACAAAGAATTCAGAAATATATACAATTTTGTGGGGAAAATGTAAGGAAATTTGACAGAAATACTCACACATGAAGGGAAATGTGAAAAACTGTGATAACCTACGGATTGATAATGGTAATGTGATAACTTACTAAAGTAAAAAAATAAATAAAAATAAAGTAATGCATTAAAAATAAGAGAAGTATCAAAAGGAGAACTGATTAAAACATATAAATGTGCAGAAAATGCCATGAAAATAAAATTATTGATGACTAACACAGAACTAAGAAATATTTAAGAAAACAAATTGAAAGAAAAAATATTAATACAATACGATTAAATAAGAATTAAAAAAAATACTATAAGCCATCACTGGATGTATAGATAAGATTTTAGCAGTAAGATTAATATGTGAAGTGGATATTTCTGACTAATACTTGCATGAATATGACAAGATCGTGAGCCTCTGAAATATTTTACTTGTGATTCTGCTGTGATTTTAGGAGTGTCTTATTTAAGGTTTTTTCAAATGGTGCAATCAAAGGATATTCCCTCACGGCAGGGGTGATTTTGCTCCACTCATAGCAAACAGTAATAGTAATTATATTTAGTAAGTATAATTTATTTTAGATGACCGTTCGATACTGCGGTATCACCAGGTTTTTATTCCCTCGTTTATTTTTTATGGATCTGATATTGTGTTTTAAAATATTCTAACAAGTAGTGAGGAGTATTTGTGTTCAGAATTTGATGAAGTTGAGAGAGTGTGTGAAGTTGACGTCTGTCACTAAGCTATAAACAAGAAATTTTATTTTTGCAGTTTGTTATTTGATGAGATATCTGTAGATTAACATTAATATAATGCACGAATCAAGGAAACGCTGAAGTTTTAACGATACATAATCTGATAAATCTTGGTAAGCTACATCGGCGTAGTCGAAAATCGGTATGATTAGCGTGGATACCAAGTGTTTCTTTAAGGACGTGGAAATGACGCATTTGAGTTTGAGCAGAAGAAAAAGTGATTTATGCACTGATTTGTTGTTCTTGTTTTCTTGAAAAGACCACGATGGATTTTAATCAATCCAAATCGCTAGGTTTTTTACAGCCTGGCAGTAAGGTATTGGGTCACCGTTAATGATTAATGGCGGAAGTTGATTTTTCTAATTGAAGCAAGAATTCTCGGGGATCCAATCACTCTTTCTGGCGATTTGCTCATTTATTTCATTAGAAAAAGTTGGCTTTTCTCTAATTATTTAGTTTTTCTATATCATTATTGACGTACATTATTCTGTCATGTAAGATAGCAACAGAATCTAAGTGAATATGTAAATCATCAGCGTATTGGTGATACTTGCATCGTTTGATTACTGACGGGCCATAATTCATGTAGAGAGAGAGAACAAAAGAAGGCCGAGTATAGATTCTTGTGGGACACCACGTGACACTTCAGTCCATTGGGAACACAAGCCGTTGGTAATAACGCTCTATTTCCAATCTGATAGATAGGACTTAATCGAGTTGATAGTGGGTGAAGAAAGACCAATGCCCCTTAATTGTGCTGATAGGATATCTTTGTCCATTGAATCAAACTCTTTACTTAAATCAAGAAAAACCAGCCCTGACAGCTCTACTCTGTCCACTGACTTTCTAACATTATCTGTTATTTTGACTAATGCGGTGATCGAGCTGTACCTATGGTGAAAACCATATTTAAGTTTATCGAGAGCATTATTATCCTCTAGAAAATTCGTCACTTGGTCATATATGTATGAGCTTTTCAAAAGCCTTCGAAATAATTGGTATAAAAGAAATTGGGTGGAAATCTTTTTCTTCCGAAGTATCATTCCTCTTTGGAAATGCTTTGATCAGAGAACACTTCCGTTGACAGGGAAAATGTTCCTGGAGCAGCGATGAGTTAAAATGTTGGTGATGTAGAGCAAAATCAATAGGAGCGATTTTTGATAAAATCTAACGAGTTTCCGTCTGAGCCTTGTGCTTTGGACTTGATACTTTTAAACGATGCATAAACTTGTAATTGTGATGTAGGGGAAAATTTAAATTCTTCGTCATAATTTCTACTGGTGTATGTTGATGACTGATATATTTGTAGGGTAAGGTCTTTTATGTCTTTAATTATATGATTCGTTGGCTGTGATAATTCATTATTTAAATTGCCAAGGGAAAGCTTAGGTGGTCTTTCCTTCCTCCTATGTCAATCAAATGTAGTTTATTCCAAAGAGCAGAGGCCGATGAAGAAATAAAATTACTGGGGAATCCCAAAGAAGGTAGAGTAATTGGAATAGCAATATTGAATGGTAGTGATATTTTGGAGGTCGTGATAGAAGGGAGACTGTTTTTAAGCAAAGAAGGCACTGAAGTACAAACCTAAGGTAAACGAGAGCCAAACCAAAAAGTTCTCACGATAATTAGAAGTAAATTATCTTTAGGGATCGTATAAAACCTACTTTTATAAAGCTAAAGAACGAAGTCTGAATGATTAGAATGGAAGGAAAGTGAAAAAAAAGCCTTGAAAAGGTCATGTATAACCGGTTTGGCCCAATGAAAAAATACGTCTTGTGCGGATCTTAAGAATTCAAAGATTTCATGCAGGAATTAATAAGCCTTCAGTACGATGGGTTCATCAAGAATAATTGAATTAAAAAATAGGTGACATCCATTAATTTATAGCACCCGAATTTCCTCGTATTGGCAATGGAGTCATGATGTGGCATGAGGTTTGGAGACATAAAGTATTCCAAAGAATATTTCCAAGTTAAGCTCTATAGAGGGTGAGTGGAAAAATACGACTGCAAGACGTAGGTATTCGGTGTGTCGTCGGGCATTGGGAATTTTAACATGAATAGCGATTTCTGGAACGTCTGGAGCGCATCGCGATAAGCCATTAAACTGATTTTATGAAATAGATACAAGTGAGACTTCCCCTCTTACTGCCTCCTCGACCAATTCTCCACGCTCCCGAAATGCGAGGAGCGTTTGTGCTTCTATAGATTGAAGTTTTAGACCGAGGGTTTTCATTTCCCTACTTTTTTTCCGAAAGGTTCAAAAGTGGTGGTGAAGTTTAATAGCATCGTCGGATAAATCAGGAAGGTTTTTCGGGATTCCTGGGACACGTTAGTTACTTTATTTTCTTCGGATATTTAACTATGTCTTAACTTAAGGAACTTCATGTTTCTTCTCGAAAAAAAGGATGAAACGCCCATTCAGCGATTTTTCCACAGAGATACGCCCGTTGGAGAAAAGGTTTTGCAAGTTACGATAATAATAAGGTCGTTTTCTGTTAGGGGGCTGCGTGATTGACCCAGTTAGCCAGATCTCTTTAGCAGTTAGTGCAAATATTTTTTTTAAATTTTTTACTTTAATTTTCTTTGTAAAAAAGGAAAAAAATATTATCACCTCTTCCTTTCTGCTTTGTTAGCTCCATTACTTGTTCCTTTGAAGAAAAAGTACTTCGCATTTGAGGGAGATACAAATCTGAAAAAATATATATATTTCACCTAGTATAAAGTAAGAAATCGCTTGTATTTTAGAGAAGATGGAAAAAATTTCCATTTATTAATGTGTCACGCTGGAAACATTTTCTGTTGGCACGAACATGGGAGTCTGACAATGACAGTAAAATCCGCTAGAGTGGGATGTATTCTAAAAGCTATGCTGTTCATTTCATAAGGTGAAACGAGCTCACCAATTGTGTTGCCGAAAATTTATGCTCCCTGAATATTTCAATGACACACGTAGTCTGCAAGAGAGATAAGAACTCGAAGTTATTTAGGGTGCTCTATTTTTTAACTTAATATGGTTTAAGTTATTTAAAACAAAAATGTCATAATTTTTATTCTATTTCACGAGATGATATTTTATAATTTTAATTGATCGGAGAAGCAGTGAATAAATAATATTTTGTCAGGTTATCCCAGTAATTTGAATGAATCAAATAAACACACGGCTATTTTCATCCACTTAATATATGTTTAAATCTTTTGGTGAGAAACTATGAGTGATTAATTAGAGAGTATCAGGTCTGATGTAGTGCGACACTTCCATAGAAACAACAGTACTTGCAGATATTGATAATGTAAGTTTCTACTAAACAACCATAATAACAGAGACGAAAACTATTACAATTTTCGACTTAATAAAGATTTCATACTGGCTAGTTTTGATGTTCTACATCATTTTCCACGTAGTTTTGATGTATTACAACGAAACTAGTCGGAATAAATCTATATTAAGTGGAAAATCGTAATAGTTTTTGTCTCTGTTATAATGAAACAGTTCCACCACATCACACCTGAGTCTGTTATTTATAACAACTATTAGTGGTACTCTGGAAAAGCCTTTTTATCAACTGTGAAAAGGTTTTATATGCATGGCAGTTGCTCATCCTATTTATTTGTATTGAACGAATTAATGCATTGGTATTCTTTTAGGTGAGTATGGTGAATTTTTTTGAAAAGAATTTAAGTAGATGGTTCCCAGTATGACGCAAGTCAATGATATAAAATGAACATCTACTTAAAAAATGAAAAATTCTACACAATTACGGGTGTATTTAAAATGAAACAGTGCTTAAATTAAATATTCTTAACCATTAAACAAGGCTTCAAGTTTTGCATTGCGTTTTGCGATCGTTCAAACCAATTTAGTATATTACTCCTGAACGATATAACCACAAAAGCTGATGAAGTAGAAACTATTTTGTTGTTATAAATAAAGAGAAAAATATGTGAGAAGTAATCCAAATTACTTTTAGAGCCCTCAGACTCTCGCATTCCTAAGCTTGTGAATATTATAATGAAAATGGCATTTACATTTGAGATTGATGTAGGTGCCCAAAAACTCTTGGAAATTTTGATATTCAAGCGGAAAAATACAATGTATTCCATCGTGAGCGTGCTAATACCTTTCATTTTCCCAGAAAAAGCAGCTTTTAGTTTTAGTATTCGAGCGAGTGTATAATTATCTCTGAAATGTTTTCTCTTTATCCCTCTTCAGCGAAAGTGAGTCTTGTTTTACGGCCACCTACTTACCTCCGGATGGTTTAGTACGAGCTACTTCGAGGCAGCCACTTATTTAGGAGAAAATTGTCCACTTATGGTAATTTAGTACTAAGTAATGGCACGTTTTATGTTAAAAAAATTTTACACAGTATTTAGGGCTGAAACTTGGTGATCACTGAGAGAAGCTTTACTAGAGCATAATTAGAGAGGGAAGTACTGAAAAATGGAAGTGAAACGTAAAAGATTTCATTATCACTGGTAAAATCAGACGCAACACTTTCTCCCAAACCCTTCGCCAACAGGCATACAGTATCATAGGTTAAGTCGCCTTTATTTTAATATTCTTAGTGGGCGAAATGTAGAAATTTCAAGTTTTAAAGCTCATTCGATTGACGGGGACTTGAACTTCAATCCCCTCCATTTCCGACCGAGTACTTCAACCAATTAAGCTACGTATCATCTTTATTTATTAGTCGATAGGCAGCCTAAATTAGGCAAATAATATTTCTTTTACGAGAAGTCTGAATTGTACATTTCAGAAGGTTTTCATTTGCGCAAGGTGATAACCGCTTCCCAGGTGTGAGACTGGTCGCGAGAATATCTTCATGTTCCATAGATTTAATGCTCAGTTTATGAAGCATCAACTCCGTATTTTGTCTAACATTTGCCATGTAATCAAATTAAATTGAACATATCCAAGTCTGCGTTATAAATAATATGAAATCTTTTCGAAATTGTGGGAAGTCAGAAGTATGCCTGTAGGAGGTTCTCATCTGAGATCAATCTCCCCCCAATAATCTACGTCGTATTAAAAATGGCCTTTGTCAAATTCCTTATTAAGGCTTCCGCGGTGTGCACACATTGAAGGTCAAATTCAACCGGGATTTACTTCGCGTTGATCCATATTTCTGGGATAACAGTTTCACCGGCGTTGCAGTCGAAGTTTAGACAAATTTAAGTTCAAGCAACAAGTAATAGACAATTTTGCCTCTACCATTGCAGAGCATATCTAGACCGGACCAACCGGATCAACATTGGCTTCAAAACGCGGATCTCATCGTAAAAGAAAGCCGTTACTTCCCGAGGCTCATTCGGAAAGCCATTGAAATCCACAAAAAATCCTACACCTTCAATAGAGAAGACAGTTACACGCTTTCCAGCGCCCCATCACCGGCATCAATCACTTATGACCTGAAAACACCAATAGCAACGCCAGCGAAACTGTTCTCCCATAAATATGGACCAGCACGGAGTAAATTCCGAAGGACTTCGATCTTCCATATTCGTCATCGCTTGCCATTCCCTATCTAAGCAAGAGAACCCACAAAAGTGTTGGACATGGTGGCCAGCCGTGTTTGAATCTATGCCTTCAAAGGACTCACTCTTTGCCCGCGGACCCGACATTTTGCATCCCCAGGTTTTTCATTTCTCTATTTCGGCAGGAGTTGTGGGACGACACTTTCTCTGCGATCTTTTTTTGTGCGTACACATAATACTTTGGTTGTGAGCTTGTTATTTCTAAGCAATAGAGTGACCATTTCCGGTGTGTTTTTAATTGCTTCGCTGGGTTAGGCGTATTTAGAGGCTTCATGTCAGGCGGTCTCTATTAAATCCATTCTCCATACGCCTTCTACTCCAAGAACTCAAAGACTTGGATTAGCAAAAATTACACTATTTTTATCGCTCACGTGTTAAAGTGCTGGTTCTCCCACTCCGGCGGCCTATAAAGTTACTTGTGTGAAATATTTTTAAAGTATTCAACTTGCATTAGCATGTTAGTAAATTTAATTAATTAGTTAATTAGATCGTAAGCCTCTTTGACAAAGGCTTGACTTGTACAGCATAACGAGCCTTTTGTAAGATAAGTTGGAATTTAAATTATTATGATTTATCCCTTGTTTTCAACGGGGTGGTTAGTGTCATAAACCTACTCGATCTCCATTTGATGACAATATCCCCATTATTTTCTATTGCCAAAGAAATTCTCTTTTTCCACCAGATTCGAAGGTATTTTTTCCAAATAATTGGGCATCAGTGTGCATCAGGTGACGATTTTTCCCCTTTAAGATAAAAAATTGCTAATTTTTTGTGTAAGACCCCAACGCCAATGACTTATTTGTACACCTCGCGTTAGCTCTGAAACTCGCTGGCTTATTTCACGACTAGTGCGATATCATCCGCATACGCCGTGCCTCATGCCTTACCCCCCTAGCGACCCCAATCCCCCTCGCATTTAGTGCATGAAGGAGCGAGTCAGGCACCTTGGTGTAGAGGATCATGGGAGAGAAGGCGTCTTGACATAATTCCGCACCGGAAAGATGTTGGAAGTCTCCCGGGTGATCCTCTAGGACTTAATCTTAGATAGTATATATAATTCGTGTAAAATAGTATGGGAAGGATATCTTTTTCAAAATTAGCAGATCCATTCCACTCGATATGTACGTTGTCAAATGCTCTATAAAAATCAATTGTCAAATGCGCTGGAAAAATAAACTCTGTTTATAAAGGTTTGCTGATAATATCGTTTCTTAAAATCGTAACATCGGAGTATAGTCTTATATATTCCGCTATTGAGAAGTCACGTATTATAAAATTGACAAAATGATGTTTATGATGATACTAAATCTTTTTTGAAATATTGGATGAAGTTTAATAACCGATATTTTTTCTAGCGATATGATATCCTTTAAGAAAGCAATGGGCAAGCCCTTAGTCTATAATAATTTTGATATCAATAATACCATCGCGAGCTTTTTACTAGCGGTCAAGCGAATATTTTATGTAATTAAATTAAACAAACGGGTTTAAATTAGTGCTATAATTTCCCGATGCGTGGTCTAAAATTGTATGGAAGGCCACCATAGCCGAGTAATTTTCCTTTTGGAGCTGAGTTAAATAAAATTTCAAGTTCCTCTTTTATCCTTTTTTATAAACTTTTTATGTTTTCTTTTTTGCGTCATCTCCCACCATACTAAGAAGGGGAGTTTATTTTCTAAAGTTTCTATCTTACCTCTGATGCGTTTAAGGCGCTCGCTCTTACGTAAGATCCGAAATTCCATGCGCCATCTAGAGCGTCTCATCCACGATCCTCGAGAACTGGGAGCCTGTGTGCGAAAGTTCGGTCGAAAAATATAACAGGCTTTTTATCAAAGCTCGATTCATCTTCGGCAGCCAATGTAAAGGAAAAATTTAATATAGTTGTTTACAATATACACGTTAAACAAGGAATTTTTCACTAATTTTGTGACCCAAATTGCGTCCTGCGTTTGTCACATGCAAGCCTTTGCAAAAGAGGAAGGCAGTGCCTATATCGTTTGGGTCTGAGTTAACATTTCCTGAAAGACATTTTCACCCGAGAGGAGCTCGCTTTTGACCTCCAGCAGATATCATACATTAATTCTCTCCTCATAAAAGTATTTTTATAACACTTGAAGCTATAGAATACTTCATAGTATTGCAATGTTAATGGAACCAACCCTGATGGCGGAATTGAGGTGTTAAAAATCCATAGTGCCTATCACAAGGCATGAGCCTTGCATTAGGCGTCACTCACATTCCCTTTGGCCACATAATCATCTGATATCGCTTTAAGATCTGGGCAACTCCGTCTAAAGTCTCTTAAATGCCTGTAGCGCCATCATCCCTGCTTGAGTATTGTACGAAACTCCCCCTCCCCCTTTGCACCGACCACACCCAGAGCGCCTTTGGGAGATATTCAATATTCTTCGGAAGTATTCGACTGCAAATTTTATCAAAAACTTCTTAAGGACCATTTCTTCCTCCATCTCTCTCCTTTCCCAATCCCGAAGTTTTTCTCCTTTTATTATCGCCTTTTCCTCCCCAGCCACACTGGTCTACAGTAATGGTGATTCAGCACGCTCATGGCCGTCACTGTTAGTTGCCACCATTCCCTCCTGTTTCTCTACCTGATATGGTATTTATACCAGCCTACCTATTGGGTAACCTCTGCCGCGATTTACTGTCACCGTAGAAGAGGGATGGTTCCTCGCTTCGTCTACCAGCCGTCGTGGACAGTGAATGTATGGCAGTGATGGAGAATTCCACCACTTCCCCCCCCCCAAACAATTCCACTCTAGACCCGCCCTCCTCTTCCTCTGCTCCTCCAATGAATTACTGTTACCTTCTTTTATTCTGAGAAGTTGATCGGAGTGTTCTTTTACTGTATTCGTAGTCAGTGGGCCCAGGAAACCCCCGCTTCCGTGCCATTCTCCGGGGATTCCTCCAATGCCGTCAGTCCTTTCACACGATCAATCGTCTCTCAGTATCGTCAAGTTCCATTGCCACGACCCGAGTAGTCATGGCGACTGCGTAATTTTTTAAATCGCTCCTAAGGCCGGACCGCCTTTCATGTCCCTCCAACCCGCAGTGAGAGCAGGTGCATTTCTGTCCACTGTGGTATACGATAGCTTCGTTGCCGTTTACCTGTGTGTATGAAGGGACGTTTCTCTCTATCTTCATCCGAAAGACTCGGAGTTCCTTCTCCAGAGAAACATGGCGGAGGCAGCGAGTAAGGTAGTTAATAGAATACTCATTGACTGTAGACCTTTTTTAGGATACAGGGTTGGTCAATGCTAAAGTCATTTTGTGGGTTGCTATTGCAGTCGCCACAGCTTAGCATTTCGGAAAGAGATTCCAATAAGTTTCAAAATTATCTGATTCGTGGATTTGATTCTGCTGCTGCTTATGAATTCTATAACAATATCAACGTAAAAACGCTTGGTAAACTAAACCAACACGAGAAAGCAGACGCATCAATCAGTAAAGTGTATCATGTATACATAAATACGGGTGTCATTCAAAATAAAAATAACCTTTATATCCTTGTATTAAACTACAGAAACCTCAAATAAAAGAGAGTGGACCGCGAGCATACTTATTGCGCTGATATAGTTTTAGGCGCGGAGAGTTGGCTATATGATGTCTGTTCAAAAGGTATTACGAAATTTGAATTTTTGCGGGTTATGTATATTTAATTTTCAATTTTTTGTGGCGTTATGTTGGTGCTTACAGCTCTCACTCATGCCGAAAAAATCCGCTATTTTAAATTTTCAGTTAATTTTTGTTTTGCATAGCTGCATCCAAGCAAAACAGCTGTTTTTCTTGGACGTATGTTGGTATGTCTTTGATTTTTGCCTGTTCCAAAAAATGGTTCAAAGAATCTGTATCAAATGTTGTGTGAAAAACGAAACTAAGTCCCTGGACGCATTCCGAATGTTGACTGTGGCATATGGAGAAGCTACCTTGGACTGAAGCAACGTTTATCGGTGGCACAAAATGTTCTCCGAGTGCTGAGAAGATGTGAACGGCGAAGAGCGAGTCGGACGCCGGAGAACGTCAACAATAGACAAAAACATCGATGAAGTGAAGAAAATAGTATTAGCCAATCGTCGAATCACCGTTAGAGAAGTTGCTGAGGACCTAAACATATTGATTGGCTCGTGCCACTCCCGTGACTCGTGCCTATGACACGGGTCGCCCCGAAATTCGTACCAAAATTGCAGGACTTTGTCCGCGACGACCCAAATTTGCTCCAGAGGGTCATAACTGGTGACAAATCATACGGTTTACGGTTATGACGGGGAAACTAAAGCTTCCTATATCATCCCAATGGAAGCTGCAGCACGAGCCAAGACAGAAAAAAGTGTGTCAAGTTCGGTCGAATGTGAATGTTTTGCTTACTGTTTTCTTCGATTGCAGGGGCGTGGTGCATCATGAGTTCTTGCAACAGGGTAGAACGGTAACTAAGGAATATTATCTGTACTTTATGCGCAATTTGCGCGAAGCAATCCACTATAAACGCCCGGATTTGTGAAAGAACCAAAATTGGCTTTTGTACCATGACAACGACCCTGCTCACTCATCGTTACTTGTGCGCGATTGCTTGGCCAAAAACAACACACTAATGATGCCGCTGCCACCATATTCCCCACATCTGGCCCCAGTGACTTTTCTTGTTCCCGAAAGTGAAGAGGCCCATGAAAGGGACCTATAATTAGTTGATACGGTAAAATACCTTGGTGATACTTTAACTAACGATTAACTTGGGGAAACTGTATACGTAAAACCTGCGGGCAAGCAAATAAAAACTGGGATTTATTAGACATACTGTCGGCAGAAGTGACTATAATGTCAAGGAACCATGTTACCATGCTCTTTGTCAGGCCTCATTTAGAATATCTTCTTCCGATCCCTGGGGGTATTTTTGATCAGCTCTGCAAGCCACGGGAAAAAAACCAGTCTGAAAAATATATAAGTTGTGCGGTAACTGTCAGATAGTCGCCTCGCCTTGAATGAGTACGTTAATCGCAACGGGGTTTTACTTTCACCCTAGTGAGGCAAAAAAGTGGTAGTTTGTGAGAGGGGATGGGAACTTTGGGTCAAAGGAGAGACCAATTCGGTCTTGATTTTGTCTCGATGAGAACGACGCACAAGTCAAGCGTGTCGGAGGAGTTAGGGGCGGGGATGAGTGGGCAGTGGTGAGTGGAAGGCAATGTTGCTCTCCTTGGTTTGAAGCCTTACTTCCCTAAACTCCCGTTAACCCCTCCGGGCGACATCTCACCCACTCCCACACCGCACCCACCCCTCTATGCCATCTCACTCGCCATTCTTCCCTCTCGGAGAACACGCCAAGTCTCCGGATGGCGTCAACCGTCGGGGAGGAGAACGCTGAGTGTTTCCATTCGGACAGAAGGGGGGGGGGAGGATGGTGGAACGAAGTGGTATGGGAGAGGGGTGAATGCCGTTGTGACGTAGGAAGTGAGTGAGGGATAAGAGATGAGAGAAGAGAAAGGGAGGGAAGCTCAAAAAGGAACTACATATGCCATGGTTGGGATGGGTAGGAGGTAGATTTGCAGGGTAAAGCAAGGCATTCGAATTTTGAAACTTTAATTTGGAAACTTTAATTCGTAATTCTAAAGGCGGTGTTGTCTTTTCTGCGGGGATGGACAACCGGCCTCCTGCTCCTCTTCCACTCTCCGTTCCCTTCTTCTTCCTCTTCTCCCCCTCAATGGATCTCCTTATCTTCCTCATTTCCTGCCTAAAAATTTTTCCTCCACCGTCGACCCCTTCCCACACCTTCCCCTCTGCCCTCGCCCCCCCTTCCGTCTCGCCTCCTCTCTCCTGCTTTCGCCACAACCATCTTTTCATACGTGGACTTCCAGTTCAACTTCCACAACAAGTTGTCCTCATTACCCGATTGCTAACTTTCATATCCCCCTCCCTTCCGCTTCCCTCCCTCTCTCTCATTTTTTCGTTCAAATACTTTTTCTTTCCTCTCGCACCCCATTCACCCCCTCCGTCTTCTTCTCGACGTGCCCTCCGAGTACGGTGGCCCTTCCTTCCCACTCCTCGCTCTTTCGACTCACCCTTTTACTCCCCCGCATTCCCCCTCCTCCCCTTTCCCGTCTTCCCTTTCGCCGCTGGCCCCGTCCGTGTAACCCGAGCGAACGTCTCTGCGTGACATCCGTTTTTATTCGGATGAGAAAGAATGGTGAGTGAAGGGGGTGGAAGAAGGGATGGTGGGGAGGGACAGTGGGGGGGATATCTATTTAGGTGGAGTAGGTGTAGAAAGATCCTCCCTCTGCTCCATACAATTTTTTTCCCGTTTTTGGTGCGACGTTTTGTGTGTGTGTTCTATTTTTTCTTCTTCTTTCCCTTCCGCAAAATCTTCTGGAAGTTCTCGACGCTCTGCAACACGACGCATTTTTATTTATTTCCCCTCCCCATTACATTTGTCTTTTTTTCATGCCATTCGTTTTCCTCCTCCTCCTCCTCATCTCGACTCTCTTTATCGTGTGCCGGATCTGCGAGCTGCTGGAGATGTTCTCTCTCGCGTGAGCGTAACTTCCATTAGCGACGCTAGCGTTGTCGTGCTCCGTGACTACGACGATCCGTGGAGCGAATGGGAGAAGGGAAGAGGGGGAGGTGTACTCCGTGCATATATATTTTTTTTCTTCCTTTCTTTATTATTTTCTACCGTAAGAAATAAGCGCAAGAGAAAGAGCCTGGGGTTATGGTGGCAGTGGGGGAGCGCAGATGTAAGGGAGATTCAGGATAGCGCTTCGCTGGGAGTCGTGCGTGATAACGGCACGCAAGAGAAGGAATTGGTGACGAGGATTGGAGCGTCGATGAGGCTGATGAGAGGAGTGAAGAGACTCGGGAATAAATCCGACAGCGAGGGACGGAGAGAGAGGGAGGCGTTCCAGTTAATCCGCTGATTGCGTCTCGTCCTTTTGGATCCGTATCTGCCGCGCGTTTATCTCTCCTTCCCGAGCCGGCGAGTTTGATGCGCTTGCGTGTGGGCCGTATTTACATTCATCAAGATCAACATCTCGTCTGGGCCCGAGCGAAATTGACCCCTGTTCCCATCAGGGACTTTGAAGATAGGAGCACACAATTCATCCCGACGCAATGATGCATTGCGAAATGTCTTTTGGTGCTAAATCGGTTCTATTAAGCGTTTGAGTCTTAATTTGACCGATTTACAATTCTGTTCTATATCCATTATTCTTTTAATCCTTGATTGCTTCGGATCCCTATACCAGGAATCTGTGCAATCAGGCCTGTCTTATTTGATTAAGCGTGATCTGTAACATAGGGATAATTGAAAACTTTGATGAACCTACGGAATACTTCCAGAAATATTTCGATTGTAATGCTAAAACAATATGGTAAAATAATGTTATATTCTGTGCATGGATAATAGATGCTGATAATATTGTTTTTCAGATAGACCAGCGGTTTTTAGGTTAAAGATATTTATTTTTTTCCACTGATAATTCGAGTATGTTAATCAATACAATTATGGAGTAATTTGAATTATTATGTTTTTATGATATATTAATTTTTACAACTGTTTCTTGCGCAAAATATCTGGTAATATCCCTAGGAAATCGGGAAAGATTGTATATATATATAATTAAATATCTTTTTCAGTAATTTTTTAATTAACAAATTAAAGGAATGGAGAATGGATTTTAATGAATAAATATGGATTAACACCGCGGGAGCATTTAGTGAAACCTCATTTGAAAAATATGATATAAAAAGTCTAAATCCTGTACCGTCCATTGGATAAGTGAACTTTGATCCGAAAAAACATACAGTAAATAGAATGAATATATTTGGAATGGATATCATATATCCACATCGCTGCTACAATTCCTCTGTTTGAACTTTATGTAAATATAAACAATATGATGTATTTGTTCTAAATAATAGTTTAATTCATTATAAATATTTCCAGTAGAGTAGTTGCAGGAAAATTTTCTCGTTCATGTTTTCAAAGTGTTTACTGCCTCAATATTCATCATGAAAATACATAAGCACTCCTCTAATTTCCCTGCGTTTGCTCGCGCATTGTTATTTACATTCTGAAAGCATTTTATTTTCCCCCTTCAAATTTCAACCGTTCCTCGAGTTTTGCTTGCCTCTTATTTTCTTTATTTGCTCAGTATTGACCTTATTTCCATACGTACATTGAAGCAGCTGTAGACCCATGGGTTTTAAACTGAAGTAATTACACGCTTGACCTTTCCTCGGTTTTTTTTCAATTTGAAGTAGACTGCACAATGAAATGTTGCATTATATTGTTTATACATTTCTACCGTTTGGTATTAGGAGATCTGGCCAGGGAGTGTCCTATTGAGAGCAGGTTATTTGAACTCCCATGCTTCAAAATTTATCTCGGCTGCATATTATGAGGATTGACAGTTGGGAATCGGCTTTAAGTTTCCAAAAACCAGTGATTGCTTTGGGTTTGAATCACATTCAAACATTTAATATGTCAATTCGCAGATGTGTGTTCTGACCTGGATATTATGCATATGTTTTCATAGAAGTTCTTATCAAAGCAATTAATTTCTTTAAATTCCTCATAAGTTTTATTTTTAGTTGCTGAATTTCGCTATTCATGTAGAAGAAAATTGCACCACGCCCCTGCGATTTTCTTTGTAGCTGCTTTTCAGCAGTTCCTTTTCTCGAAATCTCATATTTAGTGTGCCATTTCTCAGAAAAATTAGAATTAGTGACTTTGCTGAAGTCCTTAAGAGCCAATTAGAATGACAACGAGAGAGCTACAAATAAGCCAAGTTCCCCTTCATTTCTTCCTTATCATACACATGACATACTTCTTTTATGAATCAAATAAGGATATATTACAAGTTAACTACCTTACAGTTGTATAGCATATTACAGGTGCATTTTTACTAAATTTAATAAGACACTGACCTCGGTTTCTCTTGTTTTTTTGTGAAATGCCTTTAAAAATAATTGTACAGTAAGAGTAGATGTAAAACTCATTTGCCCTTTGAGTACAATCTCCAGCAAAAGCATTTTTTTTCTTACAGATGCTACTAAAATTTTAAAAGAATTAATTTAGCGAAAATGTCAATTTTTCTACTTAAGGGCTCATCATGTGATTAATTACCTTCTTTATACCTTTGCCATATTCTAGTTACTGAATTTATTTAGTCTTAATCCGAAAACAGCACTTTTTTGGCCTTTACATCGGACTTTTAACAGTAAAAACAATGGAGACGATTGCAAACACCCCAGCTCTAGGAGGAGGAAACCCCACTCAGGTGGGAATCGAACTCGCGACCCTTGGATGGCATACAAAGACGTTACCCCGCCGCTATCGAGGCCGGCACGATTATTGAAGCCACCGCCAATTATTTCAAAGAACACTGTCTTTGAATTCAGCTAGTATACATACTATTTTACATCTACATTTTGATCAATTTCCGCCATGTACAGATTTTCTAGTTTTTCCGGTAAGCCTTTCAAAAAGTCTTTACTCTGTTCGGTGGTATTCCATAAGTAAGGTAATCATTGTGTGACTATCTGGGGAAGCTTTTTTTCTTCAAACATGAAATCACAGTTATTGGAAAACGTTTTCGTCTCGTTTCATTACATCAACCGGCGCAGAAGTGTATATTCAGATTATTACGTTTTGCCAAACGCCAGCACGTCATTTTAAAATAATGTTAAAATTACCTTTTTCATTTCAGCCTTGACTCTTTTTTGGGGTCAGGGAGTTTTTTATCTTTCTTTCACTACTGCGGTAATGTGTAACATAAAATCACCCAAAGATTTGATCAAGAAATGTTAGCAAATCAAAACCTTACTAATCGTATTTCATTATAGATCAAAAAGCATCAACGACATTTATATTTACAATTCACGTCAACCTCAGTGAAAATAAGCCATGTGTGATATAGTCGTTATAACTGGAAATAAAATAAGTATTTAACATAGGCTAATTATGACAATTGATAAAATTCAAACTAGCTGGAAATTATAATTAGATTTAAATATTGACTAGTCATCTGCAACCAAAGTCCACATCTTATAACTTAAATGATGGGAAGCAAATTATGAAGTTCAATTGATAATATACATGTAAATTCTCATTCTATGTCGTTGATATTTCAGAAGACTCATATGCAAGGTGGAAGTTAACTAGACTTGTCTAATTGTTGCAAAAACTTGTTTCATAAGATCGGAAATTTATAACAAAAGTGCTGAAAATAGACTACATGTTTTGGCACTCTAATCATTAAAGGAGTGGACTCACTTCCAATGTGAAGGAGCCATGAGATTGCAAGCTCTTTACCATAAAAATTTGCTATCACCCAGAAATTTATTCATGCAACAATACATATTTAATATTGCCCCCTACACTCGATATTGTGTTATATACACATTTCATGCTCAGTATAAGGTTATACATAACAAATTAAAGACGATAATTCAGAAATAAATAGTTCTACGAATGATTTTCTATAGAATTATGTTTTCACAACATCGACGAAATCGGACCGATTTTCACAATCCCTTATCGTTTACTAATTGTGTAATTAATCTTGAACTGTAACTAGCATGCCTCTTTATGCTTGCATAGCGTCTTGAATTTTCTGTTCCTTTTATTCTACTTGTTCCAGGCCATTCCCCGCTCGATGAAAATCTCAAAAATTGATCAGCTACGAAAGCCCTTCGGTGCTGGTAACTTCATTGCCGATCACATCAAAATGAACACTCGTGCCAGCCGTGCACAATATGATGCGGAACTAAAACGCACATGCCTCCTTGTCAAATCGCACAACTTTCCCCATTGAGGCCTACGTATTCTATATCGGGATGCATTTGGGATATTGGCCTTTCCCCGGCGTCCTAGGCATCGAAGTCACGTCCTCACGACCCTCCTCAATGGGTGATGAGTCCATTCCAACCGCGTGTGACCGTGAAGTTAACAGCGGTATTGTTTCCATTCCCTCTTCCTCTCATGGCCATCTACTTCTTCCCGTCCACATTCTTTCGTTTCCTTTCATCCCCTTCTGTTTTCACCCGCGAGTCTCCTTGCCCCACCCTTTTCTTTTATCTCGACTTCGGGAACACCTCCTCATCTTCTTCATCCAGACGTAAGCCAGGATGAAATCGTTTCTCCTATCTCTCCACACTCCGCTCATTCAGTGTCACCCCCCCTTTCCTTCACCAAAACCCCAATCCCTCCTACGCCTCGGAAGCATTTAAAAAGACCTCGTGCCATCAGACATAGGTGCTTCGACGCTATCGCCGATATTTTCTCGCTCCCTCGAATCCTTCCTTCTCTTGATGCAGTCGGAAGGATTCGTGTCGGAGTCGGCGTATCAGATCTTCGATAAAATTATACGGATGCATTTTTATCTGACTCAAGGACTAAATCATTAGAAAATATTATGACATCTATTTCTTTCATGATTTCTATTATGATGTCATTTCAATTTTGGTAAATTTCAATCGATAAATTAGGGAATTTTGCAAAGGATGTGAAATGTTATCATACTTTTGTGATTTGTTTTAGTGCAAATAATATAATGCTAATGTTTATCTTTGAAAGAAAAAGGGCTGTTTCAGCACAAGGAAAAACTCTTTCAGAGCTCGAAACGGAATTTTTTTCAACAGCCGTCAAGGACCATTAGACACTTAAAATGAGTATCCCCTATCATATATGTTGATAGTTGCGCCAATAAACAATATTAATGTTAGGTGATTTCCACATTTTTCGGGCTGCGTCCGCGTATGTCGTTTAAATGTACATATGGACGTTAAATGGACATACGCGGACGCAGCCCGAAAAATGTGGAAATCACCTACTCATCGCCGCGGAAACCTGCGAACGAACAATATTAATGTTAGTTGCGCTATTGAAAAGTGCATGGATATAGTTATTCATTTTATTAAACCACATAAGTGATTCACATATTTTTAAACGATACAGAATCAAATACACACCCGAATATATATATATATATATATATATATATATATATATATATATATATATATATATATATATATATATATATATATATATATTCGGGTGTGTATTTGATTCTGTATCGTTTAAAAATATGTGAATCACTTATGTGGTTTAATAAAATGAATAAAATATATATATATATATATATATATATATATTCGGGTGTGTATTTGATTCTGTATCGTTTAAAATATCGTTTATATATATATATATATATATATATATATATATAAAATATCTTCGAAATGGAACGCTCTTCGGCGACACACAAATATATAAAAACACAGATGTAGATTTTTAGAATATAGAGACACAAAGAAACGACACTCACAATTTGTTATTTTACGTTTCGACAGCACGGCTGTCGTCTTCTGAATCATTCTGATTCAGAAGACGACAGCCGTGCTGTCGAAACGTAAAATAACAAATTGTGAGTGTCGTTTCTTTGTGTCTCTATATTCTAAAAATCTACATCTGTGTTTTTATATATTTGTATATATATATATATATACAAATATATAAAAACATAATAATAGATATAGATATAGATATATATAATATATATATATATATCTATATCTATATATCTATATCTATATCTATATCTATATCTATATATATATATATATATATATATATATATATATATATATATAGATATAGATATAGATATAGATATAGATATAGATATAGATATAGGTATATATATATATATATATATATATATATATATATTTATACTTATGTATTTGATTAAATTATATACATAATTTGATTTACGAGATAGATGAACACATACACACACAGATACACACGTGTGTATGCATAAATGATACGTATCTGTGTTGTTTTCATGATCGAATTAAAATTTAGCCCTTAATGTTAATTTGAAAATGAGTTGCCCGGGAGTAATTTGATGTAATAAAGAAGGCATAGACTTCAGTATTCCGCGAGTGAAATGTCGTTCATTAAATACACCTGTATTTAATTAGAGTTAAATGTTTGAGTACAGTTAGATTAATATAATATTTTAATAAATTTGGGACTCTAGACTTAGTTGAAATTTTTACTGTATCATTGCATCCATTCAAGTAATGGATGTAGCATGATGGCAGATTAAGTTTATATTTTTTCTTGCGTCTTTTTAGAAACAATCCTTGGAAGGATTAGTTATGAAAAGGGATTACTTCAGGGATCAGATAATGCGTCCGTCTTTAATGAATGCTGCTCTAATGAGGTTTCTTTCCAAGAACCTGAGAAGAAATCTACGTCATTAGAAATATTACCATTGATGGAATTCATATTTGTAGACCTTAATGCAAAACTCAATGCCATTATTTCAGGACCAAAAATTAAACTTGCTCTACAATGATAATGACTTCAATATAAGAATGAGTAGATAGAAAATTTTGAAAACCGCACCAATGTGATGACTTGGAGTTAAATTGCAAAAATCCATAAAAGAATTGGCGGGCAAAATTTCATTTTCCCATGTACTTTACATAAGGCATTTTAAAGTGCTAAATCCCCAACAGTTCTCCGACCAAAATTGATATTTTTATTCGGGTTAATATTGATAATTCTAAATGGAGTTAGCCAAAGATAGAATAAACCCTTATATTTAAATTTCAGTTTAGTTTCGGAATTTGATGCTATTGTAAATTTTATTTAAATTGTAAAAATTATGCGAAATTCGATACATAAAATATTTACAAAATGCTTTAAGCAATAATTTCGTTAATAATGCTTGAAATTACAATAAAGCATAATTTAAGATATATGAAAACTTCAGCTTTGCAGTCTTTCCAGAGGTTTTTACATTAGACTCTAGTTCCACAGTCTGAATTATCCATGGATTATTCTATACTGGAGTTTATTCATAGGAATCATCAACGTTTTCTTATAAATCGGTATCTAGCCCTAAAACTACATTGATTATCATGCTAATGGCCAATATCTTTTGTCTGGAGAACTGAAAAACGTCTGAGGATTTAATTTGCACGAGTTTCAAAATGCTCTGGTTTTAATAATTGCTACTCTGCCAATGAAAGGCAAGTGGTTGATGATAAATAAAAATCGGCTACTTTTCAGTTCCTTTAATTTTATTGAACTCTGGAATTCGAGAGCATTTTTCATTTTGAAACACAAAATGTTTAAATTGATCCTTTGTTTGGCACATATGTGATAAATTTTTAACACATTACCAGGGAATCGCCGGTGCTGGACCTGGTTTTATTTCCTAAAACAAAATTTTCCCGATCGATCAGCCATCAACGTACGCCGAGTGCACAATCTTTTGTTTTCGCTCACCGGCGCCGTTAATTTTTCCGCCCCCGGCTCAAGTCCTCGCTGCGTGGGGGCACTCCCCGACCTAGTTCCCCAAGGGCCCATGCGACGTACACTTTGAAAGACCTCTCTACCTCATGCTAACGCCATGTGAGCACGTGCGCTCAGCCGCTAATAATCAAGCCTTTAACTCACCGCCGCCTCTCTTTCTTCCGTCCTTTCAAAGGTTTCGTCATCGTGCACCATCCCCTGCAGCAGCACGAGGATGCGGCGGCGTCTAGGGCCGGCAACGCCTCCTCGTACTACGCTCTCGCGGCGGCCGTCTCCACGACGACCCCTGAACCCGCTCCATTCCCCTACTTCGACTTCCACGTGCCGAGGAACGTGACGACGGCCGTGGGGCAGACGGCCTTCCTGCACTGCCGCGTCGAGCAGCTTGGGGACAAAGGGGTGAGTGAGAAACAACAGACCATCCCACACGCTTCCAGTCACCACGTCCCCCCTTCCCTTTAACGGCCGCCTGCCCAGCGCCCACCCTTCGTCGTCTTCTTTAGTCCTCCCTCTCCCCCTTGCAGCCCTTCTTCACGAGCACAATTTCGCCTTAGCCGACCCACAATCTCCACATCTGAGGAGATGGGCTAGGGAAGTGTTTGGTGGGAGGGTGGATTGGTGTTCTATCCTCCACCTCGCCTCACCGCCCTCTCGGTTAACTTCCCCTCTTCCTGTCCTCCGACCCTCCCTCCGAACGCCTCTCCGAAAATCCTCAACCGCTCTCGCGCGGTGAAAGTAGTGGAGCAGCGAAGTATACATATATGTAAGTATTCTATATATGTACATATGTATGTATATTCCTCGCAGGATTGCGGTATCGTTTCTGAATCTCTCTCCGGGCTCAAGATGTCTTCGTTTGGTTTTTTTCTCCTTTCTTTTCATCCCGTCGTGGAACTCAGCCCCAGACTCCATTTTGTAACCCTTTTATTTTCATCTTTCCCCTTCCTTGTCTCCATTTACCGGATATGAAGTCTTTCTCTCCCGCATGTCGTCTTCTTCCCCCTTAACTTGATCTCCCTCTCACAATAGCCCGTCCTCCTTTCTTTTTTTTCGTTCCTTTCCACGAAAAAGAAAAACCCCCTCCCATCTTTCCATAGCTCGTCTTTTATTTATCGCGTCGTCCTCCTTGTTTTTACCCTCCACTTTGCTTCAACTCCTCTCTCCTCTGCCGCCTTCCTCTCCTGGTCCTTGTACCCAACTTCCGTCCCATCTCCCGTGCCGTGTCCATTTTAATGATCGACTTTATGACCGCTCCCTTCGGCCGTGCGTCCCCGCCAACCAACCCTGCTTCCCTACGCGGATTTCTCAGAATGGATGGAGCCGTGGACGTCCAATTCCTTCCTTATTACGTCACTTACGCCCCAGAATGGCCAATGCCTCCCCCTAGACCTTTTAGCGAAAGAGCCATCCATTTCCCCCACAACCGTTAAGCTGTCGCCCCTACAAATGAAAACGTTGAAACGCATTCAATTGTGGTCGTGCTCAAGCATTTCTCCCTCCTTGTTTGCATGCATCCTATCCAAAATGTTGGGTGGAAGTTGTCTTTATTTATTCATTCTTTATAATCCCATGGACACTTGCTTGGATTCTACTGGAGCATAATGAACGGTGGATTTCACAGTTCACATTCATTTGCTGCGCATTTCCATCCTGGAGGGCGTGATTTTTTTTGTGTTCTGGTTGTTTTTCATGCAATATTTTACTGTCCATTTTTCTTTTCCTTGGAGTATGTCTATGCAAGATGGCTTCTATCCCACCCATTCCCCATATGCAATACAAACTTTCATTGAATATGAGGAAAGAGATTTATTTTAATAATACGAGATGATAAATAATACGTCATATTTTTCTCGAAATGGCATAAGTCCTACAACTTTAGAATCAGCATTCCACTATGTATATCAATGATGCGAAATTCTACAAGTGGTATTAAATATGCACCTCGTTTATTCATCCCTGCAAATTTGCTAGTTTATCTTTAAATGAGGGCTATTGAAAGCTTTTTAATGTCTAATAATCAATTAATTACAGGCATGTTTGGTCACTAACTTTCTATCGATGTGCCATTATCCTAGCTTTTGGTTATATTCAACTTTCAAATACTCACCTTGATTCATTAAATTTGTACTCCTTTGCAATCTTAAGCACTTAATAAATTAGTAAACCAATAAACTCAATAAAAAGGCGTGGTGAAACGTGCAGCTCAAGAGAATTTGACGCTCTATGGGCTCTCAACTACAATCGAGTCTGGATACGAATCCAGCGCAGTCGATAACGATTTTCACTTTTTTCCTCTCACCTACTCCACTGACATTGAATTAATTAGGTTCCCTCTCCCACCCACTCCTTATATTTTAAAATTGACATCCATTCACACGGAACGTTCTGACACGGTATATTCTCGATGCGAGAGGGATACACGCCCTTGGTTCCAAGGAGTTGAATTTCTCGAAGAATTGTTTGAGTGACGAATCTTAGAATTATCTCCAGGTCGTTTTTAATGAACGATAACTGCGTATTCAATATAATTTTTTAGTCCAGAATCCGATTTCAGTCACTTATTCCATTTTTCCAATGATTTTTGTTAAATTTTGACCAATTCAGTGATTCCACTTTTAGCCTTGTTTTCTGGAGAGGATTGGGGGTGGGAGGGGGTCAAAAGGCTGCTCTGTGTAAAGAAGCACGCACTCCTGTCTGCCTGCGCTCAATAAAGCGCCAAAAAAGCCGAAGACGAATTTTTCTCTGCCGCATTTTAAATTTGGAAACTTCTTCCACGCCAGCCAGTCGCAGGGGACTCAACGGATGGGCCGAATTAATTATTTGTCCATGTGCTCACCGCCGTCATGCCCCGAGTAGGATTAATGGATGAGGCATCGGATCTCCTCCTTTCCCCTCTTAACCCTTTGGAAGACGGGAAAATGGAAAGGAAACGACGTGTAATTCGGGAAGGGGTGGAGGGGCAGAAAGCGAGGGAGTTGAGGGGAGAGAGAGAACTCAGTCCTCCGCAGCCACGAAATCTTCGCTCGCCTCCTCCTCAGCATACACATCCGCTCGCTCCCATATAAAATCTGCCACCCCCGCGTCTCTGACACTCCACAGGAGTCTCGAAGGAAGGAAACTCTGCCGCGAATATCAACCTAACCCTTCGTTATGGACAACTCTAAGAGAATGGGTTTCTCCTCTGCCGCCCCCTCTGTTTTTGAGGGTGCGCAGGATTGTGGGTAGAGTCGGTTAGGGGGGGATGTGCTGCAGGGGAGGCGGGGGTTTTCTCCATCCCTCTTACCCTCCCCCTCTCTTCGACTGTTCAACTATTTTCTTCCTTCGCAGCAGCGAGTGGCCCCTACTCGTCTTGTTTCGGAGGATTAGTAAGAGTGGGAAGGAAATGGGAGATCTCCGGGGGTTGGGGAATGGAGGGTGTAGGTTGGATAGTTTTTGACGGTGGTTTTGGGGGAGGGAGGATGGTTGAAGAAATTCTTTCTTTTTGTTTTTTGTACCCATATTCAGAATGGAGAAAAGAAGTTAGGGTGGGGGGGTGGCTGGGTGGGGGTGAAAAAGGGTGTGCGCGGGGGATGGCGCGTTCTACGCTTCCGCGGTGGAGCGAGCGCGCGACCGCATATAATTCCAAAGCTGTCGTCCGGAATGCCCCTTCCTCCCCCTCCCCACCTCACTCTACATGCCAACTTCAATCCCCTTTCCCCTTCTCGCTCTCTTCTCCTTCCCATCCTCCCTCCACTTAACATTTAAATTGAACACATTCTGGTTATTTCTTGCATTCTCAGATCCATAAAAACCTTATTCTAGGCGTATTCACCTCGCATTGACGACGGCGCACCCCGGCGCAGGAACCAATTCTACGTCCCGCGGTTCAAATAAGATTCGAGAATTCCACTTAACAGAAGGGGTTGAGGAGAAGGTGTGCGGGTTGAGAGGGGGAGGGTAGAAGGGAAAGACCTCTCGGGCAGAGGGAAGTGGGAGGCGAAGAAATACGACGAGACATTTTTATGCTCCTTGAGCATATGGAGAGCATGAAAGTTAGGTCGTTAAAGATATTGTTACGTTACTTTCCGAGTGCTTACTTGTGTCGTAAGGATGACGTGCCTGTTAAACTTAATCTCATTTCCGCAAGACGCTTATGCGCCCTGCATTTATGCCTTCCTTCGCTGTTCCCTGGATTAGGAAAGCGGTTTAATTTTTTACCGATGGACCTATCTCGAGAAAGTATTGATGGGACGGTGCGAGCTTCCACGGGTTCGTTAGAAAGGGCATAAAACGCTGATCTTTGGAGAAACTATTCCCAAAGTACAAGTGGGGATTACAACCGGCCTCGGAGATGAAAATCAATTCTCGAGATCAGCATAAGAATGTCGAGAAACTCGTTATTTTGCACCATGTGTGGTTACGCCGCCCTTTATAGCACGGAGTTTCTCCTTATATTGCTTAAGAGTTTGCTGCTGACCCCAGTCGTTCCTTACGTAGATGTTGGATTACCATAATTTTCCATAGTATCATTTTCATTTGAATCCACCAAACCTCACAGTTAGGTGTCAATTTATCGGATTCTCACCATCTAGCATATCTGTTTGGTGCAGATGTGGTAAATGAATAAAATATGTCAGTAATTAAATACGGTAATATGAAATCTTACTTCCTCATAAAATATGCATGGTAACAAAAGAAAAAAGATTGATTCTATAATAATTATGATTATGGTATTTTTTTGGTATAAGATTCTAAGATTATAGATAAAAATGTTCTCGAGAATTTGTAATTGCTGAACTTATTAAGCCCGTCACCCTACGCCTACGGAGACGATTAGTATTTAAGGCCAGTCCCATGAAATCCAAGTTTCAGTTGAGTGGGGATTACTCGTGGAGACCTAGTGCGGCTAATTGTCATTCACATTTGCTTATAAAAACAAAAATAAACCTTTAGAATGAGTGAACTCAAACAGTTATAAGAGGATTCATTAAAAACAGACCGCTATGATCAACCCAAAAGTTGTTTTAGATATTATAGAGTAGAGCTCACCTAATATATCCAACCTAAGCCCAACAACGCGGGAAATTTACACAATTAGTTAGGAGTCAGTTTTTTACCTGTACCGCCTGTGGTTTTCCAGCTTGGCTGAAGCCGAATCGTTTAGAAGTGTCACCGAGAACGGAACCCTGGCTCCCCAGTCAGCATGTCGGAGCTCTACCCTCTGAACTGCCATGCCAAGGGAATCGTTATATGGTAAAAATATACGTAATAACTGCTATTTTTGCTTTCTTCCTGTCTTGTGATGGAAAAAATATTATTGTAATCGACTCAAAAAGTAAAATTTTTATCATTAAGGGACTGATTCTCCGTTTGCTTTCCTATTCGAAATAGTAGTCATAAATTATATCATATTCATGCCTCTAATTTAGCTGTTTCAATTTAATTGGAATAGGCGGCCGGTGGTAACCTAAACATTGAGAGGATCTACATTCTGTTATAGGCGATTATCCAAATGTCCTTAGTCGAGTAGTGATTTTTTAAAAGAATTTTGTCACTTAAGTGTCTTGTAGCATGCACTGATTGATATTCCTCAGTTTAATATCATTCTGTTTTAAGTATTTCGTCATTGAAGGATGCTAAGTGACCTCAGTACTCATCGTACCCAAATGAATACATAAATCCTTTACTGCTGATTTGAACTCCTATTCCTCAGCTATCAATGTTATTTGAGATACCTATTTGTTCAATCGTAACTAAATGAAGATAAATGATATGAGAAGTGGCGAAAAGAGTTATAAATGAAAAGGTAAAATTTAGCGTTTCTCCATTATCCTTCAGAAAATTTTTCGTTCCAAAAAACTCCACGGAACCTTAGAAGTCGTCAGACAAAGGGCACGTAAAAATTCAAGCCCAAGAAAGAAATTCTTCTAATTGCTCGATCTAAATTAACAATTTTCACTCGGCTCCTAACAACTTTCCGCTGTAAGCGTGTGAGAAACTTTCCAGACACCTCATCACTGGGCCTTCTCTTTCCACCATTTTCTCATTCGGGATATCGCAGTCATTTTCCATACGCATTGAATCTCAATTCTCACTCATTCAAACCTGCCGTTGTGAAAAAAAAGTTTCCATAATCCTCGACATTTGAGTGGAAATCCTCGAGAGAAAATTTAACCACGGGGTCGTGAAGTGGGACGAGCTTGCAGCGGTGGTTTCCGCGCTCGTTTCAGGACGTGGCGAAAGTCAACCGAAGTTTCTGGGGAGGGATGGGACGATATAGGTGGTGCGGAGGGAGGAGATGAGGGGGGGGGTTCAGGGATAAACATCACGCGGCACGTCGGCAAAAGCAGGTTCCAAATCCTTAAGCATCGCGTCAGGTGTGTGAGGGGGAGTGTGTGTGTGTGCGTGTGTGTGTGTGTTCTTCTGTGTGAACACACGGTTGATGAAGGGAGTTTAAGGGGATGTTAAGGGAAACCGCACGATCAGCCGCGCGGAGTTTCAGGGAAACGCTGCGACGGTGGTCGCTCATGCGAGCCTTGGAGCGGTGGGGAGAGGCGAGAGGTGATTGGCGGCGGGGTGGAGAAAGGGTGTTGATGATTTGGGTCTAGGGATGGGGCCCGACCGGGCGCAAGATGGGGGGAGAAACGACGACACGCACACACACACACACACATACAAAGGGCTTGGGAGGGACGGGACGAGAGGATTTGGGGGCGGGGAAAGCAGTATCAGAGTGAATGGGGTGGAGGCGAGTCGCGGAAATCACGTGCAACGAGATGGATTTGAGGAACAACGGTGCAGTAAATGAACCTCGGGGTCGAACGGGGGTTCGTCGGGGTGGAGGAGGAGCTGAGAGACCGATTTAATTGGGCAGATTACGCATCGAGGGAGTGAGGAAGTGGAGAGGAGGATACGGTGGCTTCAACGAGGCGCGCGTGGACCGAATGTTTAGTTGGAAGGAGGGTGATTTGGAGGGAGGAAGAGAGATAGAGGGAGACGGGAGGAGGTGTAGCCCATGACACTTGCGCTTGAAAAAACGGAAGAAACTTGTTCCAGAAGTTTTCGTCTGGTTATTTCGCGTGGGAAAATGAGCGAGAGGGCTTGAACCAGAGGGGAATTTTATGTTTACCTTCGAGTGGATTTCGGATATTGAGACTTGATTGTGAGAGCGAGGGAGAAGGGGAGAACGGACAGTTTCTCCCTAAAAAGGAATAGCACCTCCTTTGAACTTGGAGGGTGATAATTTAGCCGATAAGAGCGACAGGTCGATATAAATGATCGGCCGTTTATCAAAGCACTCTGCATTTGTGTTGGTGGGAGGGAGTCAAATAAAGGGAGAGAAAGATGGAGGCATCAGAGGCAGTCGAAGAAATCTTTCCCCATTGCGCTAAATTCTTCTTACTCACAAATAGACATGCCGATGGCATTCGGATCGAATGGGGCGTTAAGAAGGATTACTCCTGCGGGTGATCGCTTCGTCGGAGAGTGGTATGTTTTCAAATGTCAAAGTTTAGAAAAGCTCACTTGCGAGCGAGCAAATCTGTACTGAACGCAGTACGTCAATTTCGGCCTTTTTTTCCACACCACAAGAGGATATGTTCTGCAATGCATCAGTGACCATGTAAAGTAATGAATAAATATGATCTTTTTTTCCAGCAAATTTTATCCCATGGAGGATGAATAGGAGGAGATTTATTTAAAGGCTCATTTCAGGAGAAAATCAATTTAAATATTTTACATCGTTTTCCCTACGTGCCAATAATCCAAGGTTCATCTTGATAATTTTTAAAGGCATTTATAATGTGTTAGGAAGGAAAAACGGGGGTTATGTAATTTTCTCTTTCAAATTTCAAAGAAAATCTCAAAATTATAAAATATTTCATTTCGGGAAGAATCTATATATTACCTTGAAAATGTTCAAAGCATTATGATATTTAATTCAGGCATATATTTGCTAAGAAATTTGGTCTTCATTTGTATGTTGTATATCATTTAACATGCACACAAATTCAATTTATCTCTTTGCTATTTTACGATCTAGAACAAAGTTAACGATTTTCAACAATTTGTAAAAGAGGTATCAATTCGAACCAATATTTAAAAGAGCTAATATGAAATATAAATTCAAATATTTTAAGTAAATAGAGTTAGTAAAGTATGATAAGTTAATTTCAACCCATTTCTAAGATGTGCAACCTTACGGTTTGATTTAAAAGATTAGTAACACGTAGTGTGACGTAATACTAAAGAACAAGTTAATTCGCATTTAGTCTATTGTTCAATTCCAGGTTACTGCAAATGGAAATTTCCAGGAATAACGTGTTTTATGACATGGATGAAGCATATCAGATACTGATATGATGATTTGGAGTACCTATCACATTTTCTGGACGTGTACAGATTGCTGGAGTCGTATGCTTTCAGATCTGATCAGCTATTTGTCTTCAAACAATTTTATCAGCGGCCGTATTGGAAATGGACACATGATAAAATTATGAAATGAGGCAGTAACAGCATTTCTTAACCCATCTAAAAGTATAAAAATAAAAATTTGAAGAAACAACATTTACATATTACGGTAGAAAAACCGTTCTTCATTCGCGTTGACGCAGATGAGTCCGCTCGAATCGACAGAATTCACGATGAAGGATTATACTCAAAACTAAGCTTGATAGTGCAAAAGCCTGTAAACATTCAATTTCACGTCATTCCATTACGTCAACAGTGAAACAAAGAGTGCCTTTTGTGCGATTAGATTTCACCGAAAATGCTTTTCACCCGCATTATTTTTTTTAATCCGGCAAGGCATTGAAGAAATTCGCGATTGTGCCACACTAGCTCAGCAAAGGAATTAATTGCTTTTGAAACATGATTTCTATTTGTCTGTATAAAGGTGCTCATTAATGGAACGAGGTCAACTAACGTAAGCCGAGAATATGCATTTCAACTTCCCCTCCTTCATAGGCCATTGGACTACCAACAAACATCCCTCGCCCAACTCTCCCGTCCTCCCTCCACCGCAACGTTAGGCCCTCTTCACCCTCACCTTTTCATTCTCTCAGTCACTACCCTTTTCCACCCATGTTTCGTGTTGCAATCTCTTCATACCTACGCTTTAGTATTTTTTCTACCATCAATCTATTGCTCAATTTTATTCTCGGATGATAATGCTATCGCCAACGCATAACTAATATGAAGGCTTGGTGCCATAACTGGAGTCATCAGCTGAATTTGAAAAAAAAAACATTTCTTTATACTCCATCCCTATTCAATAAGTCCTGACAACGAGGGGATGATTAAATAACCATAATAATGTTTTGGTGAGGACATAATCGAAAGCTCTGGGAAATGAGGACTGCCGTTCAAAACGACACAAGGAATGGCTTATTCCCCGCTCTATTAATAATGACAAGAATGAAAAAAGTGATAGGTTCAGTCGTCCAGAATATTGACAAAAAATATTTTATCCTCTTGTGTGCAATATTTTATGATGAAGTCACAAAGTTCCATCAAAGGTCGGCGACCTGGCACAACTGCCTATCGTGCTTTCTTGGCGGCCTGCACGGCAGCATGTAGGTTTCGACTCACGACTCCCCCGCCTCGTCCCATGCTCGCTGTCGACTTTTAAAGCCCACCATATTACGGTTCGTGCGCCCTGGGTTTCGACGCCTTGAACCCTCGGAGATCCGCCGCCCCGCATCCCCCCGTGGAATAAGAGCGCGCAGGGGAAGCCGGAACAGGGGCGATGGGGAAGAGGGGCGGTGGCTGAGGGGAAGTGGGTATGAAGATAGGGAGGCTGATTTTGGGTTCGATCGCCCAACATACAACTAAGACGTCCTCCACCATCTTGTCTGACTCCTACACATTTGAATCCTCTCCCTTCCCTCCCGAGGCATTTGTCCTCATACTGTTCCCCACTCTATCATCCCTCTCTCCCTATTGGGCCGCGCCGTCTCATACTTTGTTACCAGCGGTTCGTTCACGCAACTCACCGCCTGCTATTGTGAAAACATTTCAGTTATCACCTTTCTCCCCTCCCCAGTCTCCCTCTCTCTCAACGGCCCTTCGTCCCCTTTCCCCATCACTCGCCCCGTCTCTTCACCCCCGGTCGTTTTTTCTCTTCGTTCCTTTTCTCTCTCTCTCTCTTTCTCACCCGTGCTTCGCTCCACAATTCCCCTTTCGATCTCCGCAACAACTGAACTCTTCCCCTCCTCCATCCACCCCTGCGGCCAGTGATGTGAGGAATGAGTACTTGCGCTTGTTTGCGTGTCATATTTCACACTCTTTCTCTCTTCATAGCTCTTCTCGTTTGTATATGGTTTTCATTGTAGTTGTCTTTTATTATATATTTTTTAAACCTTTCATTTCGTCCCTCCATTTCACCTCGCCTTTCTATCTCCCCATCTCTCTCCCTCACACACACACACACTCTCTCTCTCTCTCTCTCCATCCGTCCCTCTAAGAGATTCCGCCAAGAGCAGAATAAAAATGACAGAAAAGAAAGCGTGCGGCCACATGTACACACTTATTCTTTATGAGACCATTCGATGCCGAGAGTTTAATTTATTTCCACTCCTCCCATTCCATATTCCAGGTCACCGCTATTTTGCGCTACAAAGAAGGCCCACTCTTCCAGGAGAGGGAGGGAGGATGAGGGGGGAGAGTTTTCCGCGCGGTGGTTGTTGGTTGGTTGGTTTTGGCGTCGTCTCTTCCTTCCTTCCTAATCCTTCTCCCTCCCTTGAACCCACACATTCCTGACCGCCCCCATCCCATTAGCTCACCACTTGCTCTCCCTCCCAGTCTCATCTCAACCCCTACGCCGATCCTCCCCCCTCAGCTCTCCCCACCCCAACATACACACAATGCAGCACGCATTCATCCCCCGTTATGACTGCGAACAGAAAGATTTGCAAACACCGTTCCCGCTAAACGACACGGTGGAGTGGAAACGGTTTATCACGAGGAATTTTACGTTGAATCTGGTGGACCAGGTACTGAACAGGAAGAGCAGAGGGAAGGGAATCAGATTCAAAAAGGGAAAGAGTGAAATTGAAAAATGCGATAGAGAAAGAGTGAGTGACGAGTAGGGGGGAGTGTGACGCATACAAGGGAGACTATATGAATTGGGGTTTGTGAGTTCGAGTTAATATTCCAATGCTGTGACGTATTAGTCCCTTAACGAACCAGCATGATTTCTGAGTTTCTTGCTAATCTTGTTACGCTAAGTCTAGGAGAAATAGTTGCTGTCGATGATTACGTCTGCATAAATTCACGCAAGAGCCATTACTATAGTAATGTACTTATTGCAAAGTTATACAGTGAGGGTAATTCCAGTGGGACATTTAATCCTTGTTTTACACTAATTTAAAAAGTTTTATATTAATTTTGAAGAAGCCGACATTTTTATTTGAGAAAATTTCTTTAAGAGGAAGTCTTACAAAAATATATTACTTCTGTACTCTTCTATCTAATAAACATAGATGTTATGTTTATTCACTCCTTAAGATAACTCAATTAGTCTTTGTATAGGTATACCCTTGACAAATGTCTTATTATTTCGAACCCAGAAATATGGCAAAGATCAATATCCAAATTTAATCGGCGTCTTGAGCAATTTGCACCTACATGTTTAATCAAATCATTTACTGTGTTGGACGATACTCAATACTTCAAGCAACTGCGGTTTCAGTTTAAATATTATCTCGTGTTGTTGAATGAAAATATCTGAAGAAATTACTAATGTGTTGTGAGAAAATTGAAGTTATTTCATGTGAATCACATTTGATACTTTTCATTTTCGTACCTCGTTATATGGATCACCCTCTGTCAGAAAAAATCTCTTCCGGTTCTATTATGCGCTCTAGGTATGAAGAGTTGATGCGACTGGTGTACCAGGTAATAAATTACGGTCCTAATTAAAGACCTTATTTTCAATCCTAGGCGCACACTTTAATGCAAAGTGAGCATTCACTTGTGATTCACTAGTGAGTTCTTCCTTTATGGAAGTGTTTCTTCCTTAATAAAGTACTAAATCATGAATGCACAGGGATTTTAGAGAGCGTAATTTGGTGATTTACTCGTAAGTACTTAGTAATATGTTTACTTAAATTGTAATCACCTAATAACTATATCCTAGAGTAAGTATTAAAAACATTTTCTCATTCAGTGCTTAAATAGCGTTAAATATTAAATAATATATTTTCAAATTAAAAGCAACGGTATAATTATTGAAATTTGTTGGTAAATTTTCTTCCGTACGATACATTATATGTCATAAATAAATGGATTACTATTTGGTTTTGCTTCTTTTACTGCCATAAATAACCTCCATGGTAAACGCACGACCGTGACAGGATTATCCTTCTGGCAATTACGGAATTGTGCTTATCCACTCCTAAGGTTTACATAAATTTCTTTTGAAGTTTTGGTCCAGTACTGAAATATATGGTGCCTTCATTAAAAAACACCAAAAATATGCAGTTTCGTTCTCAGCAGTTATGACACCCATAGACTATGATTTTATCATTTTATTTCTATTTGGATAGTTAGCTTTTTCCAATTTACTTGGAATATATCAGTTTGTAATGCTTACGATTATTAAACATGATGCATATATATTAAAATATTAACAACATAGGCTGGTCCTGCATAAATACAATGACTCAATTTGCTTTTTTAATGTAAAATATGAAACCATAAATATACTTAAGGTTCACTTTGTATTTGTTTACTAGTCGTAATTTCAATTTTACAGTGTATTAAATCCTCTGGTTTTATTTGGCACCCATTAGCGTAATACTTATTTTTGCTGCACTTTTTCTAAATAACCATGGGGAAAAGGTTTTGTACAATCTTAGTTAAGCGTTCATAATCCTTGAATTGAATGATAAATGCAATCTATTAAACTTATAACTACTCGGTTTGTAATTTATTTCATTCATCAAAGTTCCTTGCTTTAATTTTTTGCCGGTTAAATTTATCGCTTTATATCTGCGACATATCTTGTAAGAGCATCACAATTTAGGCGAAATCCTTACGTGAGTAAGGTATGATTCATAATGTACTCTACGAAAAATTCATGGGTTTATTTTTTTTTTGTGGGTACCTACCAATCATATTCTAGTATACTTGTAATGATTTCATTTTGAAGAGACCTGATTCATTTCTAGTTATACCGCTTAAGTGACGCTTTGTTGCAGAGGCAAGGCAAAGAAGGAAGAGTGAATGTTTTCATTGCCCATGGTTTACGTCTTTTTTCTGGCCTTTGAAGTATGTAAAAGAGCTCTCTGTTGGTACCATTTATTTGTGTTAATAAATGTATTTCCACTGCAACCGTACCTTTCATTAAAGAACTAAAGCAAAAGAGATGAATTTTATTGACTTCGTTTTATTTTATCCTAATGGCGTCATTACTCGACTAATTCAGGCTTTTACTTTGAGCTATATTTTGCATCATCCAAAAGAAAACTTTTTCAGGGATGCGCCTGCAAAGGGTGTAACCGTAAACAGATAACTCGCAAGAACAAAGAGAACATCTTAACATCTAAACAAAAAATGTGCGCCGTAAGGAAAATTATTAACTACTTAAGTTACCACTTTTAAACTATAACTTTAGTGTAAGGCTCCTCAATATCGTTGATCTCATTTTACTTTGCGAGTATAGAATTAACTCCAAACGATTTGTGAACCCAACAAAACTAGTATACGAATAGACTTAAGAAGTTTTTTCAACTCTAAGAAAAATGAAAACTATTCGCTGGTTTGATTGAATCGGCAATGCGAGACATATGTTAATATTTATCTGCACATTATCAAAATGTTATTGACGTTTTTTCTATCATAAAAAAGCATGAAAATTACACGCCTTGAAAATTATGATGAGTCCAATGTTGGGTAATTTTTCAGCATGGTTTGAAATTTAACGGGATCAATAAATGCAAAATGTGTGCGTTTGAGCCGATTAAGATATTGCCATTGAATCGGACCATTTTTCAATAACTTTGAATTTTCGAAATTTATTGCGCACGCGTAAAGTATTTCTTTAAAACCATTTATTCCCTTTTTTCTTTGAAAATATTGGGTTGTTAATTATTTAAAATTATAATTTTTAGTTTTAAAAGTCATTCCGTTTCGACTAAATATGATCATAATGAACGGGCTTAACGACGAAAAATTAAAACTATTCTTCAGCTCGGAAATGGCATGTTCTTGATATCTAATGCTTGCATTAATTTAATTCTTAATGATAATAGTGTCCCACTGGAAAAAATCAAATATAAAATTATTTTTTCAATGAATAACGAATGTTTTCTTTATGGATGCAGGAAAAATGGGATATTGAGTTCGAATACAATAAAGGCTCAGCAAATTACTTTGACGTCACACGGCTTTGCGTCGGCTAGACTGCTGACATAGCAATTGTATTCGACAATCAATCAGAGCTCAGGATGAAACACCAATGTGTTTTTTTCCCAGTGATATTATCAAGCGATGTTTACTGCGAATATTATATATATATATGTATGTGTGTATATATATATATATATATATATATATATATATATATATATATATATATATATATACACATACATAGATACTACCTCGATCAAAAAGTTCCCGGAATAACCACCGTGTGGCGCTCCCATCGTTCCGATTTGAGTTCTGTTTTTTTTGTTAAATTGGTACATCTGTTGTTGATATTCCCTTTAAATCTTAGTGTCATAACTTGACATTTGCAAAAGTTACGTAGCCAAGAGTACATCTATCTCTGTGTGTGTTGGCGATTTTTTACAATTGCAGAAATGGATTTAAATTTGCAACAACGAACTTGTATTAAATTTTGCGTAAAAAACGGATTTAGTGGCGCACGGATGGTGGAAATGTTGGAAAAGTGTTTCGGCAACGATTCTCTAAAAAAAAACGGTCGTTTACCAGTGGCACGAGCGGTTCAGAAGTGGTCGTGAGTCAATCGAAGATGATGAACGCAGTGGCAGACCATCGACATCGAAAGTCGGTGAAAAAATTGATAAAGTAAAAGAAATGTTGGTCAATAACCGCAAATTAACCATCAGAGAAATAGCGGAGGACTTGAACATTGCCTATGGATCCGCCCAAGACATTGTGGTTAATGATTTGGGTTTCCGTCGTGTAGAAGCAAAGTTGGTGCCAAAAGACCTCAATTTCATGCAAAAAAGAGACCGTGTTGACGTCGCAAAAGACATGATTTGCGAGGCTGAATCCGATCCCACATTCATCAAAAGGATCATTACTGGAGACGAGACGTGGGTTTATGAGTACGACACGCAATCCAGACATCAGGCAAGTGAATGGCGTTCACCAAATGAGCCGAGACCAAAAAAACCACGTCGTTTTCAGTCAAAAAAGAAGGCAATGCTGACGGTTTTCATGGATTACAACGGTGTAGTGCATCATGAATTTTTGCCAGAAGGCCAGACAGTAAACAAAGAGTATTATTTGGGCGTTATGAGACGTTTGCGTGAAGCAATTCGCCGAAAGAGACCAGAAATGTGGGCAGAAAACTCGTGGATTTTGCACCATGATAACGCACCGTCGCACAGTGCTATCATTATTCGTAATTTTTTGACGAAAAATGCAACAAATACCATCCAACAGCCACCGAATTCACCTGATTTGGCTCCCTGTGACTTCTTTCTGTTCAATCGAGTTAAAAAACCATTACGGGGAACGCGTCTTAGCAGCCGAGAGGAAGTAATGGAAAAATCGCAGGAAGCACTGATGGACATACCGAAAACCGAATATAAAAAATGTTTCGAGGATTGGATCAAGCGCTGGCATAAGTGTGTTGCAGTCGATGGGGATTACTTTGAAGGGGACAATATAGATTTAGATGAATAAACTTGTATTTTTAATTTTCTGAATAAATTCCGGGAAATTTTTGATCAAGGTAGTATATAAATATATATATATTGTATATATATATAGTCCAATGCTGACAACAGCTCATCTTCCTCTAATGTATTCTTATTGGAACGAATGAAACAATGTTTTTGTTCTTTGCGTGTGTGTGCGTTCATAAATATTGACAAGTCTTTGCACTCTCCTAACCTCTCATTTGATTAAAAAATTTAGAATTTCCTGTGCCTCTGCTATTATAGGTATCTTCTTTGAGAAAAACAAGAGTGAAGTGGTTGTCAATAGACTATTGAATGTATAACTTAAGTCCATTATCTGTAGGTCATTGCTCATATCCATTTTTTTCACCCATCTGAAACCCGAAACCCTATTTTACCTTTTGTTGCATATTTTTAGTTTTGTTTAAAAAATAACGCCCCGATGACTCGGCAAAATGTCCCTGGCCGAGCAGTCTAAGAGTGAAGGCGTAGAATCAATTATAACCACGATCGAAATTATCATCCAATCAGTTCGCGGCTCTGCACACCTCTTGTTCCAAAGGTCTTCTCCCCGTCACATGTCGGCTCCGTCGCAGTCTCGGCTCTATTCGTTTTGCGTTTATATGCGCCGGAGAAACGAAGGATCACCACGCACAAGCACGTAAATATGTATTAGCTTGTGACAGGACTGAAATGGTGCGTCGATCATTATCCTCTGGGTATTTCCCTCTTTCAACATCTCTAAATGCCAGAGGTTTTTACTGCGTCGTTTACGGGCTTTATCTGCCGCGTTCGTGCATTAATGATTTAATTTCGGAAGTAAGCCATGAAGGTGACGGTCGTTCTGCGTTGAAATAACGGCCGGGTGCACGTTTGTCGATCAGTGAATCAATGAGAGTTTGGCTGTTTGAACAGCGTGATCCATGACGTCTGCTGCGAGCAGGTCTTCTACGTTTGCGGTTTTCGGGTCTTCAGAGAACAGACTCCAGGCGAATTGATTTTCGCAGTGCACCCTGGCTAATACCCTTATCTCCCTTGCCAGCTCCGAGCAACGTAAAAATAAAAGTTGATGTTGGATAGGAAAGCAAGCCTGAGTAGTTTTTATTTGAAAACAAACCAATTTATTCAAATGAAGCCTAGTCAAATGAATCGCAATGAGAGTGAAGAGAGTTCGGATGAATAGGTTGGAGGATAAATTTTGAAGGAATTTAAAAGAATAACCTAAGATCATTTCAATGATGAAAAGAAAGCACTGTAGGATTTGAAAATGTACCGAAATATTCAATGCATTATCAGTCATGTACATAAGCACAATCATTTTTTTTAGTGGATGAGTCTTTTATTAATATTCTAATATGTAACTAATGGTGCTGTAACTTCACAAAATATGATGCAGAGAAATTTGAGTGGTTGTTGGATTTTGAATAATTTGGTAAAGTCTGTATCTAAAATGTTTGAATAAATATTTCACTCGTCATTATTGATCTATAAACACATTTTTGAGGATGCTGGACGAAATTTCTCCTTGGTACACTCGAGTCTCATGAGTTATCATTCAAGACCTGTAAAAATCAGTGAGCAATATAATGTGCAGATTAGATTACGAGAAATGGAAGCCAGTATATGCACACAGAGTTTAAGTCCATAGAACTTTTTGTTTGGAAATCGGTTTATCTTGTTGAATATTAATTTCCCTGCCATATATATATATATATATATATATATATATATATATATATATATATATATATATATATATATATATATCTTCTCGAATGACCATTCAATCTCATTTCAAACCTTTCATGTCTGAAACGAAGTTAGATGCGCAACTTTGCTCGAATTTTTAACGGACAAAATTAACTTTTTCAATTCCTCTCACGCCTCCAAACCCGTCGGTTTTACATGCTTGCAAAAACACGCACGAGAATTTGCATATGATTTCACCACATTCCAGGTAGGATAGTGAGGATGTTGCAATTTCGCATGCCAGTCAACCTTTTACAGATTCGGATATGACCCGCATGAACCCTTGGAACTCGCACACGTGCGTCGGGTTTTCTCCAGGGGCGGCCGCCCTATCCCTCCTCCTCTCTTATTTGCTCCTAAATCCCATCCCCCTGCTCTCCCTCCTTTCCCTTCCTCTTCCAACCAACCTGAGGCCAAAAACTTTTCCAATCCCTTTCCGAGTTGTAAAGAGGAAGAAAATATTATTATTGCGAGCGGAATAAACCAAATGGAATGCGTGATGGGAGATTACATGGGTGACCCCCAGGAGGTGCTGGGAACACCCACCTGAGAAGTTTGTATTCGCGGTGAAGGAGAGAAGAAACGGATGAGACCGGGGAAGAGAAAGGGAAAATGCCGGGTGGACCGCTGCGGGGAGATATGGAGGGGGTGGACCGGGATCGGGGCGAAAAGGGGTGGTGGGAGAGAATGCGCCGGGATGGAAGGCGTGGGAGGCGAGAAATGCAGGAGGCCGAAGGGGAAGAGGAAGGCAAGGTGTGTGTGTGAAAAAGGCGAGTCTTCCGGGAGTGAGAGGAGGAGGGCATTTTCCCTCTCTCCTCGGGAGGCGGGACGGAAGCGGTACCGCCACCGCTGCCGGGTGGTTGATTTAATGCAGGCGGATGCCAAGCTGTGGCGGAAGTATTACCCCTCGAACTCCGAGTAAGGACCCAGAAATGAGGTGCATGAATGTCTTTGAAAAAAAATATCTCGCGTCCAATTGGTGCATTTCGTTTTAGTTCTGGTTCATTATTGCCAAGTGACCCACTGGTATCACGGCATGAGCGTCTGGAGAGACGCAGTAGGATTCGTCTCTTTAGATTGGATTTTCGATGGTTTAATAAATCCACGGAGTGGGTTTTTTTGATATATCGATAGAATCTTGCGGAAGACATTCCAAGAGATACGAGTGCGAGTTTTTAAGCTATGGTAGCATTAAATTATTTTACGCAGGCGTATTTTTGAAGAGACTGCCTTCGTTTTTGTTTTGCACAGTTTTTCTGTTTATATCTGGCGAAAAGTAGACATAAATTTCATCCGTTGAGAGAACCTAATTGAATGGGGATAATAAATAAGTTTGAAGAAATTCATGTGACTCCTGTATTGGCTCTTTCCATGCTGAAAACTTTGTCTGGAAATAAAAATTAAAGCACAAGAAAATCGTTGCCACGTCACTATGTGCTCTGATATCTTTTCGTTGTTCCATTAAATTTACTGCCGAGATTTTCTCCGAATGTAGGCCTCAACTTTGCGCCATGGAAGGTTGGAGGTTCACGCCATGAACGTCCTGGGTCAGCCCCTAGCCGACGATTTGAAGTAAATTGTTTAAGTTCTCCGTTCACGAAATTGAGGCCCCGGAAGACCTCCCCCTCATAAGCTCTTCCCTCAAATTTTCCGCCCAATGGTTAAATCCCAGAGTGGAGGAATAAGGCGAGTTTCAGGGGGATTGGAGGGAAAGGGAAAGGCTATGTAGTCACGAATAGGCGTGGGGAAGAGGGAACGGCATGAGAGGCGGGAGTGAAAGTTAAACGAAAAAGAGGCGACGGTAAGGTTGAGGGAGAGTAAGTAGGTTGGGCCAAAATAGAAAAACCTGCAAGTGCGAGAGGGATGAAAGCGACCGCTATCAAGGCCTTCCCGCTATTTTTCGGAGGTGCGAGAGTTCTCGGCCAAGTGGGTGGGTGTACGGCAATCCCGTTGCGTTCGAGACGGAGAATGTTGAATGAATGAATAGGCGAATGGGAAAAGTGGTGGAGGTAGGAGAGAGGTAGGGTGTGCGAAGGGGAAGGAAGAAAGGTCTGGGTCGAAGCGGAGATGAAACGGCGTGGGAGATTTTAAGGGCAAAAGGTGCCACGAGTGGAGTCGCCACATTTGTTACGCAATTTAATGTCGGCGGTTAGGGAGGAAAGGGTGGTGGAAGAAATGGGAGGGCGCGGACGGATGTAGTTGGGGAAGGGGGGCGAGGGACCAGTGGATGGGCCGGAGTTGATAGCGGAGAGCCTCGTCTGGGGTGGTGGGAGTGAGGGTGAGGTCTAAGGGATTTCCGACCCCTCCCCGTGTGTCAGGAAAGGGAGAGAGGAGCAGTTGAAGTAGAAGAAGCAGACGGGAGGGGGAGGGGGGGACACTTCCAAAGACGTTCATCTGCATTAATCATCCATCAAAATCGCGGCTGCCGCTGCGCGGTTTAGGTGCGCGATTCATATCTCTCGTCCATAAAGTGGGCTCGGAGCCGCCGCCCTAGCGGCAGCGGGGAAAAACATTAATGGAATCCAGAGGACGGAGGGAGGAGGAGGTTGAGGTGGGGTGTTTGTGTTGAGGACTGGCGGTGACGGTGGTGGTAGCGCGGAGATCGTTTGAGTAAGGGTCTCGAGGGTAGCGAGGGGGTTAAAGGGGTAAAGGGGAAAGGTGAAGAAAGGGTAAAACTGGGGAGGGGGGTTGAGTTCTTCTGGGGGATGGGAGAGGGGAAGGGTTGAGTCGGTTTTTAAAGAGGAAAAGACGGAGAGTCTTTAAGGGAAAAAAATGGATGGGAGTGGGTACGGCGGTAGCGCTGGGATGGGTGGACGGTCCTTTGGTGGAAAATTTCCCGTCGCGTGGGTCTCAGGAGCAAGAAGAGCGAAAAGTTGGGCGAAGTGTTAAAAATGGGGTGGGGCTGGGGAATAGCGATAGTTGGGCAAGTCAGAAGGTGGAAAGGATGATTCCAAAAGTAGGAGGAAGTGGAAAGAGCGACGGAGAGGGTAGGTGGATTAGTTGGTTATAAGGAGAGGGGTGAGGGAAAGAGAAAAAGGCGCTGGTAGTGAGAGCGGGAGCACCGAGGCGGGAATTGGGAGAAATGGATGGAGAGGACAGGGCGTTGGGGGACGTTTCCGATATTTCACACCAGGAATGAAAGTTTCGGCGCTGAAGTGGTAAAATTGTAGACTTGTAGGGCTAATATAATTGTACTGATCCTGTAGAGCTATCGTATATTCACTATTTTAATATACAGGAGTTATAGCTTTGGCCAATATACACAGAATTAAATAATTATATCTACTAGGGACAATTTTCGTTACATTGATTTCCAGTAAAAATTCTTCTATTGTGATCAGGTATGCAATTACTTCGAAGAAAAGGGATGTATTTGCTGTGAAAAACTCCGTATATGTGTACCATACCATTT